>NW_026562542.1:0-378257 GCF_027474105.1 Poeciliopsis prolifica
CATATCTGTTTTATTGTGACACTGGCTACAAACCATACTAACAGTTTAACCTATTTAAATTTATGCTTTCTCCTCCCATGTGTTGTCTGCTTAGATTACCTTATTTTGGTTAAAAACTTCAACTTATTTACTGCTTTTCCTCTAATTTTTGATAGTGGCCCAAGTCACTTTTATGACTTGGGCCACCACAAAAAAAAAAAAAAAAATGACGGGCCAAGGCCAGGGATTACTTCAGTGAGATTTACTTTTTTCTTTCAGTGCAGTGAATCAACAGTAGCAAATGCATAATATTTACAAAAAATGTCCAAGGCAGGTTAAAATCAAAACAGCACAGCAGTACCTTCACAGTCCAAGGGTCTCACCTTCAGTGTGGCACCTCTAGAGTCCAGGTGCAGACTGCCCCTCTGTGAAACAGAGACCTGCTTTTATAGCTACAGGCTCCGCCCAGAGGAAGTCCCATCAAACAAAACAAAACAAAAACTAAGCAATTATTTCTAACTCAAATCCTTGAAATATACAAAATAATAATAATGAAGGAAAAATAAATAAATTTATAATCAAAATACACCCAAACAAAAGAACAAAAACAACCAGCACATTGTGATGACTACACCACATCACATAATTGGCTCCCGGTGTGCTCCAAACCGGAACCAACTTCACTCAAAAGAAAACCGGAAAAGCATCTACCTGAAAATGACCGATCAGAATGAACGTCAAACGAAAACACCGCGTGTGCACCCACGATGCACGCGGGATTACTTCAATCCAAACTAAAAGAAAAAGAAACGGGTAAGTTGATAACTGTGCATGTTTGTATTAATTTGCTAACACTGACTCTTTACTCGACTCTCAGATAGTGACGGCTCCTCCGTCACAGATGGCTATAATTTATTGTGGCGTGATCAATTTAACACAATGACATGATTAGATAAAAACACAAATGTAAAGTTAAGCTTGATTTTCACTGATGCCTCTTCTTAGACAAGATTTTCCCTGTATTGACCAGATTGTGATGATACAAGATACATGGAAATTGTACTTAAGTACAGTAACAAGTATGTACTTGGACTTCGTTACTTCCCTCCACTGTGCATTTGGTATTCAGTAACAAGTTTTTCTGAAGTCTTATTTACAGTCACCTGTGTTAAGTTTTGCGAAGAAAAGTTGCTATTTACAGGTAACTGGAATTTTATACATTTGTTGAAACAAAGTTGAAAAGCAAAATCCTTATAAATAGCTTAAAAAAAGTTTATGCCATTTGATAAAGGTGGTTTTAACTTTGGACTAATGTTATGCAAAATTAACCACAAGCCTGACAAAACCCTTAGCAAAATTATTGTTCATCTTGTACTGTTGGAAGATGGTAGACTGACGTGTTACTCCTTTACATACAATACTACAGCTACTTTTGCTCATCTCCTCTTGAAAACATGTCTGGTATATGTGCAGTCATACATGACATGTTGCACATTTTATCTTTCCAAAGTGGTTGGTTTTCCTCTGAAGCTGGAGTGTACCTTAAATCTGTAAGTTAATTACTATCAGCTTCATTATGATGCTCTACAAGGCAGAGCTTCTTTTATAAGCACATATGATTAAAGTAAGCCCCAGTGTACTCATTATATTAATTTACATTTAGCAAAGTCTTCTTTGCTCTTCTCTTGCAAACTCTGTGAAGGCAGGTACCACAATTGCTGCATTCTGATGACACTTGCAGGTCAGTTTTTCTCTGCTTCAGCACTTGTACGCTTCCAAAGTCATGTCTGCTCATCAAAGCTGGGGAATCACACTATGCTGCTTTTAAATTTATGGCTCACTTTGCTGTATTAAACACGCTCATGGTTTTGTAATGGGTCTAGTTAGTTAATCAAGTGGGCTGGAAAGCAGATCAAAGGACTCTGGTAGACACAGACATTATTTTTGGCCCACATCAGTACTTTCTAAAGAACACATTTTTTTTGCGTTGGATGTTTCGTTCATCCCCTCTGCTGGGGATGCTTTGATTTTGGGGTTATCCAACTTTGGTTTTAAATTTTTAAATAAAAGTTCTTATTTAAATTGCTATTTCTCATACATAAATATCTGAATGGGATTTCATTTTAAAATAAGAAAATGTATAGTGCAATACCTTTACTTTTTGACTCAGAATTGCATCATTAAGATCAGTTTCAGCAGTTTTTGGAAATATTTAGGCTGGAGTTACCCCGACTCTGCAGCATATCTGTTTTAGATTTTCAGAAAGAGGTAAGTGAGAAAGGTAAAAAGCAGAAGCATGGCTATCAATCATAAGCCAGTGTTTTTTCTCCTTGGCAAGCTACCTTTGCATGCTAGCATCACCCCTAACAGAAATGTTTTGGGAAAGATCACTTTATCTTTCCAGCTGTCAGAGAGCTGATCTGCTAGTTGATTATGATAAGCTGTACTGCTCAGAATTTAGCAGAGAAAAACCTGCTGCATGCTGCTGTGCATATAGAATGCCAAACCAAATGGATCAGGTATTCAGATGAAAATTCACATCATGAATTGTCACAGTTTTTCTGTTTGCATCCTGTTTTTCTTTCATAATGACTTTTGCCCATTTTTTTTTTACCAATGCAATATTACCCTGGAAAATAATAGGGGTAGGAATAAAAGGAAGGATTGAGGGGCTTATCTAGCTCTGCAGGTATGGTATTACAGTCTTCTCAATGGGAATCGGACCTGTGTTGTGAAGTATAAGCCCCTGCTGTGCATTAAAGCATTCTGTTTATAATCCCTGTGCTCTTTCTCATAGATGGGAGCTGGGACAAAATGAAGGGCAAACAGTCTGTTGGCAGTATTATACTGACAAGCGGCTACTGAGCAGGAGGCATAAGTGGCAGTCATATGATTTTGGTGAGAGGCTGCAGGAGTCCAGCATTGTCATGAAAAAACCTCCTCCAGCTTAACATATGCACTGTTTCTTCTCTTGGAAAAACACACCTCCAAAATGACAAAAAAAAAAAAGGGACGGGGTTTCAAAACGATTCACATCCCTGAACATTATTGAAGCAAAATTCAACATGTTTTGTTGATAGAGCAAAACAAAGTAATGCAAACCTCTAAAGTAAAAGGAAAAGGATTAAGCTTTTATTTTTTTATCACTAATATTTCTTTTATAAATAAAATCCAGTAGCTTGGCGCGCATATATTTTCAGCCTTCCTTCACTGTTATAAAAGCTACCAATGTTTTCAAGTATGTCTCTACCGGCTTTACACATCGAGAGGTTGAAAGGCTTTCTGCAGTCCTTTAAGTGAAATAGCTTGCAAAAACAGGAATTTCCAAATCCTGCAAGTTGTATTAAGGTTTGAGCTTTCACTGCAGCTCTGGTTGTATGTTTATAGTGGTTTACCAGATGGAAGGTGAACCTTCATCCCATTATCAAGTCTTTACTTGCAGGTTTTTAACAGGTTTCCTTCCTGGATTGCCTTGTTTTTAGCTGCATGAATCTTCCCATAAACTCGGATTCAAATTTACTTTTCCTATTAAGAAAATAGCCTACATTTTGATAATGCCTCCACTAAGTGTCACAATGAAAGTGGTGTGGTCAGGTAGAGTTATTGGTACTTTTCCACCACAACTAGTTTAACTTTAATCAGAACTTGTTTGTTCTTTCAACAGTGATTTTCTTCTCATCAGTTTCCACCAGATCAGTCTTATTGACAGCACAGCTAATTGTGATGCAGATTCTCCCACTTCAGCTGTTAATCTCTGCAGTTTCCAAAATTACCATTTAACTCTTCACTGCTTGTCTAATTCTCTCCTCTCATTGCATGGTTTCAGTGCAAAGGGACAGTACTGATTTGGGAATTTTGTAGTTGTGCCACTCTTTTTTTTTTTTTTTCATTTTCAGATGATGGATTGAACAGTGCTCTATGATAATGTTGATCCACAACTTTAAATATCTAAACAATTTTATTCCTGACTTTTGAGGTCTTTGTGATGCTGTTTATTCTTTAATGTTCTCTGAAACCATACAGCCTCAAGTGTTAGTAGAACAGTTGTTTTGTATTGATATAAAATTTTATATATTTTTCTAAAAACCTGGTTGCACTGAGTTTTACTTAGGAGTGTCAGAGTAAGAGATGTTTAATTGATTCATAGATTTGTATTGAGAAACAAAGATGTCATCATTTTTAGGTGTCATTAAATATTGATAATCTATTATATAAAATCCTGATAAAATACATTTGAGTTTATTGCCATTTTGACAATATTTGAAAAAGTTTAAAGGGTATTGGTATTTCTTTCCAAAGCAGACAGTATTTTAACTAAAGTTCTTCTCAAAGACTCATTTTGAGTGGCAAAGTAGCCTTCACTAAGTAATTATACCTATGTCAGATTAAAAACATCATCATCAAACAAGGTCATTCTTTATCATTTACAATGGAACCCATGTGGACAGTGGATCCTTCAAACTAGTGTGTGAAACTACATTGCATGCATTATCAGCTTTTTAAATTATTTTTTCAAATCAATTTGTGTATTTGATTGGCTAATAACTTGGCCTTGCTTAGTGCTCCTACAGTTCCATGTGGATTGTGATAAAATAAGACTGTGGATCTGGACCACTGAATATTCAGTGAGGCTTTGTAGGCTAATTATAATGTGTGTGTCTTCATAAACTTGGGGACTTCACATGGTGACTGAATAAAGCAGCGTATAAAATAAATTAATTTCCTGCTTTGATGCATCTGTGTTTTTGTGCACGATGGGATGGGGGAGGTGCTGTGTGTTTGTGTGTGTGAGTGGGGGAGATAAAATGAAGAAATCAACTTTTTTTTATTTCTTTTGTATGATAATTTAGGCTGGCGACAGAGCAATGCATCGTGTCAGATCCTTGCCTTGTCATGCAGATTTGGAGGGAATCTATTCTTGGCTCTGATAAAATTAATGGAACATTTTATCGGTGCAGGTCATGTTTGTTGTGTTGTGGCATTGTAATGAAGAAGAATGTTGGAGGATGTAAGGAGGAGGAACATTATAATGCCCCTGGCAGGATTGCCTTGCTAGTGAATGGGAAATGAGTCCATCATGGGAAAAGCTCACTAACAAGAAGTAATGATTAATGTGGGTTTGTGTGATTTTAGTTTTTGCACATATGCCCGCTTTTTTTTCATTGTGTGCTCTTTGGACATGCTAATACTCAGGAATGAGGATCAATGTATACAAATGCACATAAATAAATAAATGTGCTCTGTGTTATATACTCACTCAAGAGCGCAAGCACTTTGCCCATATTTATGCTCATACACTCTCATAAATTCATAAGAGCCATCTTCAGTGAGAGCTGCCTAAAGGTTGTACTTTATGAGGAACAGGGGATGGGTTTGCATATATTACAATGGTTTAATACTAAATTATCATTTGGATTAAGAAAAACTTCTTTTTGAGTGGATAGTATAGAAACCTCTCATTGGATATTGACTGATGTAACCAACTACACATCAGAACTCGATATTCATCTCGAAACAGTTTCACATCAGTAATCCCATGGTGCATTATGTTTTAGCTGCCGGGTGTTCATGATTCAAACAAATGAGGCCATCATAGTTCAATCCGCTTTCATTATTGCAGTTTTGAAATCTGCAATAAATATCCAAAAGAGGCCAATTAATTGTTGCACAGTAAATGAAGGCAATTTCTTATCAAACATCTCCAAATCTTTTTGTTTGTTTTGTTTTTATAATAAGTTATTTCAAATATAAATAAAGGACAGACACTTCACAGAAGTTGGGTTGGTTGTGGTAAACATCAGAAGAAAATTGTGAGGATACAAAGTATGTCACATTTAGGGGATCTATTAAACTAACCTTTCTCTGAAACAGTTCTCTCTACATGTGTGGATTCACTCTACATACTCTGACTTTTTCTCACAGACCAAAGGCCACTGAACTTTCAATTTGTGCCCTGAATTTCTCTGTAATGAACTGGTAACTTGTTTAAGTTATAACCTGCCTCCTCTCACAACATTTTGTTTTTTTTATGCATTGAGCTGGTAAGACACGGAAAATGACTTCAGGTGTATTTGCTAAGTCAAACCATTGTTCTACAATGGGTTTAATACAGATGCACACCTTTCTGACATTTTAATATGAACACATTGAAGTTTGTGGATTTAAGAGGACAAAATGTTCAAAGATCAAAGTATTATTTTTGCAAGGCAATGCATTGAAAGAAAGGAATCATAAATCATTCTTTCCACTGCAATTCTGACATTTTACTTTCTTAACATGGAAGAATTCTAAATGACCCGTGATAAGAAATTTCTTTTTGGAATAAATTTCAGCAAATATGAGTTCAGTTCATGGAGCATGCAAGAATCGAACATCCATCTGCAGCATATCCAATGTTATTTCACCTTCATTTTGAAAAGAAGTTTACACATACATTAAGTAGTACCTCTGTCTTTCCACTTCTTGGAAGTTTCCTCCTCGGCAACAAACGTCAAACTTAGTGCAAATATATGATTTCATTTTATTGATCAAGTTTTTCTTTTACACTTTTTATTCAAGAATAAAATGGCAAAGAAATAGCTACTTAAGTATGTACTGACCTTATTAGTTTTAGGCAAAGTTAAAAAAGAAATAATTTCGATTTGAATCGTCCGCAGGAGAGAAGTTGCCGTCTTTGTTCTCCATGCAATTTTTCATGCTCCTAAACTTTGCACTCTATGAGGAAAGAGTTCATGATGTTAGCCAGATTTATTTCACACAGTGTTATTCATGCATATGTTATGTGTTAATGCTTCTGCCTTTTAATTACTTTAATCTGGGTCCCAGATGTCACCAGCTGGGCAAAATATAAACACCATTTGGCTGCTCATTTTCCTCATTAGGTATAGACATTAGCAACTTAATCTTTAGTGTAAGACAATAAAAATAAAAGCTGACTCAGCATGTACAGACATAGTTTTTTGAGTGGAAAAAGGAAGCGGTCAGAAATGACGATTGCAACAGCAGTCTGGCAGACGATATTTGAAAAGATTTGTAAAAATACAAACAACACATAGTCGTGTAAGTGAGAGAAGCTCCCCATAGCAGTGTGAAATGATCAGCATGCTGCTAACAGTAAACTAATGCCCAAGAGCTGCTTGGTGACCCATGGAAAAAATAATAGTGTCAAAAATGCCATCTGGTCCCTCTGGTTCAGCTAATAAATATATTGACTAAGCAGAGTTGACAAAACATGCAGAGGAGCAACATGTCAAAAGTTTTTTCTTTTTATGTTTTAAAAAGACATTTTTAAAAGTGTCAAACTTGAGCTTTTATTTTTAGAGTGTCAATTGAGAATCTAAACATGCATAGGGAACACATACAAACTCCATGTAGAAAAGCCCCCAGCTAAAATCTGAACCCAGGACCCTCTTGCAGTTTAGTAACATTGCAGTTAACCATTCTAATCTTTCATTCCAAAAATAAAATTATTTAACAAATTATTATTATTATTTTTTTTTTACAATAAATCAAAAGTTAGCTCTCACATGAGTTATGACTGAATACTTTATAATTCCTGAAACATTTAGAATTTAATGCTCAAGTAAATTCAAATACAAGTCAGGAAAGTCAATTCAAACAAAAATACAAATTGCTACACTAACAATTATGATTTAATTATTTTTATTTTTGCTATACTAAAAATTATTATTTAACATCTGTTTGTTTTCACCAGTCTGCTCCCTTTCCTTCTGTCTTTTGGACTCTAATTCAAAATGGATCTCATTAGCTTTATTATTTCCTCAGAGTCAAACTTTTATTTAGATTCATTTACGTATGGGCCTGTCACTGGAGATTGATTTCTGCAAGGAAGCAGAACACTCAGTTCAGGGGTTCTGTTGGTGGGGAGTGGGTCGGGGGCTGAATTGGATTGCAACAAGAAACCCAAACAGAACAGTGTTTTTGGCATGCCATAATTATATTTCAATCATGCAAATGAGTTTGGTTTAGTAGTTAAAGGCCTGTTGGAGTGTAATTGAAAATGCAAAAGATTGTCTCGCATCAAAATGTCGAGGAAAGCGCTGGCTGGTTGCTAATCAGAATGGCTTCCCGCGTGCCACGAGAGCTGAATCGTGCCTCAATCTCTGCAGAACTGAATCGTTTTATCTTAATTAACTGTGCAGAATCTTTCCAGGTTTGCAAGAGTGCCAATTTTTTTCATCCTTTGCCCTCACGCTTTTCCCTGTGTGTTCATCATAAGTGGAAAAAAGTAAATAAATATATATACCTCCCTCCTCCCTCTTCTGGGGCCAAATGTGATATTGACTGTAAGAAAGAGATTGAAGGATGGGATGCAGTCAGATTATCTGGCATCACAGATTGTATCTTAAACATATTGTCTGCTTGCTGATGTCATGGGGAGCTGCACATGCGTTTTGCCATGCCTCCATTCAGTTCATATCTTACCATCTCCCCAGTGCCTTGCAAAAGTATTTATATCTCTTGAACCTTTTCAACATTTTGTCAAATAAAAGTGACAAACTTCAACCTGTTTTGTGAGATGTTACGACAAACACAGTAGTCATACTGCGTTTGCTTTACGCAGAAAAATCTGACATGGTTTACATTGGTATTTAGCCCGTTACTGTGATACCCTTAAATCAAATTATCGACAGCCAATTATTTTGTCATAGAACATAAGTGAACATACAGCACCCTGAACACCAAAGAACAATGCAATGAGTGAGAGTATAGAGGCTATGCAGTTGAGTGCATTACTTGTGGTTTAATGGAAGCAGCTGTAATGGATTTCAAAGGTCTTTCTGAAGCGCTCTACAAGTGCTATGTGCCTCTTGAACAACTTTTTTGATGTTTTTTTTTATTTTTTTAACTCCTCTCAGAAATCTTAATGGGTCATCTGGCTGTGGCTGGCTTATGATAAAATTAGCTTTTTGCAGCAGGTTTCTTGACTTTTTATACATGTCTGCACATTGTTTCCTTTGTTGAGTGCTTACTCCCTATCTCATTCCAATATTTCACCTATAGCTGTATTTTTGGAAAAGCTTGGATTGATTTTGTTGCATCTGTGTATAAACAGCTTGTTATTCAAGAAAATGAAAGAAAAAAAAAACATATACATACATATATACTTCCATACTTATTGGTTACTCCTGTTCTTTAAGCCTTTTGTATGTTGTAGTTCCAAAAAATTTAAATAAACTTTACAATAGCAACAGCATGTAAAATGTTTGCTTCACTATCTCCCATTATGGACTTTTGCAGACAGACACCCAATTAGAATAAAATGATTATTATTTTTTTTTTTTGGGTAAAATATGCAAGAGCAAAGAGATTGTTACTTTACAGATTGATAACCACTGAGACACTGTAGATAATTTCCATGAATAATGAGCAGCTAAATTAAATCATGTTACCCGTCTGATCCCGGTGCCCAACACTCTCTGAATGTGTAATTTCACCATTTTTTTAAATTGATTGCTTCAATTATGGACACAGTGAAAATGAATAATTAGGTATTTAGCAAAAATTGTGATTTTTTTTTCCATTCCCATGTGATAGATTAATTGAAGAGGCTTGTTAGCAAATTGAATTTTAAATTTAAGCTTCCTCTGTAAGCGGGCTATAAAGTAGTGCCTGTCGCAGTTATCACAATGAGTAAAACAAATATTTAAAATTGAAGAGAACATACAGTGCCTTGCACAAATATTGACGTCCTTGTTAAAAAGTGTTATAGAAATAATTGTACTTTTTGCTTTTTGCAGAAGCATAATCCTATGCTGAAATATTAAATCTTTGCTTATTTACATGGAGTAAAGTCCCTTGTAGTGAAATAATATTTTTTTTAAATGCAGTCACCAACATCGTAGGTAATTCCTAAAAATAACAATTAATTCATAATTTTTCACATTGTTACGTATCTGCTTTGTGCTGGTTTGGTAAATGAGGCTCTTATATTACTTCCCAAGGCAATTTATTCTGTAGCATAATTATTTGTTCTCATACTAAGTCAGTTTGCTGTAAATGTTTTGTAAATGTTGACCAATTCAGCAACAGGAATAGCTCTCACACGCTATGTATACAACTACTACTTGACTTTACCAATGATCATTCAGTAAATAACATTAAGTCGTCTGTGCAACACAGTGAAGACACTTGGTCTGCACTGAGGAAGTTTCACTCATTTGACATGCAGGATGCCAAAAATGAAACACGGCCTGCCCTACTTTTAATTAATTCAGATCATTATGGCCGCTAGTAAACTCTCATAGAGCAGTGAAGTTCAATTACCAGATGGACAGTTTATTGACAAATATATATATTTTTTCTAACAAGGCGGTGACATCACTACAAAAGCAACAACCCCCGTCCTAAAGTAGCTGAACACTGTGAATTCCCCAGTTTTGATTGCAGTCAAAAGTGACACACGTACATCAAAGTTGTGACAAGGTTTCGATTTTCCACAAAATGCAGGTCAGTTTTTCAGTACTCCAGCTTACACGAAAAGAAAACAGTGAAAAGGCTTAAGATTGAGCTTCTCGAAATTGAATTCATAAACTGAATGTAACTCAATTGTATTATAAGGATGAAATTGGCATCTACTTGAAGATCATGTATTAAGAGAATATGTGACTGATTTCTATACATAAATTGGATCACTTTCTCCTGCAAAGAACCTTCAGAGTTTGTTGCAATTGCTACAGTGCAACTAAACTGAATTGAATTAATGTGCAGGGTTTAAAGATTATGTTACACCAGGAGATTTTAAACAGCAATCAGGTGACCTATGACAAGGCAACATAATGCTTCAAAAACATAAGGCCAAGGCAACAGAAATAATCATCCTTCGATCATGGAGCACAGAGAGGTGAGCTGATAAATATAGAGAAGACCTTATGAAATATTATTGGAATCGTTGACTTGTTGGCAACAGTAGGTAATATGAAGTAGTAAACAGAAGGGGTTATCAATGTTTATGGTGCTAATGTTTTTTTTCAAGGGTTTATTTTACATACAATGTTTTCCCCACTGAATAGTTAGTAGAGGTCAGTTTTGGTCAGTTTAACCTCTTGTCTGAAAAAGGCTCTGAACTAGAGAACACCTTTGTGAAATGTATTCAGACATGTCTGATTGTATCTAGCTCAGCTTACAGGACTCTCCAAGGAAGAGCTTTGAGAGTAACATGAACTACAAACAACCTAACCTCAGACACAAAAATTAAAACAAAAAAAAAAAAAAAAAAAACATTGCCGATATTAAACAGCAAGAATCATTCAAGCAGACAACTAACAGCAACAGGATTTCACACAGTATTTGTTCTGCACAGAGTAGCTTACAAATTTATTGGAAAGAATGTTAAAATGATGAACCAGCTCTAGTAGCCCACATGTTTCCAGTTGGAAATAAACCCAAAATGTCATCAAAAACAATCCGATTCAGAGAAAAACATTATAACAAATATTACTTTTGGTGAATAAAAAAAACCATTGGCTTTTGGGGTTTTGTGTTTTTATGTGAACGGTTTAACAGACAGATTCACTTCAACAAAACTAGATACATGGTCTGCTGGGATGTTGCCAGGCACTGTGAATAAAAGGAAATGCGAATAATACACACAATATCAAATATTGTTTGAGTTTTCATGAGAGGTCATTTCCAAGTTGTGGTCACATTTGTGTTCATTTTGATTGATGCATTATGGAGAAAATATACATTATAAACAGGCACATTTATTCAAGAACCTCATGTTACATATATAGTGAAATATTCATCTAGCAGTGCATTGTTGGATACTGTATATCCTTTTAATATTGTTAATTAACAATATTAATTAGCAATTAATACTATTAATATTATTAATAATTAAATCAAATGCTTTTGTTGAGTTTTGGGTTTTAAGACTTTAGGACAGGACAGAAGCTCATTATTTATAGCCCCAAGAAAAAAAAAAAATACAGCATTGAGTTATTAACATACTAGGTAAAATGTGTTTAAAGATTGGAGTAGTACTTAAAAGTTGGTTGATGACTTATTGAATAATACTGGGTGGAGTGTGACCAATTGGAAACAAACAAATCTGTTTTTTTTTGTTCTTCCCAGTTAGTAAGTGTACGAAACTAAGCATAGTCAGGTCATAGTCAAGGCAATGCACTTCAGTGAGAATGATGGAGCTGGTTAAAAAAGATTCAAAATCATATATTTTCTGTGTTATGAATGTAATTGAATTCAGAGGATCGATGGAGATGTAATAAACTTTTCAAAAGTGAAATCTATTTTCTACATGTCAAGAAATCCCCATGGTTCATTCACAGTGCAACAAAGCCAACTTAAAATAAAAAAAGGTTAAATATAATTTTTCTTATAAAAAATCTGTGACCTCAAAAATATTTATGACTGCAGCTGTTGAAAGAAAAAAAATGTGAAATGTGTGTTTATCTTCACATAATTGGATGTAATACAAAAAAGCAGCTACGAAAAATCAACTTGGCAAAATACATGACTGAATCTGAGTAGGAAGAATTCTTCTTGCTTGCCCGTGAAGGTTTTCCCACTCTTTAAACACGGCTAAATGAAAGATAAATGTGTCTAATTAGCCAGACAGACAGCAGGTGCAGTGAAATGGTTGGATTTCACGGCAGGGAGCATCTCTGCTGACTGGTCGTAAATATTGACTGTTGGTGATTGGTTGTAGTGAGTGGAGCGCAGTGGAGCGGGAGCTGACCGTGACAGCTTCCTCTCAGGATGCTGTGCGAAGTCAGTGTGGCCTTTGTTCCTATAGAGTTTTGTACACTCTAAAGGTATGCGTTTGTCTCTGTCTGCCACTTTGTGAAGTCGTATGCAGAATGGATTTATGGGTTTACGCCTGTAGCACTTTAGTGAAGTAGCTTTGTTTGTAATTGTTCCCGTAGTCCCTTCACGATGAACACATCTAACATATGCATACAGCCCAAGCATGTTCATTATTATACTGCCTTGTGGTGTGTTTGTTGGTGGTAGCTGTGGAGTTGTTAATATGTGCTGTCATTGCCAAGTCTCTGTGATGTGCTGCTGATGGGGACCTGTGGGAATCGAGCTCTTGTTTCTCCAGGGTTTACCTAGAGGCTGACAAAGGGGAAAAAAAAGATGAGGTGAGGAAGTTGAAGAAGAGTGATGCATGGAGGTGGTGAGACTGAAAAGGTAGAAACTTTGGAACTAAAGAGAATAATGGAAGCCGGAACAAAAAGATCCAGAAAACTTTCCATATTTACACAAACTAGAGAAATAATCAGCTTTATGGGTAAAAATAAACAGTGCTTTGAGAAAGGAAATGAAATGGATTTAATTAGGTGTCAGCTGTTAAACTGGTAGAGTGTAAAGCTATCATTAGCTTCTGATTCATTGGCTATGAAGTTCCAGCTGCAAATACCATGCCAACATACATACTGTATGTTGGTTAAAATGTTTTTGAGCATAACACTTGGACGTAAGTTCTCCACAAGGTCTTTTTAATTTAACTCGTATACATCAATAAAGCATCATAAAAAAATGCGTGCAGCTGTCAGACACTTTTACAGTAAATGTGTATCTGTCCAAACTACATTTATCACTTTCCGTTAAAGCAGGATTTTTTTAAATCTGGGGTTTAATACTGAAGCTCTAAATGTTTATTACACAGTAAATTTAATCATGACACCTGTTATAGCTCAGTCCATCACATTTTCAGATATGCTGACAAACATATTTCTAAAATTGCTAATTGGTAGTAGAAATGAGTGATAAGTTTACCTAAATTCAAACAAAATAA
This sequence comes from Poeciliopsis prolifica, assembly GCF_027474105.1. Taxonomy (NCBI): domain Eukaryota; kingdom Metazoa; phylum Chordata; class Actinopteri; order Cyprinodontiformes; family Poeciliidae; genus Poeciliopsis; species Poeciliopsis prolifica. The sequence goes on from NW_026562542.1 coordinate 13,760, forward strand.
AAAATCATAAATCTCTACATATTAGCGTTTGGTAGAATTATCTTCTACCAAATGTAGCAACATGAAGTGTTGCTACTCTTGTTGTAATGTCTTTGTGATGTAAAAAAGCATTCTTTTTAATATAATCTATCTCATAACTGTTTAATGCAGAACCTCATCAACTAATCTTTTGTTTCACTTTCACCAGTTTTTACGCTTCACACCTAAATTTAAGTATGGAAAAATTGATCAACTGTATAAAAAGTTCAGTTGCCATCGTGGAATTTTCTTGACATTTTTTTCTTTTGCATCTTTTACCCAAAGCCATAGTTTCACTAGGATGCAAATGATTAAAATAATTTAATTGTATAAATATCAGGCAGGAGATGGATTCTTATCAAAGACTGAATTCCAAATCTCTTCTCACAAATTGTTTTGGGGTTTTGTGTCAAGTTTACAAACAATCTCCAGAAAATATGTCTTAGAAAATAAGAATACTATAAAAGATTCAAAAAAGGATGTTTTAGGACAGCCTTTTATGCATTTGTATACACTCAATTCTTGGTTAGACCTTTTCTGCATGGATTATTGGGTTAATCTGCTGTGACTTGGAGTCAATCAGTCTGTGGTTCTGTGTAGGTGTAATGAAAGCCCAATTTGCTTTGATAGTGGCCTTCAGGTCATCAGCATTGTTGGTTCTGGTGTCTTACATCTTCTTCTTGTCAATACCCACATATTCTCAGTGGGGTTCAGGTCAGGTCAGTTTGCTGGCCAAATAAGCACAGTGATTTTATGGTCTTTGAACAGTCATTTGTCACCTTTGGCAAAAGTGTGAGGACGAGGCAAGTGCAGCCGGAAAATAAAATCAGCCTAGATGTACTTGTAGATAGAAAGGATAGTAAGGAGGCTCTAACAGCCTCAGTTACACGTTAAGGAGATCTCTGATCTGGGTGGAGTGTAGAGAAGAACCACAGTTCCTCCGTCTCAGAATCTGCTGAGATAAGCCAGAATTTGCTTGAGGGATCATATTTTCAGTCTGGCCAGAAAATGTTTTGTGATCCCCAGGATGAAGTGGAGAGTATCAATGGGAAAATAAATCTCCTTTTTGAACTGTTACTTCTGCCACACAAACGTGGGTGTACAATAAAGACAAGAGATGGAGGGATGAATAGAAAATTACTTCCACAGAAGGAACAGAAAAACTGTCTGCTGGTTTTGGTGATGTTTGTCAATCAACCTGAAGAAGTCAACACTGAGTTGTGTTCAGTGAAAAGTAAATTCCTACATTTAATTTTCCAAGTTAGTCATGTTTACTGCAAGATTCAATGTTGTGAAATAACCTCTTGAAAATTATATGGCAAAACCTCATACACTAGCTGTTTTGCAAGATAATATCAAGAAAGTTATGCAATACTAAAGTTTTCATTGGTATAATAGTAAATAGTCTGACCACTGCTTTAGATTGGTTTAAATGCAAATGTTCACCATCAGCTATGTGCAAAACAAATATTCCTGTAAATATCTTATTGTTATGCCAAAGGTTTGGTAATCATGTATATGATGATCTACAGTCATTATCTGATGGTAGTGGATAACAAATAACAGAAAGTAGGTCAGAGCCCTGATCATTATGTGGTCATAATTTTGCAGTGCTCGTTGGAGAAGTTGCAGGGTATCAAGCTCGAGTGAGAGTGTCGGCTGAGAAACATGCACTGCTAATTTTATGCGAGTAGGATCTTGAATGACACTACAGCAACATGGCACTGTGTGTTTTGAATTTCAAAAACTCCCTTGAGCTGCCCCAAAACTCTTTTTTCATATCCAAGCCACTGAACAGTGTGTTCTGTCATCGCAGCGGCAGTTAGGAACATTCACTCCTCTGCACGCCCTACTGATCTCTATGGGTGGGCTGGACAAGATACACACATAAATCCTGTGAAGCAGGTCCATGATATGTTTAGAGGTCCTCTGCTCGACTGCGTTTACACAAACACCAACACGTGCTGCATTTTTGGTACACGTAGACACATTCACATGTAGGGAACCCACACATCCCCACTCTCTATTTCTGAGCACAGCGTACCCCTCATCTCGTGAACAGCGTGACCCTTGAAGCCATCTCATCTATGACTGAATGACAAGTATGAAACATCTTGTGCGACTGAGGGATGAGTTCACAGGGATGCCAAGTTGCGTATAAATGCCCTGGAGAGATTGCCCAGCTATGAACAGAGTCCTTACAAACATCTCAGGCCAGGAATTTTTAGCTTTTGAGAGACTGCAATATTTGGTAACAGATGGACAGATTGGCTGCTATGCTAATACAACCCGTTCTCATTCCCAGGGCATCAAATTCTGGGTGGTTATCAAAGCTGGTAGCCTTTTCATGCTACTTTGGACCTAACAAATCTGAAAACCTTCTGATTATACCTGAGTTTCAAGGAAGTCATGCTTCACAGCCACTACTGGGAAAGTAACACTTTCTAAATAAATATTACGGTAACATTGAAAGTCTTCTGGTGCTGCAAAATATATTTAATCTCTATTGTAATATCAATATGAGCACTATTACTAATTTAAGAAACTGCAATGTGTAGGAAGCGTTCAAAATTTTGTTGCCATGCAATAAAACTCCGATTTTCAGTGCTGTCATGACTGCGAGGTCATGTTTTGCTCATTTTCTGTAACTTTTTGTAGGCAAAATATTTCCTGGATTTGTAATTGGTTTTCTAAGGATCTCTTTGAGAGTGTTTAGAACACATATTTTTAAATGGAAACATTGAGTACTGTAATTCACATGTTTAAAAGTGAATTCACTTGTAAAAACATAATTTTTAAAAAACATTTTTACCTTGTCAAAACATTATGTCATCCAAAATACTGTTATGTTTTTGATTATCTGAGGTTGATACAAAGCATAGACAATGTTGTCACACAAACAAAGGCTACATTGTTAATTTTAAACTTGTGAATATGTATCAAGAGAAGATCATATTTCCTTTATAGGGAAAGTCTGGTTAATCTTCTATTATGCTGCAAAGTTTTTTTAAATCTATTGTTTAATCATGTTGATGTCACATTATTTTTCTTTCATATATCACATAGAGTTAAATAAGTTATTTTTACATAAACTGCCCCTCATTCATGTTAAATTGTGCACATATATATTTATAACAGCATAATAAAAGTCCAAAATATAGACATAACTAAGTATTAAGTACATAATATATATTATATTTGAATCTGGTCAAGGGCTTATTAAGAAAACCAAATAATTGCAATAAAACTACTTTCGAGGATAAAGCACCAAGAACTATTTTAGCTAAGCCTAAGGAAAAGATTATGGTTTGGTCCCAAAAAAGAGAGCTGCTGGAAGGCCACATTATTAAGTCATTCAAAATGCCTTCCCCAACATTGGTTGTTTTCCGTTTAAATTCCCAGTTCAGCTCATCTTCTGAACAGATTGCATTGTTTGCTTTCTACTCTCAGATCAATGTTTCCACAGTGTTCCGATTTGCAAATCAATGTCTTAACAATGCCCATCTGTGTTTGTAAATTCTGATTCAAACAGCGTTTGGTGTTTGTGGGTTCACTTTAAAATTTTGAATAGCTAGATTATTTATTTTTAATACAGTGACAACTTCCAGCCTTTCTGATTGGTCCATAGCCCTGTTACACTTAATCCAGAAAAAAAAGTTGCTATCGTGCTTCATGAGTCTCCTGGCTCACATTTATGGTCCTTACTGTCCAAAATAGCATTGCAAAAGCCTCTGTTGAAAAATAAATGGCCAGTCAAATGGTTTATATATTGGATTATCATCTCTCAATATGGGACACTGTGACGAGACTAATCTTTCCATTTATAGACCAACTCATGCATTTTATTTTCCTGAATCTGTGTCAGTGAATTTGAGCTCTGCTCAGGGAGTATTTTTTTTCTTCACTTCTAGATCAGTACTTCAAGCTGTTAAAATTTCATGACTGTTGTCACTGTGTGACAAAGAGCAACTGTGCTTTTATCTTTGATGACTTTTGCTGCTGAAGTGAGAATATAAAAACAACAAGAGCTTAGTAGTGGCCAGGGGAGCAATAGCAAGCTGCCAGGAATTGTGAGGCATGATGCCCAATGTGATGCTTGTGAACTGATCAGCTGGCTTTTAAAAAGTAAAATCACCAAAAAAAAAAAAACAACAAAAAGCCATATAAAGCCAACTGTATGTAACTTACCAGAAGTTATTAATATATTGCAAGCTTATTTCTGTAAGTGTGTTTTGGTTTTGATTTTATTTTCTCAATAGATCTTCTGTCTTGCTTGGCCAGACGCCTGCTCCGACTCATATTTCATCTCGGGAGCTATGATCCATGTCAGGGGAGAATCTCATTTTAGCAGGCCCCGTGTCGATACAGTGAATTTTTCCAGGGGCACGCACTCTGTGTCAAATCGATTTAAAACTAACATAAACAACCAAGTTCTTTCTGGTATTAGGAAAGGTCATTAACTTGGGAGAATCATTCTGGATTCCCAGTTTGGTTGGAGATAATAGGAGGCAGCTTAGATATTGATCTGCTCTCATCAACAGAGTGCTTTTCTCTGAGAGCCTACTCTGTTTTTCTGGACACCCGAACGTGTGATATGAATACAAATGCTCAGAAGCACAAATCTCCTCATGCTCATGCAAATAAAGTATAATAAGAGTGAAAATAACTAAAGACTAGTTAAAAACCTCAGGGTATAATTCTCAATTGTTTCAAACTTGATTAATAAGTTTTTAACAATGACATTTGTGGAGAAGACCCATCATATCTCAGGCTGATGGCAGCAGCCTGAGATCAAGCCATAAGAGACAAGAAACAGTTTTTGCTCCTGACTGATTTTCAAGGACAGATCGATGCTGATGTGCCAGACAGTTAAATAAATGTCACTGTAAATACATGTTGTTATATGTCATGAAAGAGCATCCACAGAAGGAAGGACAAAACTTTGGAGCAGCAGCAACAGTGAGTGTTATTTAGTATAATTTCATATTTTTATTCTTAAGACCTGGATGGAGATTAAACACAAATAAAATTGTGTGGGCAGGTTTTTAATTTCAAGATTACACAGAACTAATATAAAAATTTCTTCTTTGAATCATTTTAGCATTTTTTTCTGCTTTGTGTACTCAATATAGAAACCAGTTTCAGAATATTTTACCTTAATGACTTGTTGTATTTTCCATCTGAAGTAGTAGCATATCAGCAGAGGGGTATGCAAGAACAACACCAGCAGTTAGATAGGCTGCAGGGGATTAAAATAATGCTAGGTTTGTTTCAGTGTGTGCCAAGAAAATGCCCCGTACCTTTATACCCAGCAGGAGTTGGTGCAACACTAGCTGGACCTAAATTTGAATGTTGCTTACACCAAAATCCACAAAAAGGAAAATATTTTAGTTTAATTTTTTGCTAAATTATGACATCCTTGGACTGCCTGATATATGTGTCAGTCCACCCTCTGGGCAGGAGTACAAACTGAATGCAGATTTTAATTAACTCATTAATTACTAATTAATACATTTATTTATTTTTCTGTTCAAATTGCCAACCCACCACAGTGGCTGGTGTGTTCCTGAAATTCACACACATGCATTTACCCACATTTGGCTGGTTGCCTGTGCCAATTTCTGCCGCTGGCTGGTATTTTTTATAATCAAGTAAGCTGCAGGAATGGGCAGATTGGTTTTGTTGTCTCACATTAAACTAAGGCAGATTGTCTTGCCACATGAAAGCCATTTTTGTCATTAGATTTCAGGCAGCATTCCATTCAAACGCTGTGCTTGACCTTTCCAGAATTGGCTTAAGCGATTTCATCTTGATCCCTGCAAGCTTCACTCTTTCTACTCATGGGTGAAGGCTAAATTGAAGAAGGCATTCATGAACCAAAGAGTAGTTAGCGTTTGAGAGGAAAAGCCATGAAGCGATACGTATGAAAACTTGTTGACTTTAGTATGAGAAAAGGGCCTTTTCATAGACGTAAGTCTTGTGTTACCAATCTGGGTTCTCCAGGTGATGAGATGGTATTTGTCACGTGAACTTCTCACCCCTTCACTTCTAAAATGTATCACACTCTCTAAGTCTGAATGTAAAATTTTATAAGCTTGTGCACTGAACTTCGTCATGGCATGGCCAGTAGCTGCTGAGACACATCACCAATAGCTACAATTATTTGACTTAACTGTGACATTTGAGGAATATCTTTACATACCTAAGTGGCAAATATATATTTATTTTCTAGGAAGAGTATTTGAAGATCATATGCCATTTCTTGTCAGATTCTAGCCATAATTGTCATACTGACCTTTTACGAGCAGCTATGCTGCACACAATTGATTACAGAGTATATGTAACTGTAAGTGAAGTCACAATGCTGATGAAATGTTGAACAATTTGCTCAAAAGGGCTGTTATTGTGCAAACATTGTTAAATATTGCTTTATTTATTATTTGTCATTTCAGTAGGTAGAGAACAGAAATAGCAAGAGCAGAATTTATTGCTGAAGTGGTTAAAAAAATATATTTTTTGATTTGTAAGCCAGTACTCTGCTTGGTATTGGTCATAAAATCAAGGGGGAATATTATTACTTTCTTCAGATTAATATGTCTTTGAACAACTTCCGAAAGCCCAGAAAATGATGCTGTGAATGTGTAAACCTTCCATATGACAAACTGGAAATGTACTCAAGGACAAAGATATTAATTTCTAGAAACATTTGCACCCTAACTGCATTTAGCTGGTCAACCTAATATATTTAAAACACCTCACTCAAAATAAAAGGCAAAAACATGTTTGCAAGCGTAAATGTACAAACTTGCAATATACGACAGTGCATGTGAGCTACTATTCTTATTGTTGTGTGGTCACAACAATGTAAGCTATGCTGCAACTTACATTTTACAAGACATATTTCATGCAATGCCTTTCTTAATGATTTCTCTCTCAGCCAGTCACATGTAGCTTTTGAAACCTAAAAGCCTCGACATGACTTTCAGTCAATACCCTTAAACAGAAAATGTCACATTCCTCAACAAAAGGTGAGCACAAATGCAGGACTAAATAGAAAAGAGGCAGTCAAAAAATAAACTAAACAACCTTTCTTCTTCAAGGCAAACAGAAAAATGTAGATTTACTGATAATATATCAAAATGAGTTGGCACGATAATGTCATGCCTGAGAAGGATCCGGCAATAAAATGTGTTTCAACTGTTGTAGCGAATTCACTAAATAATTAAGAAGTAACAAGCTTTAATCAATAACTAATTGTTGAAACCATTTGTGTCATGTGAGAAAGCCAAACTCAGCAAAAGAAATCCTGAAGAATGTGAAGTCAGCAAGAACTTAGAATTTAACACCCAGACATTTTTTTAGAACAAATATGAAATGTTACAACAAATAACTCTGAATGCATATTAAGAAAACATATCCAAACCCACAGAACATCTTGTTTGTGGACAGCATGTTTTGTTCAATTAAAACTACAAGTAAATGGAGGCTGAAGAGAAGTTTCATGCTTTTCTAAATTCATTCAAGCTCAATTCAGCTTCAACAGTCTATTCTTCACAAAGATTTCCACTGCTGTTATAACGCAGTTCCCTGCTTTCTTTTCGGAGTGGAACAGTGGTTATAGTGGGTGCCACAGGCATCAATTATGGCCGTCCCGAGTTCGATCCCTGTCCTTGGTTACTTTGCTGTATGTCTTCCCCCCTTATCTCTGGCCCCTTCCATTCAGGTTCATGTCAAATGAAGGCCAGTAGTTCCAAAAAAAATGTTTTAAAAACTAACTCTTTAGTGACATCATTTATAAACTCTAATAAATGGCAATCTCTTACTTGATTCCTCTTCAAATTTATTTTACTTCAATATATGGTCCCTAACCTTGGCACTCACTATCACTGGTATTGCGGAGATTCATGTACTGAAGACAGTGCTTTAAACATTTTATGATGCACAGCATCCTGTTTTACGACCATTGGAGAAAAAAAAGATACTCTTTGAAAAAGTCTTCACTCAGCAAGAACAAAATGCAGTAGCGAGGTAATTATTTGACCAAACCCTTCACAGCCACTGTTGCTCACAAAATCTAGCCAGTGATGGATGATGGTCTGAGGATTGAGGGAGAATGATAGACAGTACTTCTCTTGGCATTCCAATTTCCATTTCTTGCTTATTCCCTTAACTAGAAGGCTCAGTCAAAGATTCAAAACTCTCTGTGGCCTTGAGCATTTCTTGCTGCAGGGAGACTCTTTGAGTTCTTCTCATTTCAGAGTTTCTGAAAGCCAGCATATGCAGTCCGCTCTCTCCCTTGGTTTCTGTTGGAGAGTACATTGGTCTTCCTCCGGGTCATCAGAGACCAGGCTACTGTCTTCCAGACTGTTTACCACCTCACTGTTGTCAGAGAGACACAGCACTCCTCTTGTGAAACTGGTGAACATAGTCCACTATATCTCTGCCTGCGGCGCCTCTTTGCTCACATTTCTCAATTCTTAAATAACGCTTTTTCAAATATCACAGGGAGAGCTTCGTAGGGAAAATGTATGATGATCAGTAGTTTGACCAGTGGGTTACATGCTAGCTCAAGATCCTAATATCCGTTGGAGACACTTGCCTAAGGCTGCTTGTCAGTTGTCTTCAAGGAGTTTCAAGTGTGTTTACTTCACCAGACCATACCCTGCATTACGACATGCAGAATTCCTCCTACTGACAAAGATTTTTACTTGTATACAATGCTGTGAAAAAGTATTTGCTTGTTTCTAGGTGTCGGTTTTTGCTTTGTTTTTTTGTCACATGTAAATGTTTCAAATCATCTCAATAAGTATTTTCAACATTTTTCACATTCACACACCACACGTTGACACCTTGGGCCTCTGGAATTCCTCGTGTCTTCGGGAATACTTAACTATTGTTTTCCACCTAAGACTTGTTTTTCCTAAACACTGCAGAAAGTCCTTCTGTGTTCAGACCCTACAATACTTTTCACCTCAAGACATCTTAATATATTGATGCATACAGTACATACATACATTAGCAGGAAATCCCTTAAAAGCCCTGCAATTCATGTTTAAGTCTTCATTCCACTTGATGCAGATTTATAGCTATGAAAGATGACTTTGTAACAGAACCCTGCATTGGGATTGATGCAAATCCCGTGGCAGCAGGTTGTTTTAAGATTACCACAGGCAGCAATGGATGGCTTAAAATAGACACCAGGTCCCAAGACTGTTGTAAGGATGGAGAGGACAACTGAGGTTGGGAATAAAATCATGACTGGAGTCTAGAGAAAAATAATATGTCATTAAACAAAATAGTCATGAAACTATGAATAAATATTTAAATAATATAAAAAAATGAATAAAAGATAAGCAATCATCAATCGCATAACTTTACAACCAAATAATGAAGCTACGCAGAACATTTTACACCTAGTCAACCACATGCTGAAGCATCATAAGCTAAACTCTACGCAGATATCATGCAACACAGATTGATTTGTAGGCAAGATAATGTCAGTCCCAAAAATCTAAAAGCAAACTTTTGACAGCTAAAAAGACGGAGCAAATGTGTTTTCCATTGGACTAATTGATGACCACTCTGTTCAGGGAAATTAGTGTTGCCCTTAAAGCCTGCAGTTATTACACGACTCAACAATTGTGTCCCAGCTCACAAAACAAGCATCTGTTTGCTAAGGAATGACAACTGCTTGAATGGCTGCTGGTGACACCTTGTAATCATTGTGGGATTTCCTTTGTTTTATTTGCATAAATGCAATAACTATGTGTTGTGAGACTTATGTTATGTTGCTAATATAAGAGTTGTTGGCTAATCTTGCATATTTCACAGGACAAGTCAAAAGTTTGACAGTGATGAAAAGACTAACAGAAAAGCACCGTCTAGTTGGGATTTTGTTAGACTAAAACACATACATTTAACATTTTGTTCTGCCAGAGAACTGTCCTTAACCAGTTTCATATGACAGACTTTATATCATGTTTGATGAAACATTTTTGTGAAAATATCTTACTCATGTAAAGCTCATGTAATAACATGAAATGTTATTGAAATATTAATCAACCTACTCTACAGTCCTGTAGTGGTCTTTATTGAATGGAAGGTGAAGAAGCCTCAAGTACACTCTCTTAGTTCACCAGTGTATTCTACAGAGTGGATGGAGGGTTCTCTATTATGCTAAGCAACTGGTGCAACATTATTTCTTATTACAATTAGTTGTAGAGGCTCCAGAGCAGAGCAGTCCCTACCACAGAGCTTGTCCTTTTTTGTACCATTGTGAAGCGTTTCCTTTATGTCACTGGGTCTGATGGTGCTCTAACAGATTGTTGCAAAAAAGGATATACACTTCAAATGCTAACTTACAAAAGACATTGTGCTTCAAACACAAAAATCTTAGCTTCTTCAAGAGAGAGAGCAGATGTTCAGTTGCTTCTTGTGATTTCACTAGTCTTTTGTCCAGGTGAATACCATGGCAACTACTCCTGAAGAGCACTCTAATTTATATATTTAGACTTTAGAAGGTAAAAAAAATATTTAAAAAATAAATAAATGAAAAAAAGCTTCTGTTTTTCTTCCTAATAAGAAGAGCACTGGAAAAAATGTGTGGAAAGATAACATATGTGGAATAAAGTTTCATTAAACCCATTGAACCATTGCAATTGTCAAGGTTACAATGTGTGTACTTATAGCTACAGTTTGTAACTTATACAGAATATGTATTTTTTAATTACAGTAGTTGAAACTCACTGTTGTCACAGTGTGGTATGAGACAGTCTTTCTTTCGCCTTCTCCCTTGCTAAGTAGAAACAATCAATCAGAGCCAGGAGGCAGGTCTTAGAACTGTCAATCACCCGCTGTGTGGTGCTGCTCATTCCTCCTCTCCTGCTCTCTGCTATGCTGCAAATATGAAAGCCTGTTGTGAATTCTCAGGTTACTTAGCATGTTTCCTGTAACAGAAAGTTGCTTCGCTGCTTTTAGTACTTTGAGCATTGAGTACATGAATGTTAAGACCTTCTTCCTGACTGATTGGTTGTATTGGTCAGGAGCCGTGCATTTTTTCAAATGCTGGTAATAGCTTACGGAGAAGGTGGAGGTCATCAATCTTTTCACAGATCATCTATCTCATAATATCCTTTCACAACATGGTGACTGTTTTAACAAATATACAAGAAACTTTTTTAAAAAATAATAGTTTCATGCTGGAGTTAGCTATAACACAGAAATTCCCAGATTTTTTTCTAAAATATTTAAAAGAATTTGGAGTTTCGGAGGCTGCTGTAGATGCTTGACAGTGATTTGCTGGTATTTGCAAAGCAGCCAATTCAGGAGTGCCACTCATCTAACTTGGCGCTGATTGACTTTACCCAGTCGGGAGCCATCTCAGGCATTGGCAAGACGCTAATGCTTGGACTGCCAGAGGTAGTCAGACGGCCTGGTGGTGGTAATTGTATGGCAGCCTCACTTTTGTCAGTCTGCCTGAGGGCAGCTGTGATTACAGTGTAGCTACCATCATCCCTGTGTAAGTCTGAGCTTTTTGCAGTAGCAACAAGACGATATCTGAAGCGTGCATTAATATATATTGAGATATATTTGGTGTAGATAGATTTTTTTTTTTTAATACTGAAACCTGCATTTTTTGGCACTAACAACCATGTGCCACTTAAAGTCACATCAACCCACTTTCTTGTTCAATTTTAACTTCAGCATGCTATTTTCTCTGTCTGTATGAGTAAAACCGAGTTGCTGCGAAGTCATTGAGTGATTTACAATTTGTGTTTGCAGCCAGATGACTTACCCAATAAAGTGGTCAATGACCACTTTATTTTAACGCTTGAGTATTTTAACTAATTAGTTGTACTGTAAGCAGTAGGTGTTCAGAGAATAGAAAAACTGGGAGACTAAGGTGTTTTGCAAGCTTATCAACTACAGACACACACCAGACACAACTCTTAAGACTGATCTATTAGGTCGTCAATAATCCCAGCAGTTGCGGAGCCATCCAATTGTATTTTCTGGGCTCCTTACATAGCTGTGCAAGCTGAATTGCGTTAGACCCGCTAGATAAATCAAAGGACATGATTCTAACATAGCTACCTACTTTGTTAAGCTTAGAGCAAGCTCACTGAATCAGGCACACAATGGCATCTTGCAGCCTCAGGATGAAAGACAAACTGCAGTAGATCCTGAGAGGCAATTATATGCCCACTTGTTTAATCGTGTGAAATGGCATGTAGGCCAGAGAAAAAAAAATTCTTTACACTTGCACATACACATACAATATCTACATTCATTTCAATAAAAAAAATTCATGAAATAAAGTAAGGGTTTTTTGTTGTTTTTTCTTGTGTTTTGCATTTGAAAAATTGTGAAACCTTGTTTTCGGCCAGTGGTGTTTTAGTAGTTTTGCAAGTTGTTACATGATATGACATGATTTGTAATACCCTGCAGATCAGAAAGTGATTCAGGGTAGAACAAATCCAAGATGATCCTGCAGACTCTGTAGAAACTTAAAGAATTTATAAAGCAGACAAGTCAACACAAAGAAGTTTAGAGGTTATATTTAAGTGAGTATACTTCGTATGTCCTTGTCATGTCATTCTCACTTCCCAGCAGCATTTTTTTTCGTATCAACAATTGCATTTAAGGTTGAACTGAAGGCTGTTTGAAATGCATTAAGTGCTTTAAGGCACCAGTCCTCTGTTATGTTTACATCACTGCTCATTGTCGTGACATCCATTGCACATAATCAGTTAAAAAAGATTAATTCTTAGGACTTTCTGGAACCTTTAGAATACTCCATAATGTCTTATCATCTGCAATCCTAGATCAACAGTTTTTAACAATCAACTGAAATCCTGGGGTTCTTATTGGGGACTGAGCACAGAATATTTAAAGCACATACAAAATAATGGAATTGATAGAATCATAAACAATATTTTGCGTCACGTTTTTTTCTTGTGTGTGTTGAAAGTACTTTTGATTCCTTTAAACAACACTTAGTATGTATTTATTTCCCTTCAAAAGTTGATGCTGAATAATTAATGATTTTGAAAAGCATGGCAATGTGAACTTGGCTCCCAAAACAGCCTCACGAGTACTGATTTGGCACAGCTCTGTCACATTTTTTATATTTTTTTTATTCCTCTAAAGAAGTTTTCTTGCTTTGTCTTAGTTTCCCGTTTTGCTTTACATTAGCAATGCTACAAAATCCTAGAATATTCTTTCCTCTCCACATAGGACGTTGCTACAGAAATGTGCCTGTTTGCAGTTTGTTTGGCAGGTGTCCCTTTCCTTATCTGTCCTGCCATGAAAGACATTTGATTATTCCCATTTAGTAGGCTGTTTGGCTCAAGCAAAGAATACGCAGCTGCCCGCACTTCACAACTTTTGACAAATCAGAGTAGACATAACAAATTGTTAGGGAGAGATCACACTAAATGTGTAATCTGTAAAGCTATTCTGTAAAACATTACCACAAGGGTATTTGCTTTATAGCACGAACACCTGGAGTACTTTTTCCTTTCCACAGAAAGACAATCAACTAGCTGCCAACAAGTACTAAGCCAGAGTTATTAGGCATCGCTATACAAGCACAATCTGTTAAATGTATGCTTTTATCAACGTCAGTAAGGCTTCATTTTATCTTAACAAGGCCAGGATAGTTGGTTTTTAGCCACATAGACTCATTTATTGGTGTAACATCTACATAAAGGGCATAAGTGAATGTGAGTCAGAGAAAGCTTTTCTAATTTGCCTGAATGCCCTATCATACAAAAGAGCTAACTTAGTCAGCACATTACCACTTATGTGAGAAAAAGTTCTAACATGCACAAAAAAAATCAAAAAAAAATCAAGATACACCAGCTCAGCAAAACATAAAGATTAACATTAAACCTCAAAAGCAACACAAAGGTTTTCTTTAAAAGTCGTCTTTCCTTGCAAAAGTGTACATCAGCTCTCTGTTTCATCTTTAGATTTAGACTTAAATGAATTGTCCACTCCATTTGACTAATGACATTTGAATAATGCATTTTGTTTAATGTTACAAAATTGATCTTATTTTAGAATCAGTCGAAATATTTACATTTTTGTCATTTTGTGGGTATTCATGTTCAGAAATGCATTTAAAGTCTTCTGGTCTTTGTATAACCAAAGATGGAAATCTTTTCAGATTCTCGACACAGTGTTGATCTTGTTCTCAGTACAGCCTGATTATTTTGGTATTGTTCATGGACAAGAGCTCAAGGTGTGGATAATGTAGTTCAGTCAGTTACTTTGAGAAATTTACTTTGTGCTGAATTAGTTTGCCGGTGGGTGTGAAGCAGAGAAAGTGCCCTGCAGGGGAAAGTTCAAGTGACTAAGTTTGATTGGGTAGAAAATACTGGAAAAAATATCACACTAGAGGTTTTTTTATTATTTTAGTGTTCAAACCAAATTGGGCTTTCACAAGAAGCTGCCCAGTATGTTCCCACTTTAAAACACTGGACACAAACTACACAAGAACTTGTTTACTTTGCAAGAAAATCCAAGCCCACTTTCTCAAAAAGAACACAGATGGTCTTTTCCACACCAGAGCCCAGATGAGAATTGAAATCTGTTCAACTTAAGTAAGATTAGGTAACTAACTCTAATTTATGTAAGATGAACCAAATTGCTCTGAAATAAAGTCCTAATTTTAAGGCTACTAAAGGTGAACTGAATGATTCAAATTTAGAGTCAGTCTTTGCTTCAAGTGGAAGAGTTTCAGTATGGGATTCTTATTCTCTAGTACTGGAAGAGGATATGGGGAGACAAGGTATCTACTTTAATGTTCAGGTCTACTATGGTGTAGGAAGAGTTCGGCCAAAAAGTAAACCTCTCCATATATACTACTGTTGGGTACAATCCAACATAGAAAACAATTTCAGAAATTGCTGTTGATACAATATGGACAATGAAATTCAAAAAGTTGCAGGACACTAGCTCTTCACCTGGATTTTATATATATATATAAATGCATATGTATTATGCATGTAGACTTAGGGTTTCAGATTTTTAGCAGAAAACAATTTTAATGGTTGAGGTCATTAAACAGTGAGAGGATGTTCTTCTTATGCTTGCAATTATTCATGCTTTAAATTTGTTGAAGTCATGGTACATAAAGCACATTTAATAATTGAACCAATGTTCTTATTATTGGCATACTGCATAAAAGAAAAGGGAAGCTACATAATGTCAAAATATGTCTTAATACATAAAATCGTTTTATTATCACACCACTTACAAAGGTTCTACTCGGAAAATGAAGTAATGTCAGTCGGTTTATGCTGTACTCGTTTCTTTGTCTTCAGCTAAATTAATGTTATCATTTGCATTGTTTGACTTTGTACAGCATCTGGGGTTCCTGATCTCCAAGGCCCATTGACTTTCCTGCAGAGTAACCTTGCTGGAAATGCCAGAACATTACTCATGCTGCTTTTTTTGTCAACTCGCTGCATTATTCGTACCCTCTTAACTGCATCTGATTTTATATATTTGTGCAGAAAAAAAGCATCCCGGGTGTATTATGCACACTGTAGCTTAAATGGATTCACTTGGATGTGATTACCATGTGCAGGAAGTCATTGTTATTTATGACATGGGTCTCTCTCTGTATAAGCACACTGCCACATCATCTGTCACTGTCACCACTTTTATTTGACTTACTACAGAAGTGTGGTTACTTATGTCAAGGGATGGAGCTGGTCAAATTCATGAGTTTACCAAGGCAATCTGTGGTCCTAAATGACAACACCATAGTCCATACAGTTAAAGTTTAGCTTTGATTACCCCTGTGGGCATGCTTTTATGAATGCTAACTGCTGCTCTGCTCTCCTCAGCACATTTCCTATCCCTTCAAGAGCTTGTCTCGTAGTTCATCTCATCCAAAAAGCCACTGGCTCCTTTGCGAGTTCCTGCACTGCTGTTCTCCTTCTCGCTTTTCTGACACTGTACAATGCACAACGCTAAGCCCAAAGGCTTTGGGCAGAATAGAAGTGTCATAAAAAAACCTATTCACATCCCAAATGGCTCTTCAAGGCGGAAAGTTTTAAAGGTTTTGTTCCCGTTCTGCAAAAATGGCAAAGTGCTGCTCATTGCTGAAACTCTCTACCTCCACCAGGAAAATGATAGTGATTTAAGTATGAAATATTCCTAAAGCTGTAAAAAAAAAAAGCTGCTGAAATGTCCCCCGTTGTGCTCAACTAATGCCCAGATGGACATTTTTTGCTTCTTATTTTTGTTTCTATTCCCATTTCCTCTGGATTTCTGTAAAACAGAAATGTGTTATTTCCCAGCAAGGGATAGATTTTAAATGCCTCTCTTTGCAGCAGTTACCTTTCAGTCTGAACCAAGGCCACTTGTGGAGCACCAAACCAGCTATTGAAGAAATGACAGCTTACAGGCAACGCGTTTTCAGGTTTGTTTAGACCATGTAATTTGCACTCTGCACATATTCATCCCTGCAGGGCAAAATGAAGGAAATTTAAGCTCTGTCTTCTGATGTGTCCTTCATGTAGACATTTTATAAAAAAAACATTGGCAAAGATGACAAAGTGATAAAAAAAAACCCCAAAAACAATGCAAACAAAAATACACTGAATGGAAATAATGCACATTTAAAATAAAGAGGGATTTCTTATAAAACGCCAATTTTCCTAGATTAAATCACCCTTTCCAGCCCAGCGCACAGTTTCTTTTCCATACCACAGTGGTATAGATTTGAACTTATTTAATATTATCATAACATGTATCATACATGTAGGCTGGATGTCTGAATAAATAAAAATCAAGCAAAAAATGTGATTAATGATAGCTTTCTTCTTATGATTGCTTATTTAGTAATGTTGTTTTAGTAAAAAACTAAGAATATGCATTTTAAAGCTTCTGTTTGTTCTTTTCTACATCATAAAAAGGTAACATTTGTAAAGTAATCAACTTTTTGCCTGATTTTTCCCATCTTTGACACATTATACATATTTTGTCCATTTTATTTTTAACACCTTAACAAACAAATGACTAATGAATCATGCTGTTTCATTCTATTTTCTTTTATGAAGGTTTTTAAACAGATCCGATTATGATTTTTCTTATTTTTAAGGGATACAGCCTTCTAGTGATTATTTATGGAAATGTTTATTTTCTTGGCATATACATGTTATGTCATGCTATGCAAAATATATCTTTTGATTTTAAGTTTTCATATTAGATCATATATTTACTCAATGAACAGACAAGCTCTAGTCACACCTAGAAAACCAAATCATATTAAAATTATTCTTTTAATTATAAATATTCTTTCATTCTTGGTAATATTTGTCCCATGAAATTAATAGGAAAATGTATTTCCTATTAATTTCTTTTAATGATAGCTTTCTTCTTATCACCTTGTCATAAGGCCACATTTGTAGCGTGCACACAGTTTATCTTACCTGAGGATCCTCCATCAGAGTAACTCTGAACACTGGCTTCTCAGTTTATTTGAAGTACCATGTCTTAGTGGTGTGTCAAGCTCCTTCTGTTTTTGGATGACGGATTGAACGGTGATCTATGAAATATTTAAAAACTCGCATGTTGGTTTATAGCTTAACTGCATCAGTTCTCTATAAAACATCTTCCCTGAATAATCTGCTAAGTTCCTTTTGCAATGCTATTTATTCTTTACTGTTGTCCAAAAACTATCCATCACTAAACAGCTATGCAGCTGTATATACATATATATAAAATTGAAAAACATATATCTATATATAAATTTGTCACACAGTGTTCTCCAATTAGTTGACTTCTGAAGAGAGATAATGGCACCGGACTTTGTTTGGTTATATCGTATTTTAAAATATTTTTACAGACATATGGAAACCATATCATTTTCCTTCTGTTTTTTCATTGTTTTAGTCTACAACGTGAAATCTCAGTAAAATACCTTGAAGTTTGTGCCTATTTCATAACAAAATGCTGAAAAAGTTAGAGGTGTGAATACTTTTGAAAAATGCTGTAAATGTGCATGTGTTTGTTTTAAAGGTGAGATAAGAGGCTGATGCTTGTGCCTGAGATAAAAAAGGCTGTTCTGAAATTCTTTATGTTCAAACTTGGTTTGCTGGCAGAAATGACCCAAAAGCTATTTTGGGGCTCAAAGAGCTATACGATTAACCCGAGGTGAAAACAACTCAAGCTCTGAAGGAAACACGAGTCCCTGACTTATTGCTGATATCTGTAAGAAATGAAGCCCTGCTCCATCCATCTCGGTCAGGTCACAATACTTCATTTTTCCTCATTTCTCTGAAAGGGGAAAATATGATTCCCTTATCGATTGCTGCATAAATGTGTTGCCTCGTGATGAAAGATGAGGTGTGCTTTGCTTTTATGTGATCCGATTAACCCCCAGCTGGGATCGGGCTCTCTGCTATGCCGTTGCTCTCCTGTGGTGTCAGGGTCCGTGTGATGGGCGCTTAGAGCGATTAGTGTTGCTTTGTGTTTTGTTTGTCTTGAGATATTATCCAAGACGTTTTATTAACCAAGGGGATTATTTTCCTGTCAAGTAGCCTTCAGTGAATTTAACGCAGACCTTTGCTGTATCGTAAATGTGTGATTAATAGCTGCGTACAATTTTTTTCATGTTTCACTATCATGGCATTTATGTACTTAATCTACTAATGGTTGACCTGTCTTGTTTTTCTGCAGTTACCATTTTAGAAATGGTCAGATGGGGCACATTATATGTGAACATCTATCACTTGTTTTTACACACCTGTGTGATTGTACACAAGTCAACAGAAACATCAAAGCATGAATCAAATTGTAAAGAAATTTAAAGTCGGATTAGAGTTTTAAGACATATTCCTTCATCTGTCTTTGATTTACCTGCTACCACATTCGAAATTATAAGCTAATAATGTATATGTTAAAAGAAATGATGCCATGGAATCCAGTCGCAGTGAATTATGTTTGTGAAAACAACCTTAGTAATGCTGTTTCCACTGATGGAGATGTTACTAAAACAAATACAAAATTCAGGACAGAAGCTTTTCAGTGACCGATGTTTTCTAATTTTTTTAAGAGACTTACTCTTGTAATAAAAGTAAACACTTTTCTGTACACTGAAGCATGTGTACATTTTAATTTAATGGGTTCTGAAATAAAAAGAACATCTCTTTCACTATTTTGTTGGCTAAATTGTTGGTTCAAATTCATCCTCGTTTATAAAGTCATTGATGGAGGATTTTCTATTGGGGAGCTGGGTCAGACAGTTCACTGGATTCAGAGACATCCCGTCTCTTTTCCTTTTTAATGTGCATGCAAGACCTTATCAAAACCCATCTTTGATAAAGCTCTTGAAGTCCTTGACTTCACCAATGGTAATTTCTGTATGTGAGCAGCAGCTGACATTTAAATCCAGTCCTCCAAGAGCCCAAAATACCCTTTTCATTCCATTGTTCGGTGGCTGAAAATGAGAAAGTTGCCTTGCGCCATGACCGACAGTCGGTGTGCTGAAGATGACTTAGATCCCCTAAGCAGTTTCTCTGCAGACCAAGGCCTGAGACTGAGTAAATGTTTAAAAGTTAGGAAATGCCATGTAAAGATCAAACTTTAATGTTTTACCTTGTGAATGTTCAAAAAATTGTGATCAAAAGCCCTTTAAATGTCAGTGACGGAAGACACAAAACAAGGGCTTTCAGCTTTAAAGCACACAATCAGCAGTGTAAAAAGACCCCAGCTTTTCATGATGCTAAAGTGATTGACATAAAAACATCAGGAAACATAAGAACGTGTGGGTTGTTTATAATTTGAATGACTTTGATTTTCTTCTGAAAGACCTTGTGTTTTCTTTCATTCAGAAATGACAGATAGCTGCTCACACAAGACATCCAGCTCCTTTTGTTGGTCCTGGATGGAGGCTTTGAAAATGTGACTCATATAAGATGTTTTTGGTTTAAAAGTAGTAATAAAGAGACCGTTTCTTTATAGTTTTGATAGCTAATTTAACCCTCATTTGTAGAGAACGTTGTGGGGCGATGTAATTGAGTTTGGGCTGTTGCATGACTAAAGCATTTATACATTTATTTTTTTGTGTGTTTGCATGTCGTCCTTGTGCTTTGAGATTTGTCCAGTTGCAGTTTCTTTGCACTGGCCAGTACTCTGCTTATTAAATTGTGGCTTTAAATTGAATTTTGGAGTCAGTAAGCAGAGGAGTAATAAAAAAGCCTTATATTACAGATTAAATCTGGTTCATGGTAACAACAAAACAATTAACTGGTTTAATCAACCATGGAGAATCAACATTTATCTTTGTACTTTACAAACCTAGAACAAACTTAGAAAGTACCATCTACTTAGCATCCTAAAACAACTGGAACCATTTTAATATGTCAATCTTAAGATGTAGAGAAACTCATCAGTTTATAATTGTGGAATACTTTTGTTGTTTTTCTTTTTCTTGGGTTTTTTTTTTGTTGTTTTATTTCTATTTCCTCTAATTCATGTATAGTATAATGAAATTCTTTTTTGCTGAAAATGTGCTGTATAAATAAAATAACCTTACCTTACTTTACCCTTATAAAAAAGTAACCTTTAACCTCAGCTAATTGCACCAAGTCACTGATTTGCAATACTCACTCCTTTTGGACAAGAATGCAGCATCGACTGACAAAACTCTAGTCTTTCATGGATTAAGAAGAAGAAATAAAATGCCCTGTATTGTTCGACAACATGCAAAACTCAAGTGTATCAGCCTCAAAGTTATGGAAGCCTGCAAATTCACACAGAGGTAAAAATATAATAAACAAAAATAAAAAAGGGAATAAGGGTGCCACATCGGGCCAATTCAAGATCTTTAATGCTCTCAAAAGGCCCTTTGTGGTAGAATGTTTTGATAAAAGTACCTGTTAAACTGTTGAAATGTCTCCATTCAATTAGTACTTTTTAAAAATGTAGCAATTAGGTTCTAGAGGCCGCTTGAATAGTTATGGAAGATCTCTGTTGCCCTGTGGGCCTTGAGTTTGAGACTTGTACAGTAAGGGTAAATTTAAAACATAAGGAGCTCTCGGCTATTTCTTGTTTTCTGATCTAAAGTCTCTGTTGTTCTCCTTGAGAAGAGACTTTATTTTAGAGTTGATCCAGGACTTGTTATTGTAGAAACACTGCTGAGGGGCACAGTGTTGTCCACACAGAAGTTAATGTTGTCCGTGATGCAGTCTGTTATGCCGGCAATGTCCTCCCCTTGACGAGCACAGAGCTTTTCCAACACAGCGGAGCGGAAACAGCTCCTCAAAACATCTGTTCACTGAGCAGTTTAGTAACTGCTTGTCTGTGTACAAAGGGTGTATACAAAGGCTGGACATGAACCAGGTTGTGATCTTAGACCCCTCAGCTGGCACACAATGAGTCCAGCTTTTTATTTACTCTACTTTGGCGTGGTAGAGTAGCTTTGCATAAAGTGTCCCTGCATGCAAACTTGGAACAAATCTTGGAAAAGGGTTAAGATATGTTTCTCCAATCCTGTCATTGATCACTTTTCCTTGTTTAGTTGAGCAAATAAAAGTCTGGAGCAGGTTGTAGCTGTCTATTGAGAAACTATAAACCCATTAATGTTGCATGTTAACAGAAGCTTTTCATCGTTGTAAGGTGCTGCTTGTGGTAATCTTGTCTTGAGAATTGGGAATCTTGGAGCAAAAAATCAAACTATTAACCCACCCACTCAATTTTCAATTGCTCTTCTTACACTTTCGCATAAAAAAAAAACTTTCTGAAGTTTATGTAAGAATAAATAAGTCAGATTTAAACTTAATGCATTTGATCAGGAATGGCAGTAGCTGCAAAATTCATACATGGTGTAAGATAATGTGAGAGTAAGAGGAGAAGGAGAAAAATGGCAAGATGAGAGGATTATTTTTCTTGGATGAAGTTCCTACTTTGGTTGCTACGGATAAGAGCAGGTGATTATGAGAAGTAGTTTGATGTGAAGCCACCAGTCTCTGTTGGAGATCTGTTTAAAAAATAAATAAATAAAAAATTAGGGTTTATTTTAAAACATGTTTTCCTAGTGACATAAATCTCTGTGGGTCAGAAAATAAAATAAAATACATCCTGAATCTGAAACGAACATCTGTCTAATGATTAGAGGATGATGTGATAAGATTGCCTTAGACCTAAAAGAAATCCCCTGCAAGACTTTACTGTTGGGATTTACCACAGGGGTTAAGTTTCATTTGGAGCAACAGTTCTGCAGTCATGATTTACAAGCATAGTAGCTGCAAGTATGAAATCCAAGGGCAACCTCAGGGCTGCAAATCACACTGGTTTGCCTTTCTGCAGCTGCATCGTCCTGTCAGTGTCACGAGGAGGAACACGTTCTTAATCCAAAGTTACAAATGACAGTTTTTATGTTGAAATATTTAGTTTTCATCCATGTCATAGTAAGTCGAAACTAGGACAGTGTGTCACATCTCTCAGAGGGGAGGATAGACAGCAAAATCCTCTTTCTGCAGCGCATGATCCACCATATATATATATATATATATATATATATATATATATATATCACAGGTCTTTATATATTTTTCTTCATTTTTCTTCCACTAAGAACTGTTTTGAGTAGTAGAAAATAATGGAACTAAACTATATGTATCGTTATTTTATTTGATATTTACTGTTGCTGCCAATGAATATTGAGAACAGAAAACTCTGTAATTAGGTTTGGTTGTTTTTTCTTTCTTTTTTAATCAGGTCGTCCAACACAATTTGTGCTGGAGTCAGGCATTATTCTGAACGATTCTCAATTATTTGAAGAAAATGTGTGTGCCTACTGTGTTTTGTTTTTTTGTTGTTTTTTTTTTTGCCACTGATAATAAAATCCTAAATAGCTTTTTCTAAATCGTATATTAACAGCTCGAGCTCAAAGATAGAGTAGCTAATATGGGGAGCTTGGAGTAGAGCTCCACGTTAAAAGGAGTCAGTTTTAATGGTTTTGAGCGTTTGACTTCTTCCAGAATTTGTTGGGTAAACTATATGTCCAGCAAGGCATTCCCTTTAATCTTTGAGTTCCTTGGGTTTCTCCATAATGAACAGCAGAATATTTTGGGTCTGGACCTTGTGGTTCAATTTCAAATAAGTACCATCATCTTGTGGTATGCTATAAGATGAGAATACCTATAAAGCACAACATTCTGTGCAATAAATTCCTGAAAGCAACTTCTAAATTTAACTAAGTTTATTCTGTACGTTAGCCAGTTAGAAAAAAATGTTGCCATAATTCAAATGTTAATTTTGCCAGCATTATGAATAATTTCAAATAAGGACAAATAAATCATGTTATACATTTTTTCTTCAAACCTCTGTATTAGAGTTTACCTCTTATTCAGCCATGCGTCAAGTCGCTTGTTTATCTTGAAACAGCATTTGCACATTTCCTAAAATCCCATCTGGAACTGTTTATTTAGGGATGCAATTGGAGTTTTTATTTTGAGTACTTGGTTTATCAGTCTTGTATTGTTTTAGAGGTGCTGCTGTTATGACTCGTTCTGTCCATCTGGCAAGCCAGTCATTGCTTTCTGACCGTGGCCTGTCACAAATCACTACCACTCCATGTCTCCACACAACATGCAGGGTCCAAGACAGAAAATCAATGGGTCCTAATGGCCTTCTCCATCAGTCCAAATATCTGAAGTTTTATGCTTGATGGTGGAGATGAAGGTGGTGAGGAGGATTTACAGGATAAGGTGATGGACGCAGGTTCTAAGGTCATTGGAGGACAGGCTTCATTCCATAAATGTGCTTTGAGACTTGTGTTTTAATTAAGCTGATATTAATTAAAACACATAATTATAGTAATTGAGGCAGGCATTTTTCAAAAGATAGTAAAACAATGTAAAAGCAGTATTAAGGGGGGAAAAAGAAGAGGAAAGTCGGTATTGCTACTTATTTAAGAAAACCTCACTGCAGTAAAACCAAAAACAAACAAAATAATAATTAAATAAAACACTAAATAAATACAAATCATCTTTTGAATTCCTGAGGGAATGCTTAATTTAATATAAAATACCAGTCTGTTAGGTTATGCAATCAAGCTACATTTTAGACATTTCTAAATAGACACAATTTTTGTGATAAAACAAGTAACTTCAACACATTTTTAGAATACCGTCTTTTTTTTTAATCTAAGTTACCAATAACTTATTGGTAACTAATAAGTAGAACAGTAGAGATTAAACAATTTCTAAATATCTATTTATTACCATACTAATAATTTCATCATTTGAATATTACAACCAAAGGATTTGGTTTCCGGGAAAAACACGTGTTTTTAACAACTCACTGTCGAGCTTAGTGTCATATTTTCGTTGTCTCCATAATAGCTAACACTTCACCAGTTAAAATTACATGCAGAATATTACGCCATGAGATTTCTAGACTCATAGGTCTTACTAATAAAAGTACAATGATCAGTTTTAGGTTTGCCAAAACTTGTTGAAAAGTGATTTTCATTTTCTTTTTTTCTTTTTTCAGTGATGGACTGCAAGGTTATTCTGGATGGCCTGCAGAGATATGGCCCCACGCCAATGTATCTACCGGTCAGCTACCAGATCCTCAATGCTGAGTCAGCATTCTTCTTACTGGAGGCAAACCAGGACATAATGAGGAACTCCAGCCTCCAAGCTCGAACAGAGTCCTTCTTTATCCATCAAGCTCGGCAGATGCCCTTTGTCAATGCTAGCTACGGGCCACTCTCTGTCCAGCAACCTGTTCCTCTGGAGATGCTACAAATACTGCCAGGCCCATTTAATGCACCATCCCTCACTTTATCAACAGCGCCAACATCGGCAACCTCTTCGCCTCTGTTTACGTTCAACTGGAAGGTGCACACATACATCATCAGTGAGCAGATTCATCCCAGTTGGCCAAAGGTTCAAGTGTTGTTCTACATTGCAGGGAGGGACTGGGATGATTACAGCACCGTCCACAAGTTACCTTGCGTCCGGATGTTTGCTTTTCATGAGACCCAAGAGGTGCGAGGTACTTGTAGACTAAAAGGTGAGCTAGGGATTTGTGTTGCTGAGCTGGAACCTCTGGCCAGCTGGTTCAGCCCTCCAACTGTGAGGCCCGGCAGGCAGCGGGTCTCAGAGCAGGCTCAGGGTACTCCTGTGGAGCTCTACTACATAATTCAAACCACGGACAGTGGAGACTGCAGCTCAGAGGACTCCAGAAAGGGCAGCCCGGTTCACCCTGAACAGCAGAGGCCTTTGGGCTACTTTGCAGGGCATACACCTATGCAGCGCATTGGGAGCGTCAGACTGTTGCAGCCATTATCTGAGCTGAAGTTGGACAATAACTTTGTGGTGATGGCCCCCTCTAAACCCATAAGACAGAGAGAGACGGTCTCCACTTTTCTGGCCTTGTCCACACTTTCATCAGTGCAAATTTTCACCCTCAGGTGAGTTAAATTCCTAAATATACTCTTAAGATTGTGTTAGACAAAATGTTGAATCTGCATTTTCTTTTTTCAAGCAATTACACTTTTGAAGGTTGTGTGGCTGTTTTTTATTATTTCATTTCCTATAACAGATTGTTCTTTAAGTTTAAGCAGAATAGATGATTCATTTATAGTTCTGGTTTTCTGAAAATGCTTTGGGAACAACTTTTTTGTTTCTTAGCATTCACAACTAAAAAGTTCTTCCTACATTATAATTATTGTACTTCTTTCTTGATCAATTTAATTTAATCTTTTTCAAAAGCAACATGCAAAAGATATTAGAAAACCAGGGTTATAGACTGTAAATACTGTAGGTCTGGTTCAACACAACCTAAAATGAAGACTGAAAACTCAAATGGAATATGATGGCTTGTGTCTGGATTCATTTTATCCCTAGTGGTTTTGGAATAGATTAAAGCTTAATCTGGAAGAGCTCAGATCTCAATCCTATTCAGACAGTTTGGATGATGCTCAAAAGATAGGCTGGTTATTGCGTTCCTACATGATTTCGTCCAATTTTCATCTTCTTTCAGTGCTTCGTCTGGGACTTCTCCTGTTGACTTTGATTTCTCCCTGGGATTGTTTACCGTTCATGCACTTTCTAGTAAGTGCATGAACATACCAGGCTCATGGCCAAACGTTAGCGATTGGGTTAAATGTAAAACTACAACAGAGCCACCATGCCTTCAGCAAGAAATTCTTCCTCAATAAATTCTAATTTATACTCTCTATTGTAGTTTTTAAAATGCACTGAAGTTATATTTTATATTATTATTGCATCCTGGAGAAAGAACTCTTTAAAAGCTTTTTTAAAATTCCAAGTTTAACATCACATTCACACAAATGAAGATTGGTTTCAAACTTCTGGCTGACACTGAATCTTGTGCAGCAGTAAATAAGACTTAATTAAACGATATTTGAGACCACATTTTTTTAAGAATTTCACATCGCAGGAGATTAACTGTCTCTTAATATGCACCATTTAAGAGAAAATTTTAGTGAATCAATATCTTACTGAGATAGTTTGACTTCATAACAACTTCCCCAGTCATTCATTGTTGATCACATTATGAATGGTTAAAATAATCCAAGCCACATATTTGAGTATCTGTAATTTGTTTGCTTGGATAACACTTTAATTACATCTTAGTGATTCCTCTTTTATACTCTTGTTCTTGTCATATGCACTAATTTTCTAAATAGCACATTTGGAACCTTTTTTGTCTTATTTGACTAAAGAGAGGTGCAACAAAGTATGACACATTGAGCCTACTCTGCACCAAATTACTATTCAAAGTGACTTTAATTGCTCCATGTTGTTTGATGCAAATTAAGGTATAAGGAACATGCATTTCCGCTTGGCTATCCTCCTTCCTGCAATCTAAGTCATGGCAGATGAATCAGTTAGCAGCGTCGAAGTGAAGCTGCAACAGAGGGCTTTGGCAATTTGTCAACCTTGGGTGAGCAGGAAATCTGCCAAAAAGCCTCATTGGTTTTTGTCTCACACCAACGATGATGAACTCCCATGAAGTATTAGTGCTCCCACTGTGTGTTTGTCACATTTATCAGCGTGAGTGCAAATGGAAACTTTCAAGGCGATATTTTGCCTTCAGTTCCTCTTTGCACCATTCGTTTTTAGAACTTTTTTTTGTTTTTTCCGCTGGGAGAGCAACAGCTTAAAATTCATCAGAAATATCTCATTAGTAACCAAATGCTCAGATATCAAAGTGTTTGAAAACCCATGCAACTTTGCACTGCTTTGAGGCTATGGAACCAAAGTTTGTAAGAAGATTGATGATTGATGATTTCTTGCTGGTTTTGCCATGTGTTGCCTTCACATTCAGTGACAAAAGCAGGGGGTATAGGTACGTTTTCCCTGATCCTATATTTTTAATCGCATACATTTTAAAGCTCATCATATTTCCATGATGATGTATATTCTTACTCAGCATAACAAGAGGTGGTTCACAGAGGAGTGAGTGTCTGTGCTGTTTTTGATTCTGTGTTGTTAAGCAGTGATGTTATTCCTCCTCCTTTCATTGCATGTATTTGCACACTGTCAGCCAATGTTTGCTTTTGCTGTAGTGTGGCTGTGTTTGTGGTCAGATTAGTTTAAGTAGCTTTGGTGTGCTTCTCTCAGCTGCTCAGGCTTCATTAACTATTTATGGATCACTCTCTTCCTTCCCCACTATCTTCATTCCATGTCTTATCCATTCTCTATCTTTCATGTACTTGTTTAACTTGTGACAAAAGAATATAAGCATTTCTTTTTATAGCCTTTATTCATACCAATGCTGCTGTCAGATGGTATCAGTAGAGTTTTTCTTCAAAATTGAACTTCCCTGATTGTGGGTTAATCATTGAATAACTACACATTGGACAGAATATTGCAGTCTAGTGTTCCTTTTCTTCATACTGCAAAACTTCAACCATGATGCAAGAGCTACAAATTGTATGCAGTTGAAATCAAGAGTCATTTATGCAATGAATCAGTTTTCTGGGTTTACTGTTTTGAGAGTGGTACATTCTGTACATAAAAGCAAGCACAAACAGTTCCTCTGAAAAGCGTAAATTTTTTCTTTCAATTTCTAAGTCCTGACACAGATTTTTTAACTGAATTTTAACTCATGTTCCATGCTGACAAAATAATATGCTTTGAATTAAACTATTTTTCAAGTCATTTGCACCCTCTGAAGTATGTTTTGTACCAAGGATGTCCTTTATTTAACTCCATTTGAGAAACTTTCTTGTTCCCATCAATGCAAATCACCCCCAATTACCATTATTTTATAAAGACCATCGAAGCACTAAACTGTTTTATATTGACCATTATTTGAGCTTTGTTTCTCTGGAGCTCCTTCAGACTCACCAAGGACTGAACTATCTGGCTGCTTCACTGACATAGGCTGCCCTAAGGCTGCCATATGCTTTATAATCTTAGTGAAAGCACTTGGTTGCACTGGATTTTGTTCGGGAGTACCGGAGTAAAGTATGACGAATGTATATGAATGTCACAATTTTTCATATTTTATATTTAAAACATTTTGGGAAAAAATGTATCAATCATTCCAATAAAATCTATGAAGGTTTTGTGATTATGGCAAAATATGAATGAGTCATAGGGATGAAAGCAGTTTTGCCCCTCTTTCTTCTACAGTGTTCATCATAACGTGTACATTTTCTGAGAACACTATTCACCACTAAGGCACATTTTCTTCATTATGGTTCATATGGTGGAGAGGTTTTTAGAAAAGATAAACATGTGCATCCTTGCACTCCAGCAAGCTTTCTTGAAATTTGCTCCGTTAGACAGATTGAATAAATAGAGAAATCTGTCAATGTGTCCTAAAGGGTTCAATTTCCTGCCACTGGCAGGATAAGAACAGCAGGAACACAAAATTGAAAAATGCGAGAAGATTTTTGGGTCACTGCAATTAATTCAGGCTCGGCACATCAATTTTCAAATAATAGAGAGAAAAGTCAAACAAAACAAATGGAGCATGGTAATTGTGATTTATTTCATAGTTTTCCTATTGAGTCACATACATCCACATCGTCTTTATTATTCGTTTTAAGGAGATTCAAGCTTTGACATGTCTGTTTGCAAAACAAGCAACTGATTATTCAACCAAAAACATTACATTTATGGGTTATATTGCTTAAAATACTAAGCACACACTCCATGACTTTGCAATGGAGTGTCATCTTACAGATCACTAAGGTGGCTTGTGACTGTGAGATGCTATATTGTGAGGCTACAGCCCTTTGCTGCGATGAGTTTATCGCTGCGGAGGTTTTTGCCATATAATATTGTCAATTTATGTATATTAAGTATTTTTATAAATTAAGATATTTAATATATAATTTTATTCGAGTGGATATTATTTCCTGAAGCATATGTATTACTCTAAAAAAAAGGCATTTATAATGAATCAGTTACTTTACTTTCACTCTCATTTTGGTTAACACCAGTTTTTTATTCTAAAGTATTGCAAATTATGACTGATCCTGGAGAACTCCAAGCGATGTTCCACTGGTGGATGTTATTTATTAGTCATGTAACCACAATAAGCTATTTACAGGCAGTAGAAAATTACTAGAAATAATTTCCTTCTAACATAGATGCAAAATGTCAATTAAAATGAATGGACATATGACTAGTATGAAACTTCCTGTATCAGCAGTTCCTTTTGTTCTGGAAAAATGTGAGTAGGGTAGAAAAAGGATAGTAGTGTCTTACATTTTGCTGTTTTTTGCTGTCACTTTTATTCTAAAATCTAAAATAAATGTTACACTTTAAGGTATGTGAGCTAAGTGAGTGATACAATATTTTATTTCACTTTTAATGTAGTCTTCCGATTCAATTCCAAAACAGTCGATTCTACTTACATAATATTTTAAACTTTAAAGCTTAATAAATTATTAAGTGACTTTCTTCATTCTCTTTGTTAATATTAAGCTCAAATTTAAGCTTTGGCCCACTGGTGTTGTTTATTTACACTAGTGGAGACAGACCAAAGTGACAGTCTGGTCGCTTGTGATAAGTATTTTTTTTTTTATATTTAAATATAACATTTGCAATCTGTGACCAAAAGCAACTTCGTAAAAGTGCTTGCTATATCAGCTATTGTACTTGAGCCCCTGAAACTTTCAAATTGCATCTGTTGTTTTGCTTTTTTGGTTATTTTATTTTTTTGAACAATCCAAAAATTACATTGACTCCCACTTTAGTTCTGGTACCCAAATGTTTTTTTTTTTCATCCCAAAGCAGATGTAACTGATTGGGGGAGAAGGGAGTTTATATCTCCAGTTTAGACACATTTTTACATCTGAATTATTCATTAGTCAGACTTAATTAGCAAACAAACAAAGTGAAAATTCAAGGTAATGGACTGTAAATGACTGGATAAAATTGTGAAAAGGATGTAATGGATTAAGGAAAACATTGAAAGAGGTCAGAAAGCTTTTAGAAATAATAATTACTTATGTAGTGTTTGCAAAAACTTTTTAGCTATGTGGGAGAGTCTCAGGCTGGTACTTTTTTAAAGTACCTGCCTTTATACTTGCTGCAGATTTAAGTAAAGCTTTACACTAACTTAATACAATTAGTCAGAATTGTTTGTGTTTTATTTGTTTGTGTGTATGTCAATCTTTAATCTTTATATTGTGAGTTAATCCCTTTTTATAAAGTTTAGTGCAGCCGGACTTCCCTCTTGGGGTTTTATTTTGGGATGACATCCCGAGATTATCATTTCTGGACAAACTTTCAACAGTCTCAAGAAGGCTTTTATATTCAAGCATTAATACATTTTTACATGTTGAATATGATGCATTGAATTAAAATTCACTTGAGGGGTTAAACACAGTGGTGTTCATTAATAATTATTGTAATTACTTCAAACTCTTTGTTTTGCTTCCCTTGTACTTCTGTGCTACAATCTGCTCAATTTTCATGTAGCACAAAGTACGCCATAATGTGAAGTCATGCAGACTTCACATTAT
This sequence comes from Poeciliopsis prolifica, assembly GCF_027474105.1. NCBI lineage: Eukaryota > Metazoa > Chordata > Actinopteri > Cyprinodontiformes > Poeciliidae > Poeciliopsis > Poeciliopsis prolifica. The sequence continues at coordinate 44,760 of NW_026562542.1, forward strand.
GGCGTGAAGTTGAGGAAAGCTCTTACAAGGAAAGAGGAGATTGAGATCCTAAATGTTTCACTGACAATCTGTCACCTAAAATGATGTCTCCAAAACAACACAATTACTGCAGACATTAGTCACAAAGTAGTTGGATACTTGCCACATTAACACTTTAATTCAGTGTACAGAGTTTTTTTTTTTTTTTTGTGACATATTTATCACACTGTAAAGGCCACCAGTTGTCAAGATTTTTTAAATTGCTTCATTTGCAAGGTTATAGGAAAAGCACGTTTATCAATATAAAGTAAATATAAAGTAAAGTACAATTTAAAGTAAAGTTTTCATTCGACAAAGTTAAATTATGTTGGTAATTTTAGAGACATGCTTTTGCAAACACTGCCTCAAGCCCTCTGTAAGGGAAAAGTAAAGAAGAAATTGGTACCTTAAGCCTCTCACCTTAGTGGTTTTATTTCTTTCTTTTTTTCCTTATTTATTTATTTATCTTCTATCTTGGTTTCATAGTCAAATTACCTAATATCATGGGACGTCTGTATTGGCCACTTTCATTGCCTGGATCTTATCTAAACAAATATTATGCAGTTATTTTACATTTAATTGCAGGTTTTTAGTCCCAGTCCCTGATAACAAGTAGACAGTGAGGAATCTTTAAATCTACATTTTGTACTTGCAGATACACGTACACGGACACACACACACATACATTAATCTGTAGAGTTGCCCTGAACCAGCTAAAAGTCACGCTGTGTTTGTCATGTTAAAGTCTCCCTAAGGAATCAGTAATTCCCTGCCTCATTAGGTAAAGAGAGAGTGGTGTAACAGGTTGCTTAAAGATTCTCAAGCTACTCCTTATTCAACATGCAAATTAAACCACTATTTTCTCCTCAACAAATTAACAGGCTTTTCAAAAGATAAATTGCCCTAGCTGTACTGTAATTTTGACTAAACAATCCAACATATTTCCGCTAAACCCCTCAGGGGGAAAAATTGCTAATGAATGCAAATGAATTTCTAAAATGTGAGAGTGTAAAGGTAGAAGTATGAGATTTTTCAAACTGTGCCAGTCAAAAGTAAGTTATTTTATTTTGGGCATAGCAGATTAGCAAGGCAGAAATCTTAATAGATCCAGAAAGACTGGTCATATTTGGACATTGTAAGATGATATCAAGTCCTCGTCTTTCAAATTCTGAGCAGGTTTCAGGTTTACAGGTCCTGTACATGACCTGCTTGCTGTTTTTGGCATTGTTGGATAAAATATCAACAGAAGAAAATGTTGAAATAAAAATGTTTCCTACAGTGTATTATATTCATCTTGCCACTCTCGACTGTGATCCAGTTCTTTGTTAAAGGTCGCCTGAGATGGGTATGTCTCTTTTCCATTTTCATTCTCTGGTTATCTGTACTTTTTTTTGTATTTTATCTGCTGCTCTTTTTGCTGTCTCTCCCCTAGTTGGTTCATAACCTTTCCTTCTCTGTATATGCTGTTGTCTTTGTCATTCCCTTATCATCGGAAGTATATATATATATATATAATATATATATATATATATATATATATATAAAACACATCCACTGAGGATGTAAAGTTCCTAATACAGAAAAGTTACTATATCTTCAGTGACTTGTTCAGAACCATAACAAACTTAAGTCATGAAATAATTCAGACTTGCTTATGTTTTGTGAAATTTTAAGCAGGATTGGGGGTGATCGGTGATAAATAATGACAAGACGCTGTTCTGCTAGAATAAATGTGTCCTTTTATTCTGCCACAGATTACAGCAAATTCATTCACACAACAAACAATACGCAATGCTTAGATTCTTTCAATCCGCTCTTACCGTGACACAGTGAACCGGAGAGTCGACAGTTCAGGGAAGAGCTGCAGCAACACGTAATTGGGCGTCCATACTCTACTCCGACGCTACTTTGACTCTAACTCAACAATGGGACTTTTCTGCTTTTTATACTCATTACCAAAACAACCTCGAATGAAAGAAGGGAATGGCCATTTCCCCTCTTCCAGACGGCTTAGCCAATCAGAATGTTACTTCCCTGCCCAATTCAATCAACATACAGAACAAGTTCCACTTGGCCTCCTGTGGTACATGTCTGGACCCCCCGTGGTCCATGGGCTCCAGAGGCCATGAGCATTCCTTGATTCAATCAACATACAGCACTCAACTTCTTAAAATTTGTTGAAAATGTATAAAATGAGACAATTTATCAAAGAACATAGAAAATTCGTATATCACTAAAATGAGCATGAAACGTACAATTTATCAAAGAACATAGAAAATTCTCATATCAGCTTATCAAAAGGAATGGATTTAAGGACTGTGAACTTTATCTCATAAAAATTGTTTTGAAAATCAACTGGTGTAGATTTTTTGTAGACTTTTTGAGTGAATAATGTTCATAAATCAAATTTACCACATTTCTGACTGAGATCCACATTTCTCTTGTTAAAAGGTGAATTTGACTCATTAACTGGGGATGTTCAAACTAGGGATGTTCACAGACTGTGGATAATTAATAGTTTATGACATCATGTTCATATTTAATCCACCTCATAAAAAATACCTCATATTTATCTTAAACTAAACTCTACATTAAGCTCTGGAATAAATAATTTTTTTATGACAGAGGCTTGTTTTATTAAAATAAAATACGCTTCCACCAAATTCTTATTCCCAGTCTCTATAGTCGTGCTTTTTAGCATAAATTCAAAGACATTTCCAGTTTTTCAAAAATGCAATACCATTATTTTCTTTCTGAAATTTGATGTTCTGTCTCTCATTCACTCACTCCATTAAATCCCACTTTATGGTTCTTCATTTACTTATTTATTAGTTAGCTTCAAATGTGTAGAATGTATTATATGCAGGCTTACTGTATACTTGAAAATCATCTGATTTATTGGAGAACATAAAAAACAAAAGCAAACTTGCTCCCTGTGCAACTTAAAATATGTCTATTCTCCCCCTGGACTTTGATTCTGTGTCCAGATATCGTCTCAAGACGTAGTCTTGTTCATTAATCCCAGGGCTTCATATTTCCTATTCATGGGTGTTATTGTTCTGAACTCTTTCACCTTTGACCTCCATTTTTGAAAAGATGAAGATGAGAGTAGGTGACTCTCACCAATGGGCTGTGGTTTTTCCCTCACAATTGGGAATCTCTTTCTTGAGAAAAGTATTCAAGTGTATTTGTGTTAATTTATTTTATTTTCTTCTTAAGAATTTGGTCAAAAGAAGTTGGAAATGGATAGATAAATTTCAGCCTTTTAAAATCACAGCAGGGCCATCAAATGCTGAGGGAGGTAGTCACCAACATACAGGTCACTAACTTTCTGCAGAGCCAATAGCTGAAGACTCCTAAACTTTGTGTAACCTTCAGATTACCTCAAGCGCGGCATGCAAAGTGCTTTCCATCACTGAACACCTTTATTCAAATGTTAAATCTCTAAGTGTTGTGCAAAGTGTTGAATGCAGTGATGTAAAGCTTCAGACCAGTGGAAAAGTGTTTTTTGGAGTGATGAACGGTCCAGTCTGGAAGTTGCCAGGAGAACGGCACTTGCCTCATTGCAATATGTCAACTTTGAAAATTGTTGCAGGGCTGTGGGGTTATGTTTCTCTGGAATTGGCCTTGGCCTTTATGTTCCAGTGGAAGGAATGTTTTATAATTTAGCAATTTGGACACCACACGCTTAATTTTCAAACATCGTATCCAAAATGATCACATCCACAAACATTTTGTGGGAAAATGGTCAAGAATTAAAAATACAAACAAACACTCCCTAACTTTCCTAAGCCTTCTCTAAAGAAGAGACAAGCCTTAGCTTGTTGCCTATAACCAATGCATTTGGTAAAATGTTCAAAGTTTTTATTGATGTCCAGAGAACACAAAGCATATTCTGACTTTTTGGTTTTACTCATAATAGTTTATGAATGGATGAAAAAGTATATCAAACCAAGTCTTTGATGCACTTTAAACAGGTCAGCTTACTTTCACATGCACAAGCCTAGTTGTTGCGCATACAGCAGTGAAAAGGGAAAAAATCCAAAGGCAAAAATCCAGAGAGAGCAACAGAAAAGGACTGACAAAATGACAGAAAGGGAATATGGGGGGAATCATTAGACCCATGCAAAATTCAGCATGTTGTTTTGAACAGTGCCTTTCACTGGCCTTTAAGTTGTGTAGTGTTGGTCTTTGTGGGTTCAGCTGGGTAGTGGGTCAGCCATTGATCTAAAGATATAAGCTGATACTTTGGAACCAAGCCTTTATCATCCTACAGGGCTACTAACACTGTGGGTGGATAAGCCTCAAGCTGCTCAGGGGGGCTCACAACTGTGTGTGTGTCAGTGTCTATCGATGGCTGTGATCTGTTTGTATCTGCATACAGATTCATATGATCTCTGTACTTCCTTTTTTCTCCAGTCAGAGCACTGGGTAAAGGATATAAAAAAGGGGGTGGGAGAATGACAGGTTTAAAAATGATAGAAGAATACCCACTTTTAAAATTTTAATGAATCATATATTAATTATTACAAGAAAGAATAAGCTACGAATAACTTCAAAATGGCAAGTGGCAACGTGAGTCTGAAGCTCAAGAGACAAAACTCAAAGAAAAAAAGATTGTTGGAGATTCTTTGAGTAAGTGAAATTAAGTTAGGTCTATTTGTCCTCTGCTGTATTTGATTAGATTAAAGCTGGCAGGTTATGGCTAACCTGCCTGCTGACAAGACTTTTCAGCTATAAATTCAAAAATCTGAAGTGATTGGCTGCCTGCTTCTAATGGATTTAAGCTGTTCTCCTGCTGTTCCCTGTCTTGCCAGATTTGTCTGTGTGTAAAAGTGCAAACTATTTAGTTCTAAACATGACGAAACCAAATTCTAACATGTCATCAAGTATGTTTACTTAGCATAATTCCCTCCTGCCCTGAGCAGTGCATGTGTGCATTAGGTTCAAGTGTAATTCACATCAGCCCAATCGAGACAATCGAGTATGTTACTCTTGTGGTGATTGTCTTGTTTTATGATTCTTTTGTTTTTATTCATTTATTGCTCAACCAAATGGATATGTGGAGATGATACCCTAATTTTTTCAATGACTTCATTGGATCAGTGTTGCATCTTGCATTAGAATAGATGGGTTGCATTAATAAAATATAAACCTGTGTTTGAATGACCTTCAACCTGTTGAATCATCAAGGTGAACCTACCAGGAACTCATTATCTTCCAATTCTGTCTTATTCCATGACTACAACCTACCTAGAGGACCTGGACGTAGACAATGTTCAGAGCTCAGAGACATGGTGATGGTAGTATGAGTAGGACCGTGCCATTAGAATCAGAAACCTATTTCATTGAGGGTACAAAATGTTATATGGCTGTAATGAAGCATCTTACCACACACCTCCAATTCATACCTGGAAAATGCATGTGAAGCAGTTAAAGAGATGCCTGCTGGCCTTTTCAATCTGAGTTGAAACAATAAATTCCTCAGAATTTTGTGACTGTCACCATCTCTTTGCTCCTTTCTATTTTAATATTTCAAATATCTACAACTTATACAATCATACAATCATATATCCAAGTTATCCAAACTTGTGTGTGTGTGTGTATATATATATATATATATATATATATATATATATATATATATATATATATTTTTTTTTTTTTTTTAAACAAGATTATGTTATACATCCAGTTGATGTGTAAGCTCACACCAAGATTACAAATCCTTCATTGTCTGCCACCTCTTTTTTCATATGGTTTTCCACATTTCTGTTAATCAGTACAAACGTATTAAGTGTGGATGACAATTACTAGAGGACATGTGATTGTTTCATTTGAGTTTTCTCCATTTATCCTTGCTATGCGCCCCTTAAGGTCCCCTTTCTTTCTCCTTATCTTGCTTTTTGTGATATACAAATTGGCGCAAAATACACAAAGCAAGTTGCTGACACAAACAAGCTGCATTTCATTTTTCTGACGTTATTCTTCTATTTGAGTAGCTGCTTACAAATTCATGAAAATCATGAAAGGCACTGCAGTGAATTTTCAGGCCTACTCCTCAAATAGATTAATTCTCCATGTTTATATTAACTGATGGTTTATGCATCTCACTCTTAAAGAAAAAGCTTTACGCTGGAGGGACTGTTAGAATCCAATTGAAGAAGCTCAGAGCAGACTTTTTTTTTTCATTCAAGAGTCAGAACTGATCAAGCCAGAATAAGTATGTTTCATGTTTTAAATGGAATAGAATGTAATGATTTGAGTGTCTTAGGTTGTAGTTTAATCAGTAATTTCTGTTTATATATATATATATATATATATATATATATATATATATATATATATATATGTGTGTGTGTCAAGCTCACCTGTTTCACTAACCCCCTATACCAGTACTTTTCAAATAGGCTCAACACAAAATAATTGAAACACTGTCTGATACCAAAACATCTTTGAACTTCTTGTGCTTGGTGATTCACCCACAGATTTATTCGAACAAATGTAGGAGACAAATTTTAAATAACATTTGAGAAGGTAATCTCTAAGTTTTTTTGGTAATTTTAAATTATTTTTTTATCACTCGCAAGTGTGAGTGAAAAGAACGTTTCAGATATTATTGTGACTCCAGGAGACGTGCACATTTTGACACACATTGGTAAAAAAAAAAAAAAACCCTAAGAACATAGCTAAAACATGGAACAAACATCTTTTGATGTTGTTTAATGCAAGTATTCTACTAATTAATGTGTCAAAAAAATCATAGCCTTGTCTTAGCTATTTTCTTCCTGCTGGTTTTTGTCAAGGGCTTGAAAGAGATGTAGAGTGATGTGCAACAGGAAGCAAAAAAGGACTAAAATACTGGCTGACATATTGGCCATTTGAGATGTCAGCGTGCTGCTAATATTCTTTAATTTGCTTGATAATGGACTTTTTCAAGCATAACATGTCTTTTTACAGAAAAAATAATAATGATTATTGTTTTTTATTTTTTGTAAGTGCTGCTGAGAACTACTTAACAAATTGGAGGTGACACATCAGTGTTTATCACTCAAAATAGTTCCCCAAAAGTATGATTGCAGGGTGGGTTTGAGTTTATGATTAAATAATATCTGCTTTGTGCTGAACTGAAAGAGAATTTCTTCAGTTTTGACACGTTCAGGAAGCAAGCTGTTCCTCTCTCTCTTTTCTTTTTTCTTACCTGTTTGTTGTACTTTTTTCCAAATATTTGTAGTTTTTTCTTCTTTTCATAAAAAAATTATAAATATTTGTGTGGGAGAAAATTAGATGTAAAAAGAAAACCATTATGAAATTCAACTATGTAATCCCAGAGAAAAGGTATTAGGAAAATAAGTGGCAACAGGAAAGTAACAAAAAAGTCCCTTCACATTAAATGTGGACATAGATGTAGCTATAGAAATAGTTAACACCTAATAAAATACAATCCCTCACAAAATGGGTATTCTTTCAACCATTCCACATTTGGTAATTCTACAACCACCAATTTCTGTTTGTTTATGAAGAACGTTTTTGACAGGCCGACACCAATCAACAAATAATTGTACAATAGAAAGTTTCAAATGATTATGTAACCATTGCAAATTCAGCTGATACCTTTTTGAACCACCTTTCACTGTAAGAAATATGTAAGTCTTAAGAAATGACTTTACCAGCTTTTCACTTGTAGAGGCTAAGCATTTTGTAGTAAAATCAACTCTCCAATAAGACAAATGAACTTTGATCCAAGCCATTTCATAGTTGTTTTTACATTTTTGCCCCCTGATAAGGTCAGTTCAGGTCTAAATGATCAGTGGTCTCCCCTTCGCTGGCAAACAGCGTTTTACTGCTGCCAGGGAGAACAGACCCACCATTGTCACTCCCCACAGCTTGATGCAGACAGACTGTGTTGTGGCTCAAGGGAGCTTTACACACCCACACACGCACACACGCACGCAGAGAGAACATCCCAAAGGGAATTCTTCTTATAAAGGGATCAGTGTAAACATCCACCGGCAGTTGAGGTATTGGTAGCCCTGTGAAGTGAGAGCAATGCTGGGGGCATGGTGCTGGTTGATAAGAACTGCTAACATATAGTAGAGAAGAAAGTTAGTCAGTTGCAATGTTATCAAGCACCTTAGGAAAGCAAATTTAACATGAGCTATAAAGCTTTTGTCCAAATTGGTCTTATTTTGTTAAATTTATAGAGATGGCTATATTTTTAATTTAGAAAATTGTGCTTAATTTGAGTGAGTTAGAACTGAGTAGAAATGGAGGAACAAAGCTTTTTTTACAATAAAAAGGTTAGAAAGAATGACAGATAATAGCTGGTATTGTGCTTGATAAAAACAGAAATAAAATACCTCTTATGATGATACTTTCTTTTTCCATGGATACAAAACACTTTCTCTTATTTATGCTATTTTGGGTCAGCTGGGTCAGATGTTTGACTGGTGGATGAATTTGCTGTTCATCCACCAGCAAATTTGGTGATATTGCACTGCTTGATCAAAAGTCTTTAGGAGATGAAATGAGCATAGTAGTATAAGTTTGCATATAAAAACTGGCAAAGAAACAGCAGAGGCATATAGGTGTAAAGAATTACAGAGGGAGAGGGAAATTATTATGGAATGAATATGTTGCAGTTGTATATTTTTTGTACACCACAGTTGTGAAGGATGTATGTATTATACATTAATTTTATCTTTGCACATATCAGTTGTAGTTACACCTTACTCTCTCTCTCTCTCTCTCTCTCTCTATATATATATATCTGTTTTGTATCCATGGAAAATTTTTGTTTGATTGTCTTTGTTGTCTTCTGGATATTGAAATCCAAGGAACAAACCTAAGTTTATTGCCACCATCATTTTTATTTATCTAAGATATTTGAGTCTGGCTCCTGCAGAAAATCTTAAAAAATCATGTATGCAAAATGATTATTTGTGGAAAAAAGTCAGAGAAGGAGAAAGACGGGGTTGCTGGAAATCTTGAACAGCTGTGGAAACAATCAGTTGTGAGATTTGTTTGTTTGATTCTCATCTCTCCTGACAATTACAGTGTGCCATGGAGTCATTTAAATTGCCGGAGAAGTGGCAGCTTATTTACACAACAAAGTGGAAGAACACCTCTCACGCTCGTAAGCACTGACAAGTGTACAGCGGCGAGAAAGTCACAGAACTCATACTATGGGCAAATATTTATTTTGCGGAATTTAAATTTAACTTTGAAAGCAGCTGCGTAAAAAGCGTAGAATTTTGTATCATATTCTTCTTTGCAGTGTTTCGTTAAAAGATTCAGCAAAGGTCAATGTAAAGTGGGAGACTATGATGCGAGACTAGCATACTGCAAATTGCTGCAATTTGAATTGAACCTTGAATTGTGAATTTTATCTACCTGTTGACTCAGAGAGACAGAAAGAGAGTCAGAGAAACGTTCCATGTCTGCTGTCAGCTTGTGTGTAAAGCTTGGATCTTATTTAAATTACGTTCTAGCTTGGGATTCAGTAATGTCAAGCACGTCCTCTGAAATGAACACCATGAACAGTGCATGATGAAACTGTTTTGCAAGGATAATGTTGTCTGCACGGTTGTTTACACAAAAAGATGTCATTAAGTTTATTTTAATGTCGTCTGGGAAGTGTGACATGTTTGTCCAAACAGTAATTCTTTCTACATAGTTTATTTTAACTTCACGACCAGATCTAAAACTTTAAGAAATGGAAAATCTTCTCTGAGGGGTTAAGTCAAGGTTGAACACTATGACTTCTTTGAGGTAGTCAGTTTTTATTCCAGTAACACAATATTACTTTTCTTTCTCTGCCTTTAATTTGATCCACACTAGAACACACTGGATGCTGGCTTTTAAGACTGCTTGAAAAGCCAAAGTTATTTTCCGTACTAAAGTTATTGTTCTTCAAGGCTGTGACAAAATAATAATAGGTCGTAGCTGGGAATGAACTCTCATTATTCTGGTGAAATATGTTTTAAAGAACAGTTGATGAGCTAGATTTTGTATAGTTACTAAGTTATGCTTTGAATTAAATTGATAAGAATCTGTTTTCTGCATTGTCAGCCAATGTTAATAGCACCAATGTTTGACATGTATAAAAACCTTTAGAAATTAACATTTATTCCACTTCTGTCATACAAAAAACCCCACAAAGAAACCAAGTAAACAAATGTTGAAGTTTCAGCTTTTATCTTCATTGCCAATGTGCTTTGAACTAATATGTTGGAGACATACACAAAAGATAGAGAACATTTTGTCATTCAGTCTCTCATTGCATCTCAACAGTCGATCAAAATCAAAGTAAAAAGTTTGTTTCATAGAGTAACATAAAATCACTCAAACATTTCACTGTAAACTTAAATATATTTTTTCTATAATCCACAAGAAAGGATCCACCATAATGCTTCTTTGTGCACAAGGATGCAGCAATCTGCTACTGAAGGACCTCTCCAGTTAAGCAACAGCTTTATTCATGGCAATGGAGACATAGTCCATCAACGATATTATCTTAACTACATTCTGCTGGACTGAATCCAGCTTTATTTTAGTAAGATGCCGTACAGTCATTGCCATTTGAACTTCAGTTCTTGGATGAGTATTGAATAAAGACTCTTAGCAGGCTTCATTTCATGAAATAGGTGAAAATACTTAGAATTTCTTTGAAATTTCTAGTAATATAATGTTTACTTTTTTCTATTTTCTACAGTTTTACAACAACGCAATTTTTTTCTTTTTCTCCGTTGTGTATCTACTTCACCTAAGAATTTAAAGATGAGTTTGGGAAAGATGTGATGAGGAAAATACTTTTCTTCTTATCAACAAGAGTGCGAAACAGAACTTTACAAATCCTGTTGTTGTTTGTACAAAAGTGAAAAAGCATCATTTTGAAAAACCTTCTGAGAAACATTTGGTCCGTAAATCCATACATGATTTCAATTTAGATTATTTTGCTTACACAGCTGATACCGCTATCTGAAAACAAACTGAAAAAAAATAAAAATAAAACAAGCGCTGAGAGAGAACACGTCTTCCTTTCTGTCCACACCTATTTACTCAAATACCGACAATTTTAGCACAAACAAATTTGCACTTGGCAAACCTCACTGCTAGCTTTTCCCTGTCTCCTATATGATGTGAAGTCTGCTGAGAGTAACTATTGAAGTAAGCGCATTGGTCCAAATAATGAAGTTCATACTGATCTTCTACAATGGTTGACATGCCCGATCAGGCTTGAATTGATGTAAGAGCAATTTCACCTTCTATTACCCAATAGAATAAACTGCATTATATGCTTATTTTCTTCCCGGCAGAAAGAGTACATGAAATCAGGATGGAATTTATTTATTTTGATGTGTGCTTTTTCTGTCACGGAGCCAATTATCTGATGTTTGTGAAATGTTCAATGTCACAATAATGTCAACTTTTAGTTGGGAATTGTAGGATTTGCATGGTGGGCATGATTTTTATTCTCACTTTTGCTACTCCTGCAATCAACTTGCCACCCTCCCGGAGCAACACAGAAATGTCACAATACTGCCAAGTTCAACAAGTGACATTTAGACTCTCATAGTACTGTGAGTTCAGTACCTAGCCAGCTATCTATTTCATCATGTACAATGACTGCCGTCATCCTTGGTGAGGCTAGAAAACGTATTATCTATTTTTCAATTCCTGATAACCTGACCACACAATGGCAGCTTTAACACCTCTGTGAGTTTGGGAATAAGGTACAAGAAAGCAATTAGTCTCTTCTCAACTGCTTTAGCTCTGACTGTTTATGCCGACCACATCATTAGTCCATTAATGTTTTTGTTTGTATGTGTCAAACCTGGCATAGCAATGTGCTCATACAATTTATGATCTAATTAGAGGGTATAACGAATAGTCAGCCATTTGTAAAGACTGTGATTAAAAAGCTTTAGTTACAAAGACTAATTGTTTAAATAATGGTTTTAGATGAGTATAATTTATATAAACACAGCAGTTATGGTTAATATGTTGTTACTCTATTTGATGCATAAATGTTTTATTTCTCTGAGAGTGAAGCAAATGAACTGACAATTATCAAGTAGAGACACATTTTGCTTGGTTTTCTTTACGCTTATATACATACATGCATAGATATATGCACATCTATATATATATGCAAACATAAATGCATGCAAAATATTTGGAAAATATTTGCAAGTTTGGTTTTTGCATGCAAAACATCCCTTTTAGGCACTGGCAAATATATATGCAAAGAGTCAGTTTCAAAAGGTGGAAAGAAATAATTTTTAAATCATATAATTTGGGCACACTTATCGTGATATAAATTTCATAAAGCCAATCAAAAAAGATGTTGTAAATTGGTACTTGTGTTAAAGCTCCAGAAAGTGCATTTATCAACCGGTCCAATGGAAAAAGTTGCTGTACAAACCAATTTATAAAGTTTGTGTATAAATTGCCTTGTTGCTTACAAGTTTTGCTTCTCCTAAAATTTTCTACATGAAAACAAAATGGATTTTAAAACTTTTTTGAGGTAAATGTGCAATTTAGAGCAATACAGAAACTGTACAAATTGTGACAAATTAATCACCAACAGCAGCATCAGAGTTAATCTGTGTAACCCGTTCTACATAAGGTTTACCAACTTGCAATAATCTGACCTGCTATATCCTGAGATTATACTGCATAGCCTCTTCTGCATCCCTCCAAATATTGGATCAGTCCAGGATCATCCATCCAAACCCACAGAGCAAATGCAAAGTCTAATTTTTATCCCCTGGATCCAACCTTGTGTCAAGTAGGTTTACTGGAAGCACTGACTGTGTGTTTGTATCCTGCATTTAACTGGCTAGGCTTCCTTTCAAATAGCAGCCATAGGGATCAGGATTCTGTCTGATACAACATGACCTCATTCCTTCAACTGTAATCTACAGCAGCAGTAGTAGCTGGTTCCTAAAATCCAGCATTAAAGCAAATTGGAAATTGGAAGTTTTTGCCACCCTGATTGGCATGCATTCTCACTAAACAAGAAAAATAAGAGCGAAAAACCATCATGACATAGTTTTCAAATGAGTTCTCATCTAAAATCCTGTGCTTGATCCACAAATCCAGTGACTCAATTGAGGATTGAAATATCCAACATGTCTGCGCACCAGACTAGTAATGTTCTTGAATTTTACATTTGGAATATCACATTGTAATGAGAGTCAAGCTGTGATGTACTGGAGGTGACTCTCTTTATGCTGCATTGGATATTGCACCGTCACACCCCTTGGTGTCATCATTCCCTTGGCTTTGCTTTAAGTACACACTCAGTACACACGGAGATGGCTCTAATATCCAAGCCAATATATCACCCATTTTTATTCATAATTGCAGTAATTTTGGGGGGATTTGATGTAAATTATGTAGATTTTGGATCAAGTATATTTTGACCCTGAAAAAAAAAATAACATGCCAAATAAGACACTTGATCTTGCATAAGAATTTGTTAAAGATTATTGGGGAACAAATCTTGTTTTTCCCCAATAATGAATAGATTTACATAGCATTACAATATTTAAAGTTTTCAAAAGTGTAATGAATAAATAAATAGCCAGTTCAGCTTTGTGTATGTGGTTTGGTGACAATTAAAGCAACACAAGAATTGAGCAGAACCCTGGCTTTATTTAACTTTACAGAGAACAACTTATATAGATTTCAACATAGACTGTGGAACATTCAAGTTACATTTAGTTGCAAAGATTTAAGTTTCAGTCTTTTTGCCATGTTTGGGTTAACACTGAATTCCAAGGATTCCCAGCAGTATCCAATACTTTCCATCTTATTTGTTTTCTCTTCATAGTCCATCCATAAAAATTAATAAATGCCACATTCTACAAAACTTTAAGATAATTTCATCATTTGCTAGTAGTGTGACACTTTATTTCTATCTGCTTGCAAAAACAAAGAAATACATTTTCTTAATTCTTTCCACTAGCATTGACAGTGATGATGCAGTTGTTCAAGAAACATTTTAGGGATTTCAAAATAATCTCAATGGAACATTTGTAATTGAATTGAATTTTTAGCAACTTTGCTCAAGGTGATTGCTGAGAATCTCTCTTAATGAAATCTTGCCATTCTATCCTCTCCCAGCCCTCCTTACAAAATGCTAGCAGTGTGTTGCCAAATCTTTCTGAAATCTGCTCATTGTTCTTGTATATAATATAAACATTTTGCTGCAGCTGAGTAGAATACATGCAACCACCTTTATTAAACTGATGAAAATCAATTCATCCATTTGTGCACGTGATGCATATCTCCAGACACTTATGATGAAACTGTGGGTGTCACTAAAGAGGCTCTTCTCCACTGATCTAGTGTCCAGTGGCAGGGTGCTTTGCATCAATGAGCTTGATGTTTGTATTGGACTTGCTGAAGTAAAGCTCAGGTACAATTAACATCTCCCTGGAAATCTAACCAATTCAGCTAATCAGAATCTTGTAAGAAGGCTGAAGGTTTTTAACATCTGACTCTTGACAGAGTTAGTAACCTCATTTCTACTCTTTTGGCCTCGATCCGCTGGGGTTTTATATGCCCTTCATGGATAAGTGGCTGTTATCTCCAATCCCATCCACTTTGTTATATTAAACCAACAAGTAGTGATTAATATTTAGAAGTGAAGCAATTTCACCACCATACTTTTTGCGCAGATGGCAGTTTGTCATTGTACCATAATGAAATTCAGTGGCCTCCTGAGAGCAGCGATTATTTTTTACGTTATTTTTACAAATGTTTGTAGAAGCAGTCTGCATGCCCAGGTGGAGGATTGTACACAAGTGTGGCCATAGAAATGATTGGATCCCCTGATTTCAATGTTTTGGAGTAATAATTCTCTGCACAGTATCTTGGCTTTTAAATAACTTTAAAGGCAAGTAATAATCATTCATTTATTGAAGGTACAGGTTTTCTTTTTCAGGTGACTTGAAATGTATAAGTTTGAACAAAAATACATCAGCACTTTAAACATTTTTAAGACGTTACTTATATTCTAGTTTGATATTTCTTCGAAGGGAAATGAGGACATTCTTAGAACTAAAACTTATTCATCTTATGAAGTTTAGTAACATTTGCTGATCTCTTTTTTTTTTTTCTTTTTTGGACACGATCAAAGGCTGAGTTTATGCAGCCATGTTAACATAAATCTTCCCTTAGGCTCTCCAGGATATGGGATTTGCTCTTGACCTATCATGAATTTGTCAATGTCGTGAGATGACAAGTCACATTGCCCAACTTTGTTTCCCTTTGAAGTCAACTGTTCTCCCTCTGACATTTGCTTTATATCTCTTCTTTTTTTAAACGATGCCAAGGATTTTCCAGTACTTGGATCTCAGCTCCACATGTCAGTCATTCTCCCTGCCAATGAGAAGATAAACAATGTGAGAGAGATGTTTATTCTTACCATAGATGAGACACTAAATTGTTCTTTTGAAGCATCAAACAATGCCAAGAATGCGTGTAACTATCAATAATTTTTCTCTCCGAGTAGTTCCAAAGTAAATTGTCAAAGCATTTTGTTGTAAAGTACAGTGGCTTGTATGGCCACCTGATTGTAATTGTGTCTCTTGTTTGGTGACAGTCGGCATCGATCAAATTTAAAAGAACTGAAATCAATCCACTTCAGGTATAACTAAGTAACGCTTAGGAAAAATCCCTTTTATTACACCTGTCCCTTTTCAGAAGAACATTTAAACTCTACTCAACTCTGATATTCTCAAAACAGACCAATCTCCTCTTTGTCTTGATAATACAGATATTGATCTTTGCCAGTGATGGATTTCTCCTCACTCTTCTTTTTCCAAAGTGAAGTTAGCATTTCAAAAGGTTAAAATTCAGAGCTAAGCCAATTTAACGCAGCTTTACTGAACAGCCTCCAGATAAATTAGAGGGTGTGCATTAACATTAAGGGAGGAGAAGTTGCAAAAACATTCAGTACAGTTTTTTTTCTTCTTTTATTTTATTGTATGAACTCTGAGATATATACGATTACACAGTGTCGAACTCAGTTGAACCAGTGTTTCACCAAGAGTTTTTCTCACAGCCTCATAGAGGGTGCACTTGTTTTTAAACTTCTCAAACAAAATAAAGAACTGAAGTAAAATAAGTGATTTCTTCAATGGAAATTATGGCTTATTTTGAGGATATCTCTTGTCCGCAGATCATTGCTGGTGACACCACAGGTTTTAATTTGGGCACTCCCAAGTCCTATAACAACAAAATTTCGATTTCTAGTTTATTTTATAAGACAGTAATTCAAGGTCTTATCATTTTTTTTATTTCCTTCTCCAGACTGAAACTTTAGTAAAGTTTCTTCCATCATTTCTAACATCCCTCCAAACTATGGCTTTGAATATGTCAAGCCGATCAAAGTAGAACAATGGCTCTGCATTTCTGGTTGCAGACTGGAAATGGTAAGATGGAAATATTTGCTGCATGTCCAACATATTTTATTGTTACTTACTCCTTATTTACTCTGTAAATAAAATAAGTTGTCAATAATTGGGATGAATAACGTTTTATTTAATATATATTTGATCAACTCTACTTAGCCTAGCTTGTAAATTTGAACTGATCACGAGTTGCAACAAACTTACAGTTACTTGTAGGCACTTTAATTAAGATGTTTCAGTCAGTAGACCTTTAAATTAGATGATGAAAGTTTACTCACTGAAGTAAGTTAAATTAAATGAAACAAATTAGCATGACTAATGGCATGTAGGATATCTTGATTGCTTTATATGAATAAATGAATGAATCTAGCACAGAACACCCATAGTGGATAGTTGAAAGAGGGAAAAGCTAATTGTTTCAAAGGGGAAGATACGCATTCAGATGGAGATTGGAGTTGAGATGTGCTGAAAGTGAGACAAAGAAGTGACACAAGAGAGGCCCAGTACATTGTGTGCATTGAAATGAGCTTTGCCTGGCAAACCCCTCTTATCAGACAGTGTTAATCTTGTTTTGTGTTTGCAGCTTTGCGCCGCACCAGCACTCCTTACTGGCTGTGATAATGGCTGGAGCAGCATCAAATTCATTAATTGAATTAACTCCCTCCTTATCACCACATCTTCCGGTGGTTCACTCACCCCTAAAAACTTCTACTCAGGGCATCCCTCAATTGACTCAGGGCATCTCCTCATCTGCCCGCCCTGCTTCACATTCCTAATTTACTGGTCCAGGTCCCAGCCGAGGTTCATGTGTCAGTGGCTACTATTTAATTTTTCCAAAGGTAATGGAGATGGTTTTGTTTTATGAATGAGGGGAGCAAAGAGAGGGAGAGAGAAGACAAGAAAACCTGTTTGTTATTCTCCACAGTTTCTGTGCTTATTTCATAACAGGATTTGGTCGCAGGTGTTTATCAATTAAGGACCTGCAAAACAAGCTCAGTGCAATTTGGCTTACTCTCCAGTTAAACAATTTACGGGGAAAGGGTAGCCTATTTGAAATGTTTTGGACCGGTATCAGGCCACGGCCCAGGAGTTGGGGACCACTGCTTTACATCACCAGATCATTTCATAGAGAGTGAGACATTCACAGCTTGGAATTTAATTTTATAATCTAGCCCTGGTAAAGTTTCTTATAATATTATCCTTGGCTTACTGTCTGCTGGCCTTGGTATTTGTGCAGCATTGTTCTCTAACAAACCCATCATTTTTTGAATACCTCTATTCTATTTATGGAGTAGAGGTATTTACAATAATATAAAAATAGGCTGTGGACAAAAGCATGCCACACTTCCCAGACATGTTTGCAAAGATTCTGAAGGCCACCTCTCATTTTCCTTCCACCTCACAGGTATGTGCTGCTTTGTGTTTGTCTATCACAAAAAATCATATTAAAAAGGTTTCAAGTGGATTCTTTGGCTTGACAGTACACTGTAGGTACATCATGTTTGCCAACTGGACTGCAATGTAGTGAACAGATTTTCTCCTCTTGGTCTCTGGTTATATTAATATTTTGTGTTTATTTTTTTGTTCCATGGACATTACTTGTGTAGCTTTTCAAATGTGCTTGTTCTTGTTTTTTTGCCTTTGAAAATATATTTAAATGTTCATTTCTGTTGAATGTGAGGATTGGTGTGCTCATCTTTTAACCACATTTACAAATCAGCTAGCATCATTATTAAGATACCGTTTCACATTTTGTGTTTTTAACCACATTTCCATGTCCTTTAGATAAAAAACATTGCATTTTCTCTGTATTTTCAATGAAATTTTGCTTAGATGGATTTAATGTTGCTTCTGTTAACTAAAACATAATCTCAACATAGAGAGCATGTTTTCCAAGAGTAATGCAGTAACTCTCAGAAAACATGTTTTTTTATTCGAGCCACTTATCCAATAAAATCTTTTATCAAAATCTTCCCCGTCTTCAAATGTTTCTCCATCATCTGTCCCTTTTCATCCACGTGATGGAATACCTGTCTTATCTGATCGACTCTGCTGGTTTGTCTTTCTGCCCACACACTCTAACTTCAAGCTATTCTTCCACCCTTGAGCTGACTATGAAGACCTTTACACTTCCTGTTTCCAAAAAGAAAGAAACAAACCAAGAAAGGATATTTTTGGTGACAACCTCAAAAACCAACAGTTCATTTTATTTCCCACCAATATTCTTACCTGATAAACACATCTGCATTTTCTTTGTCACTACACAGTCATCAATGCACCATAGAATAATTAAGTCATTAGCAGGGCTCTGGAGAACTTATCTGCACAAGGAGGTAATTAACCCATTTCATTCCAGTGTTTTGTACCTGTGGCACATCTAAAAACTGCAGGACACCGGCCCTTGAGGGCTGGAGTTTGACACCTGTGTTTTAAAAGGATTAACTTTCTTTTGATCCCCTCTTTATTCCACCTGTTAATTGGTAGGCTAATTTGAAAGTGGTCATGAGTTTGAAAATAGCAATTTGAGTGGACAGTAGCAAACAATGCCTACTTCTACTGTGAAAATAGACACAGTATAGATGAGATACAGACTTTGCTGTAGGGTAATGATCTGCATCTATCAATGTCTTTGCATGTCTTGTTCAGCAGTTTTAGCAATTATTCACCGGATGGCAGTGCTAGATTATGTGCCTGTCACACACCTGCCATATAAAACTTCCTACAAATTTAAGGCTCGACAGCCAGGGATATTGGTGTGGATATCTACTGTGTCCACAGGATGACACATTGATCTCTTATAAGGTTGTCATTAACTGAACTTGTGGTTTTGGTTTTAATACTCTGACATTTTTTTCCTAACCAAATGTTAGTTCAATTATTATTGTTATCCCCTTCCAGAAGAGATTTTTATTCCTCAGGTTTTTATTTAGCAAAGCAATCAAGTTGTTATTGACACACTATCAATTATATTGTTTTTAATCTGTCATACAGTCTGGTTTCAGACTGTATGACAATGTATAAGGCCTTGCAAAGATTTCAAATATAAGTAAGTTACTGTCTAGAGAGATATTCTGATCAATCTGATTAATTGCTTCTTAACATTAGCAACCTGACTACTCTGCAGCTTTCCTGCTCCATACTGACCAAACACCTTTTTATCAGCGTTTGTTCTTGTTTCAGCATTAAGTTGGAACTTAATGCTGAGATCAGCATTAAGTTTTTCAGCAGTATGAGCCATTCAAGTCTGTTTGTGAGATGAACTCATTTGGGACACCGATTAGCTCCTCCATACCACAATGAACATGCAATAATAATAATAATAATAATAATAATAATAACTCTATTTGTTCATCTTTGTTTCTTTTTTGGGCAAGTTTGGATCAATTACTCCCTAACTGCTGCAAACCATCAAACAGGTACTAAACAGTCTTGGAGATTGTTTGACCCATTTGTCTTGCAATCACAATTTAGCCCCTTTCAAATGCTCTCAAATCCTTATGCTTGCCAATTTTTCCTGCTTCTACCAAATGGATATTCAAGACATATTGTTTACTTACTTCCAAATAAATCTCCTCTCCCTTCTAGTGACTGTCATGATGAGGACAGGATCAGTATATATACTGCTCAAATCCATCTCTGATTTTTGCCATGGGCATGGATGTGGTTAAGTTGCCCTGCTTTTTTATTCTTTGTACCTCGGATTGATAAAGATTCTCCATGTCTTCCTGAACTTTCAATCTGCATGCTGTCACTTGGGTCCCACACTATGAAACTGTAACAAAGATTTGTTTTTGTGTCAGACATTGCCTTGGACTCTCAAAACCTAATATCACAGCATGTCGTTCAAATTGCTCAACATAACAGACATCACTGCATTCCTCATTTAAAATATGTCAATAAACTAATATTTCAACATTCATGAGGGAGCTTGGAAAGAAGGGAGTGTTGTTTTTTCCTCTGCCAGTGTTGTTTCTAGAAGTCAATCAGGTATATAACGGGGAGTTTAAAATGGTCTTTTGCTTCTTCTGTAAATACTCATTTTACAGATAGAGGTTTTCGCAGAATTCATGAGGCAACTTTATGTGCTGATGCACGTGAAAGTGAGCCTTCTTTCAAATTGCTTTCCCTTATTGTTGCATCTTCTAACTCCAGTGATTTCCCTCCCTTACCAAAAATCACATTAACCAAACCAATCTCATTCATGATTTGTCAGTTAATTTAGCCCCACTGCTCAATATAGTGTCACATGCTAGAATGTTTGTGACGCACTGCATGAGGGGTAGAAGGAATGAACCCGATCATGCATTTCAAAACTGCTTCATTAAAACTCATTGTGGGTCAATTCATCTATGTATTTAAGTAACTGATTAAATGGAAATTTATTCTGAAATGCCAAGTATTATCACAAAACATTATCTAAACGTGCCCTGTAATGAACTGGCGACCTATTGGGGTAGCTTGCCTCTTACACATTGACAGATAGAGACAGGCTTTGGGATAATTGTGGTATTATCTTAATGTAACTAATCCATATTTTTTTTATTGGGGTAGAGTAGGGAAAAAAGAAATGACACAGAAGCTGAAATGTAACTTATTGATCCTTGTTAGCTAGGTTTAGCAACTACATTTACTATTACAACTCCATTTTTCACACATCCCTGAAAATTGTTGAGTAGATCAGTACAAGATTTGTTTTGTCCTTTTCACAGTGTGTTACTGACTTTAGCAGGATTGTGTCTGCATTACCTTAGTTTTAAAGTAATGATTTAATTGAAGACAATACTGAAATAGATTTTAAAACTCTATATAAAACAACATAATGAATAAAACATATTGGCTCTGTTTCTACTTAATAAAATTAGCCATACAATGTTTGACAAGTGAAGATATTTTAGCCATTCTTTTCTTTAGACCATCCTTAACAACTGTGCAGTTTTAATAATGTAAAATGTATTGCGGTAATAATAAGTAAATTGCCTTTAAAAACAGATTTCAGAATAAATTCTGAAATTGGTAACAGTAATAGTTTTTGACATGGATGGACCAAATAGGCTAGGAATGCCCCTAATTTGCAACAAGCACTTCAAATCTTAAATATGAAACATGATACTTATTTGAGCCCATAGATTTGCATATAGTAAACCACAGACAGCACATTAAAGCCAGTGCTTTGGCACCAAAAAGTGTCCTTCATTATTCTACTAAAAATATAGCAAATCTTTTGTAATAATGCTCTTGGATACTTAAGACTAAACATTTTGCAATCTTGGAGCTCTACTAGCCAGTATGATAGTTTTTGATTTGTTCATTTTCCTCTCTTTTAAGGAATAGGGGGAAAAAAGTAAACTATTGTTGTGTATTGTAATCTTTACCGTGGCACCATTGAGTGATCATGTCTGTGCAACAGAGTGCATCTCCTAAGTAAATCTAGGAAAATAACCCTTTTCTCCATGTTCTTGCTACACTATTGTGGTATTTGTAACCAGCCTCAGTTGGAAGATGGTCTTCCTGGTTCCCTGTTTGCCAGTTTGAATGTCGTTTATATGATTGCAGTCATTTATGTGCTTTGGATAAGGTGACAACCTGAAAACAGTAAGCAAAAGAGCAATCAGTCGCCTCCCTTCGTTACTGAGTTCAGTTACCACACCAATGCCCTTTTACTCTCATCCTAAGGACAGTTATTACTGTTGCAGAGATTGGATAAGATCAAAGGTTACTTGTTGAACTTAGACAAGGTAATGACTGTATTCCTCTAAGCACTGCTGCATGGACTGTCATGTCATTATCTACCCTTTTGTATTCATCTTTTTAAACTATTTAGCAGATCCAAAACGAAGTAGACCCGATACAGTGAACCCTCATTTTTTGTGGGGGTCAAAAAGAACCTGTGATAGGCAAAATCCGTGAAGTAGTTATCTTTATTTTTTTACTATTATCATACAGCATAATTAAATGCTCTACATTGAAACCATTAACAAAACTTTTCAGGCCCAAGCACTTTTTAAAACAAATATAACGCTTTCTTACAAATAACTACAGTAAAATAATAATTTTAATCATCAGTACGAAGTACAGTAGGAGCAATTGTGACCCGCATATTTCACTGTTCTCTGACTATGACGCTGTGGCCTGACTCCGCTCTGCAGTGTCTTTTTCTTCTGAAGCCTGTGGTGTAGGTGTGTTCTTTTTCAAGAGAAGAACATAGTTATTGGTAGTTGTTACTCTTTTTTTTCTTCTAGGCAAAAAATATTTGCCAAAATTTGCCAAGCTGTACTACGTATATTTAAATACTGTAACTTTATTGGCACATTACAGTGTTTAGAGAAGAAGCACAGATACTGTTTAGCCAATCAGGACGCAGAACACAATGCACTGTGGAAAAAAAAACTGCACAAAAAAATCTGCGAAGCAGCGAGGCCGTGAAAGGTGAATCGTATTATAGCGAGGGTTCACCGTATTCATAATGGAGTTAGATGAAAAGTCTGAGTTTTTTTGTTCTGTTTTGCACCAGGTTTTGCCTTCTAACTTGCCTTCATGTATTGCTGTGGTTTAAGAGTTTGAAGAAGTTGTGAAGGCAAAATAAAAAGAAAAAGAAGCTGTTTTACTTTATGATAATTTAATGTGACAATAGAAGATAAGGAGAGCTATACCAGTAAACAGAAAAGGAAGCAGGTCATACTTTTTACAGCATTTGTATATCTGCCTACATACTGTGACCATGAATAATGGAAATGATAGCAGGATAAAAAAAGGCTTGGGCAGGTGGTGCAGAAATTGAAGTGTTTTACAAATCCCAGGTGCAGGAAGACAATTACCTTTCTGCCATTACATTACTCTCAGGTTTAAGGTATAGTGAAGTATATTCAAAATGTTTCTGACTACAAAATGATTCTTAATTGGTTTAAGCTTGCTAATCCTGAATCCTATTTTACGCAGCTAATGATTCATCTTTTTTTCTGCTATGTTTCATAACTGTTAATAATAAAAATGGTTTATGGGCTTAGTCATGCTTCAGCATTCCAAACGAGGCTTGAGACTTTGAGGGATCTCTTGTCATTAGGATCTACATGAGGCATTTTTCCACTTTCACAGGCTGAGGTAAAACTATTGACCGTAATGCATCATGATCACTTTAAAGTTTACCCTCCACAAATGTGCGTGTGTGCTTCCTGCAGCCTTTTTTTTTTCTTTATTTACTTGTCAATGTTACTCCTGGCAGAAATGGATACTTCAGAATCTTTATTTTGAACATATAGTTTGACAGTGACAGAGCTGAAAACTAGACAAGACATTTTTATTTAAATAAAAAAAAATACTGAGAGAAGACCCAGACTTTTGACCTTTGTAGACAACTTGGAGAGACAATGCATACCTCATGTCTGTAACAGGATGTTGGGGTTAATGAGGTTGGATTAGACCTGCCCTGGTTTACCTCTGCATCACCAAGTGAGGTAGTAATTGCCCAGCAACCATCCACACTATGGATAAAGCAGCTGGCTTTCTCCCTTAACACTATGATGGACTGTAGTGGCACCAGTATAGAAAGTTGGGGCAAAACCACAGCATGATTACCATAAAACAATATCAAGATCTACAACAAAATTAGAAGATATCCAACAAAATGTTTTACATGGCATTCTACAAGTGACCCTTTTGCCAATGGTGATTTATAAGTCACAGGAAGTTTATGCAAAGTCTTCTCTTCACAGCAATATGACAGAACTGTTTTTTTAGGCTGCTGTTCAAATGCAACCTTTCACAAGTGGCTGCGAGTGAAAATTTTCTTTTGGATTCAAGTTTTAATTATTCAAAATGTCAGTCTAATTTTGGAGAGATGAGGCTCTTCAGGAGAGCTTGAAGAATACAGGACATGTGCTGGATTCCCGAAAGAGTTACCAGCTTTCTTCTGTTAGATTAAATGGGTATTTTAGAAACCTGTTATGGCCTTGCAAATTTATGGCCTTGCAACATTAGCATTGGCTAATGTATCAAAAACTTTAAAGCCGTTTTGTGTAGATATCTTACACTGAGGAGTAGAGTGCTTGTTAAAAAAGTATAAGTTTCTGATTACATTTTATGTAATAATCTAGCACACTGTCTTCTTTTTCATCATTGAATAATTTGTGTGTTTCAGAGTCAAAATGAAGGATGGCGTTGTGTTTCTGGGAGCTCGAGCCAGTAACCCAGTTATGTGGACAGTCAGTCAGGATGTCAGAAGTGAGGGTCATAGAGTTGTTACACTACACTGTCATAGGAAGGAGAACAGCTTCAATCAAAGGTATGTATGCCTCTCTTCCTTTGCTAGTGAAAATTATTATAAAGAAGAGATGTTATTTGTCATACATTTGTCAGTAAATAAGTGATCGCTTAAAAGCAAAGCTGGGCATGATTCAGCATCTGAGAAAAAAAAAATTTTGGCACTGCAAAGCTCTCAGATTCTCAGCCAAGTGTAGCCACTGAAATCTATTGTCCAACAAAGTGTCAGCTTTGCTTTGGCTTAATGGATACGGATAATGTGTTGAGTTTTCTGTATGTCAACAAATATTCTGAAATATGCAGCCTCTGGTAATTAGTTTTATACAAGTGCATAAAGATTTCAGTATTTATAATTGTAACTTAACCTGGAGGCCCTAAAGCAACCTGTAGCTGTATTTTGTTATAGGCAATTAAGAGCTATAGTTTAGTCCTATGCATTCCTGTGTTTTAAATTTTTTTCCCTGAAAAATCATTATTTATCTTAAGTAAATCTGAAATATCAATGTTTTTAAAATGTATTTCTTTATTTGACTATGCAGCGCAAAGAATTTCTTGCTATGAAAACTGTCTTTGTTCTTTGACACCGACATTTTACGAGCATAGTTTTTGTCGGCATCTGATGTAATTTATTCTGTATGAACACAAAACTTATCCAAATACATCACATCATGCATCACATCATGTACCTTCTTATTTGAAACCAGGAAATTTTATCATTTAATTTTTATTTTTTATTTTTACCTCCAGGGGTTTATTTTGGGCTCTAGTGTCCCTTATATGAAAGTCGGCTGACAGGACAGGGGTAAGGAGAGGGAGGAAGGCATGCAGCAAATATCGTCGGGTCTGGGAATCGAACCCCTGACGCGGCCTTCAGTCGCACACAGCACGCCCATATTTTGTCAATTTGAAACTTTGAATTTAAGGCTGCAACTCTTTTTTTTTTTGTGGTTGTATAGTTTTAAAAATGAATGCACTTGTGTTGGTTTATTCCATCCATTTGAATATCCTCCCTATAATACGATAAAATACCAATGAATTTTCCTCTAGAACAGCTGAATGTTACACTGTAAAAAGTCTGTAAAATCAACAGTAAAAATCTGTGAAATCATGACAGAAAAATTTTGTAAAGAAAAACACAATAATATTTTGTTCATTTACCAGTATGATATTGTATAATGTAGAACCGAAAATTATTGTACATTTTAAAATAGAAAATTGTAAATAATATTGTATTTAGTTGTAGAAAATACACATTTTTTATTGTTAATGAAAAAGTTGTATCCTTCACAACATTCTTACATTTCAGCAGTGTAAAACTAACATTTACTTCTGTGATGATTAAATCCAAATGAATTGGAAGCTAGCTTAGCTTTTTTTTGCTAGGGAGAAGTAAGTTTGGGCTTCCTTTTTAAGCTGTTGCCCCTGTGACCCAACTCCAGATGGACAATAAAATAAATGAATAAATTAATAGATTTGGAAATTAATGTGGAATTAAGTAATTATGATTCCACATTATTTACTTCCAATTTTGTTCACTATTTATCTATTCACTTGTGTTTTCCCACTTCTTTAGATTGTCATTTCCTCTTTAATTCATTTACTTATTATTTGTCAATTTTGATTGGATAATTTCTTCATATTTCACGACTAACGTGGAGGAAACACCTGAATCAAAAAGAATTCATGTACTTGCTTATTGGTACATGTATTTATTTTTATTTATTATTTTTGCTAACACTGGATTTTTTACTTCACACGTTGCCATTATAAGCTCAAAGTTCGGCTACTGCAAGAAAGACAGAGATCACCGCTTTGTGCTCAAGTTCCGGTCTGTTCTGCTCTCTAATTGGTTCGCTTACCTGCTCTCTAATTGGTTCGCTTACCTGGCGCCTGAAAGCTGTTTTGAAAAAGTTCGTCCAACGGTTCTCATCTCAGAAGAAGCTGAATTGTGCTCAAACCTTGACAAAGAAAGAACGCTGTTTGGACCTCGTCAGCTTTCAGCAAATGTAAGTTAAGCTTTTATTTTCTTCTAACGTAAAAGCCACGGTAATTTGTGTTTTTTTTTTTTTGTTGTTGTTTTTTAGGCGTCATATTGCTTCTTGGAACAATATGCAGTAGAATAATTTTTTGCTACACCTGCAACATGTGTAACTTGTTAGATAGGTTGAATTGTTTAAACATGATTACATGTACGTTTTGCTGTAAAACACTAGAATCATTGAGGGGCTATGTGTTGCATTGCAGAGTGCACAGAAACGAGCCCAGTTGTGTATTCAAATGCCTCGGCACAGAATGTAAGCGGACATTTTGTACATATGCAGCGTTTAAAACTCATTTTTACCGAGTTCACAATGTGGCTTCACAACCCAAATCAGCTAAAGCCATTGTTGCTAAATTGAAATGCACATTTCATTGTGTGGGCACCAAAGCCAAACTGTGAAAGAATTCGTTGCTCATTTGAAGGAGCATATAATGGAGGGGCGGCCTGTAGCATGTCCAGTAAAAGCCTGCAAAAAGTTTTCAGCGTCAAATCATCATTCACAGCTCATATGTCCCGTAAACATAGAGATATTTTTGTGGATGACATTGATGTTTTGTACAAGGAAACTACAATAAGATCGTTAGTCTATCAGAAAACGATGGGCCTTCTGAGAGCTTTAATGATGCTCTGACTAATGAAAGTCACGAATTATCTCCAAATTTCAACAAGGATTATCTCAGAAACTTGGGTCTTTTCTACCTGAAACTTCAAGGACAGCTGCTTCTTCCAGCTTCCGATACAGAACATCGTTGAAGAGATGCAAAATGTGCATGAGCTGGGAATGGATTACACTTTAACTAAACTAAAGTCGCTTTTAAAAGACATGTGTCTTGTAGATGATGCTGTTGCTAAAATCTGTGATTGTGTAGAGATTCTGATTTATTTTCTGTTTGTCATCATGGGCCACTGAGAACAACTATTCAAGAACTCAGACTTTCAAAAACATGTTCAAATACACAGAACCAAAGCAAATATCTTTAGGAAGTGATGAAAACATGACCCAGAGATTTTCTTACTACATACCCATTAAACAGACACTAAGTGCACTTTTAGAATCAGACTTATGGAAGAATTCAGTGTTGGAACAGTCCAATGACTCACCCCGGATTTTTTCTGTGACATAAGTGATGGCCAAAACTTCAAGTGCAACCAGTTCTTCATTGAAAATCCTGGGTGCCTGAAGCTTATTCTCTACCAAGATGCCTTTGAAATTGTTAACCCCCTTGGTTCAGCAAAGAAAACACAAGTTTGTCGCTATTTATCTATCTGTGGCTAACTTACCTGCTCATGTGCGGTCAAGCACTGATCACATGTCTCTAGTTTCATTGTGTTTCGAGAACGATTTAAAACAGTTTGGAACTGCAAAGGTTTTTGCTCTGAACTTCTCATGGATTTGAGAGATTTAGAGGAACATGGCATTATTGCAGGTGAAGAACAGTCAAAGGAGCACTGTTCTGTATTGCTGGTGACAATTTAGGATCACACAGCATTGGTGGGTTTACTGAAAACTTTAGTACTTCTCAGTACTTTGTAGATACTGTGAAATCACAAGAAAGACTTTCTTATGATCCAAATGCTTGTGGTCCACAGCGAACCCCTGCAGCTTACAATTTGGCAGTGCATCATCGAGAGATTGGAAGCATTCAAGACAACAAAGGTGTCAAGGTAAACTCTGACTTCAACTCACTAAAGTCTTTTCATGTTTGCCAACCTGGGTCTTCCACCTTGCTTAGGCCATGACTTATTTGAGGTGTCGTATCCTATGATCTTGCACTGTACTTGAAATATTTCGTTAAAACAAGGAAATGGTTTACATATTCCCAGTTCAACCGTAGAATCAAGCAATTCAAGTACAAAGGATCAGATGCTCTCACAAAGCCATGCCTGTCAACTCTGAGGCAATCAGGCTTTCAGGTCAAGCTGTTTCAAACTGGAACTTGCTGAGATTGTTGCCAGTGATTATTGGTGACAAGATACAAAATCCACAAGATAATGTTTGGCAGACAACGCTCCAGCTCAAAGACATTGTGGATTTGATTTGTGCACAACAAATTTCTTTGCCACAGGTTGCCTTTCTTGAAATAATAATCCAAGAATATTTGGAATCAAGAAATCTTTATTTCCTGAAACTTCACTTAAACCAAAACATCATTTTTTGCGGCACTATCCAGCCCTAATTTTGAAATTTGGACCTTTGATTAGGTTGTGGACAATGCGTTTGAGAGTAAACATGTCTACTTTAAAAGATGTGCAAGGCATTTTTGAAAAATTTTAAAAACATATGCTTGACACTATCAGAAAGACACCAGATGTTTCAGGCTTACATCTCAGCTGGCCCTAGATGCAATCAGCTGCTGCTGGTCAAGGACAGTTTGTGTTTTTTACTCAAGCCTCTACAGTGATGAAATAAAACACGCAGTAAAGACCTGGATTTTCTGAAAAGACACAAGTATTTCCACAGAGATACAATATAAGGAACAGTTTTATAAAAAGGGGCATTTCTTGGTTTCAAAGAATGATGAGTATATGGAGTTTGGAGAGCTGGTTTTAATTCTGATTCAAAATGAAACTGATGTGTATTGTGTTATGGATGTACAACAGCTGTCTATCATCCTGATTACCATCTGTTTCAGTGACAAAACAGACTTCAAGCATTTTGTGTATTAACATAAATGACTTGGTTGACTTTTACCCTTTGACCTGTTATCAGGTAAATGGACAACAAGTTGTTCCTCTGAAACACAGTGTGTTTTCAAATAAAAATGTCTTCATATACCATCATGGAAAGTCCACTTAAAACAGATATGTTGATGTGAACAAAATAATTAAGAAAAAACAGGGAAAGAAGTTTGACTAAAAATTTAAGGATGTACATGAATAAAAAGTGTGAATCAGGCACAACATTTTGTTTGACACTAAGTATGAGTCTCTTTAATTTGTAAATAGTTGAATACATGTTATATATGGTGATCTTGTTTTTTTTTACCATTATTTTGTCTGATTTTATTCCAGAAATGCTGAGCAAACATTTTTACGCAGTGCTATCAATGAAGTGTTGCCCGAACTTGCAGAGGCTTCAAAAGACATTCTCGAGGAGACTTTACAGTCAATTGGAGTAGAAACGTATGATGACTTCCAGTTCATTGTTGAGAAGGACTTGCTGTCAGCATTAAGACCAATTCAAGCCAGAAAGGCACTTGCTGCTTGGAAATTAAGATGTAAGTACATTCTAGAAAAGCAAAAGTCAACCATTAAACACGATATTCTTATTCAGTTTTGATACTTATTGGTTGTTTTGTGTTTTTGAAGGCCGGACCCCTGAAACCAGCAGGTCCTCAAGTAATGCATCACCAGATACTCCTCCATCACAGCAGTCTTCGTCCCCGCTAAGTGTGTCATCAAACTCCTCCAGCAGCAACCAGACATCTGCAGCAGACTGGATGGACACCTTTGAGATACCATGGGAAAAGTTCTCAGAAGAACTGATGCAGGCATTAGAGAGAGGTAAACGCCCAAGTCCAAAAATGAGGAAGGAGATGGTCAGGATTGTGGTGTCTGAAATGATGCGAAAAAGTTCTTACTTGGGTAAAAGGAGTTCTACAGAGGTTGCAAAGAAGATGGTGGCAAAATATCCAAAATCTCTACAAGACGTTATCGATGGAGATGTCATTGGCCCTGGCTATCATTCACTCGTCAAACAACTTCAATATCGAATTGACAATGCGAAGCGATCTACAATGCCTAAAATAAGAAAGCGAAAGCGCTGCTCTGAAAACTCTGACACAGATGAAATTCCTCAGGAACAGAGAGCTGCAATTCAGGACACCTATGGGTGTATAAACTGGAATGTAAAATTCCTTCCTCTTGGAGAAACTGCTGAAAGTCAGCAACAGAAGAAGGACAAGCTCAAGATGATGTCTGCAGAAGGAGGCCAATCTGAGGAGATGAAAGAATTACTGAGGACAACTTTCTACTCACAGCGCAAAGATATTAACCAGGGGAAAAGTATTCAAGATGTCTTGGAAGCCTGGCCTGTTTATTTCATGACATTGGGATGGCTGTACACTACAAGGAACTTACTGGACTTGGATTGAAGGAAACCTTCATGAGGAACATTGATATGAAGGGAAAAAGACTGCTGAACTACATGAACACTGTTTGTGTGAACAAAAACAAAAGGTTTTTCCAGGCTCAGACAAAGTTGAAGATGTTAAGGGGAGAACTGGACGGTTACTCTGAAGATGTTAAAGAGATGATGCTCCTACTTCTCTGCTACTTCAATGAAAATGAAGAAGCAATGTTCTTCTGTGTGGAGGACACATGCCTGGCTGAAGAAGTACAGATGGAGAACGTCTCCTTGACTCCCACTATCATTGTGTGTGGTGAGTTCATTTTTGTTTTTCCAGTTTCTTTGACCTGTTTTCTTTTTTGTTGTCTTGTCCCTTTCTTTGCGCTTTTGTCCATCTGGCATTTTGTTTAATATTGTTTTGTTTTTTTCCAATTATTTTCTTATGCTTTTACTATACTAATATTTTTTTTTTGTACTTTTTACTTAATTTGTTATTTTTCATATGAATGTCATTGTTTTGTTGTATCAGGAGTCTAAATTTATTTGTTCTTTCTCCTTAGGTCAATCCTGCTTCCATGCTAAACGATTCATGCTGAGTGTGGATCAACAGATTGGAAACAACAACATCTCCTGTTTTATTTCTGCCCTCTGCATGATGTTTGGGAGCTATTATTGTTTTAACATACATTATCCATCGGGGCTGGCGTCTACACTGGAGTTTCTGCAGAGGTATGAGCTTTTGTTTTGTTTTTTTTTTTAATTGTAGGGAGTTAAATTTGACTTTTGACAACTTTTATGTCTTGAATAAAATGTTTGATTGTGAAGCACATTTTGATGTAGTTTTCTGTTTGTCCTCTTTATCGTAAGGTGTTTCTTCTCAATCAACCCAGACAAGGGCAGTAAGGTGGAAGAAACCCGTAAACCCAGACTGCGTGTGAACCCCGTGTACTCACCTTGATCCAGGAACTTTCAGATCATGAGTGGCGTGATGTTTGAGAAAGGACTAAAGTCAGTGAGTTCTCAAGGCGGTGTTTAATCTTAACAGAGCTGAATAGATTTCTAAATGTATGTTGCATCTCACACCGTGCCTTCTGAAGTTAAAAAAGTTGAAAAGACATATTTATATTTGTTCAGTGGCTGAATTTTGCACCATGTCATAAAGCACAAATGAGAATTTCATTGTAAATATGTTTTCAATTAAAATGTTTGTTTCTAAAAAAATTTTAGAATTATCATTATTGATATAGTTTATATTGGGCTTCCTTGTGTTTTAAATTTCCATTTAACTGGTAAATGTTTGTTGAAATTTGATTATTCATAGATATTTGGAAATAGAATTGCTTCTAAAAAAGAAAAAAAATTGAAGCAAACAAACATTATTAAATGTATACTGGAAATAGAAATTTATTGTATGTTATAATCTTCAAGCCCCCTCTCCAAAAAAAGGGTGTGAAAGTTGGCTCTCATACTGTTTCTGATAAGTTAAAAAGGTTGAAGAAATTTATATGTATTCAGCAGGTACATTTGTTTCATGTGCTTCATGATGTTCAGAAAAGACAAATGAGAACTTCATTAAAAATAAATATTTCAAAGGCATGTAAGTGTATGTTTATTTTTTTAAGATTATCATAGATACAATTTATACTGGGCTTCCTTGTGTTTTAAATTTTCATTTAAGTGGGAAATGTTGGTTGAAATTTGATGCTTATAAATGTTTAAAAATAGAATTATTACAAAAAAAATTAAAGCAAATTTCAGTTTTTCAGAAAGTATTAATAAAATGTTTTAAATTGACATTTTTACAGTTATAATCTGTTATTCAAAGGTAATTTATCAGTAGGACTAAATTAACTTTTTTTGTACAACAAACAAAAAATGGGTAAATCTTACTGGAAAAAAAGTGTAAAATAACAGCATTATAATGATAATTCATCAGAAAAAGTTGGTTAAAATTACTTGATAAAACTGTCTTATTACCAAAATAAACCTTTTCAAATCACAGTTCAAATTTGTATAAAATGGGAAAATCTGTTTATTTCACAATTTAACACTGTTGTAATTACTGTTTGGTCTGTAAAACAGTTTACATGTTCACTGTGTTTTCTACAAAATTATTCTGGCAACCACAGCTGCCAGATTTTTTCTGTAAAAACAACAGAATTTTTTTTACAGTGTATTGTGGGAAATCTTATTTATTCTTAAGATCTATTAAAAGATCAACTAGAAATTTTTTTTTGTACCTGAAAGGATTCAAATGCATTGTAGTTTAAAATACTTGTCTTCAAGTAAAATACACAGGTAATAAGTTATGTTACTGAAGGGATGCAACAAGATGTTAAATCATTGATTAAAAGTTAACCATTACATACATAGAAGCCATTGGGGGTCTGTCAGGTAAATACAGATCTTTAAATGTCATTCAAACCATTTGAATCGGGTTGTGCATGTAGCTGTGAATGTTTGCAGAGGTGATTGATGATTACAAGTTTCCAACCATGAAAACAAAGTGTTCACAGCATTTGACATTCAGCAAGGCCACGTAAACGACTCAAGTTGAAGAGAATAGCAGCACACAGGAAGTGACACGCCCCAACTGGGTTGTTATTTCCTCCTGCCATGTCATGGTGATGACAGTGATGAATGACAAGTCATCTATCATTTACATGTATCTTTCTTGCTGTCTCGCTGAGAAGAAACACGAAATTATACAGAACTGTTTTAAGTCAAGGTCATACAGGTCGACTGGTATTTTCCCTTGCAATTTTAACTTCACCAACCGACTGACCTATAACACAGGCAAAATCTGTTTCTAGACAGCAGGTGGACATTTATACTGCTTATTTTATCTTTAAGTATTTAAATGTATTGCCATTTGTATCCTACATACAAATCATTATGAGGGAAGATGTATGTCAAATAAATAGATGGAAATTAAGGGACTTTTATAAGAACATCCTCATACACACCTAATGTGATGTAGTGGAATGTGTTTTATCTTATTTGTATTTTGATGAGATGGCGTCTGTTCACTCTGCGATATTTGTTTGTTTAGCCATTTGTTTCAAGTCCCTCAGTTTCCTACATCAACTTCAGGTTAGTCAAACAGGACAGCTGCTACCAAACCTGTGAAAACTGAAAACTCGAGTTGCTATCCTTTCTAGTTTTTGTTTTCCTTATCCCAGCAAACTTTTTTTTTCTTTTTTTTTTTTGTATTTTTTTAATTACAATTTTGATGCTTTATTTATAATTTATTTACGTCAGGCGACCTGGCACTTTGCACTGAAGTTTTTCACAAACGCATATCACAAAAGTAAACCATTCATCTCAGTTTGCTGGTTTTACTACAAGATTATGACAGGAGAGTATTCAACATCGCATTTGCTCTTTTAAACCATCTCTTTTCTTCTCTATCATCTGGTGAGGTGTTTAGTTATTTTCCAATCTTTGTAGTGACGGGCATATTAAATTATGATGTCCTTCAAATTTTAGCAGATAAAACATCAGACACCACAAAATAACCAGCTTCAGCTGATGTGATCATTAATCGTTTTGCTGTAATAAAATATCAAGCTGATTAATTTGTAAAACAAGGGATGCAGATTGATTTATTTGTGACTGAAGGATGGCCTTTCAGTCTTACACTATCTATCATTGAAAAACAGCCCATCCTGCTGATCCATCAGCTAAAAGTAACTGCTGTATATAATTTGATAGGACAGTCACCTGCATAATGGGACAGGTTGCTTGTTTTGGCCAACAAACAGCCTATTCCCATGTGTATCACAGATTCTTTTTACAACAGCATGTCTGTGTGACTTGTTCCTGCAGAAAAAGCAGCTGCAGCATCAGTAATAGCTCTGCTCAATTAGGTGTCCCTCTGAGCAATTAAAGAAGCCCAGCATGCACATCGGCAGGACCTCCTTTAATAACACTGAAATGATGCATTGTACAAAATGGTTTATTTGCTCCATGCCACTTCCCTAACACAATAAAAGGAGAGTCCCTACCTTTTAACATACTGGATCCCAAAGCCCTGGAATTGACATTGTAAACACTTTCAAGGCTAAGGTCATGTACTTTCTGTTTATCATTAGAACCAACAAGACTGAGTCAGATGTTAACTAACCCAACATCCCACCCAGTTACAGGGGGAGTTTGTAGTCCCTCAATTTCCTGCACCTTGTACACTGAAACCCCCTTCCTAACTGGTTTCCCAGCCTATGCTGTGAAACCTCTACAGTTGATCCAGAACACCATGGCATGCCTCCTCTTCAATTGGCAAAAATCAGCTTACACATGTTGAAGAGCTCTTTTAGATTTTTTTTTTCTAAACCAACAGTTAGATGAAGGTCAGAGGCAAAAAAGCCTGAAGCCTAAGTGTCATGTTTTACTCAATTCAGCCAAGACAAAAATATACAAATAAAAAACAAAAAGAAAAAGAGCAATGTTGTGACACATGCTCCTTAAAAGCATTATGAAGTGCACTTTCTCTACCCCAAGCGGAGTGCACAGCAGGCAATGTGCATCTTCCAAGCACAACATTTTTAGTTTTATATTCCTTGCATGTTTTTGTAGATTAAAATCTTCAAGAAAGGCACAGGAATGTAGATAATTTGTTGTGACATAAATGCTGCATAGATAGATTATTGAGAAAAAAAAAAAAAAAAATATATATATATATATATATATATATATATATATATATATATATATATATATATATATATATATATATATATATATATATATATACCAAAAGAGAACGGTACAGTTTGCAGTGGGCTGGTGCCATCTCCATCGATCATTGTTTTAGAGGCGGGGTAAGCCCTGCACAAAGTGCAAAATACACGAGACCAATTAACCTTCCATGCATGTTTTTGGACTTGGAGGAAGCTGCAGTAACCAAAAAGAACCCACACATGGGTTTGCAATACCTACAAACTTGATACAGAAAGACCTCTAAAAACTGAAAATGTCAAAGTTAGAAGTACAATTTAGACTTCTGCTGTAAATGACATGAGATTAGATTTACAGTTTGAGATAAAATATCTAAATATTCTTATTTTAGAGCCACATGACAGTTTGAAATACTGCAAGCTTCCCTTTTCCCCTATTTTTGATTGCATAAACCACTGATCTCTTTTTGCTGAGGCATATCAACTCTAAGCAAAATTTTTTGAGCAGGACCCAACTCTACCATAAACATTCAGGCACTTACTCAATTCACCAAATACAGTTTTTGATGTTGCCGTTTATATCTAGTGCACATTTTTCTACTTTCTTATCTCAAATCTGGATGCTGCAGACAGTTATCAAATATTTAAATTTAGTAAGAACTATGAGAACGCTGTACAAAATATTCTAGGCATCTGCTTTGTACCCAACTTATATAGGCTCACACAATCTACCTCAATCTACCGAGTAATAGGCTTCAGTTGCTCCTCTTCAGTTTCCCAGACCCTCACCCATCACTTTGAACTGAGTAACTAACAGAAAAAATTGTTTTATATTTATCAAATTGATCAAATATTTAACAATTTTGCTATCAATGTGAAGATAACACATCATGAATGAGTTTAATAATACTACCCTTGCAGTCAAATATGGTGATATTCAGTTTTCTCAGGGGAGGTCTTTTATGTAAGACATTGAAGATAAGCCATACAGCGGGATGAATAGATAGAAAAATATAAAACCATAATCAGAGAAAATATTTTCCCTTGGGATTCCAGGCTGTGTTAAAGGTGTATAGTTCAACAAAACATGAAGCAGACTGGCAAGTAAACATTGGCTTCAGGGAAAATCAGTGAACTCCACTGACACTGAGCCCAATAGAACAGTGGTGGAGAGACCTTAAAATGATGCTTTCTTTGTCAGATTGAACAGTTCTGGAAACCAGAATAAAGTAATCATGTTTTTTTTAATTAAAAATACTCATAGCTGTTATGATCAATGTCTTCACTCTGCTCATGGTCAGAGACGCATGGTTAGGGATGATAGATTGCAAGACCAGAGTGATTGACTTGAAAATATGATGGAGAGTTGGGTAGGTCACTTTAACAAAAGTGTCAGGAAGTAACGATTTGGATTTGGAACACTGAGGAGTGCTAAACAGAGTTTCTGATTGTATTAAGCAATGAATGGTGATCTTTTTATTTATAAAGATGTAGATATTTTCCCAAATAATGTGTCAACAGAAAATGTAAGAGTTATGTTTAGACTGGGGAGAGATTTTAAGTTTTCTACATTACTCTGATTTTAAATTGAGATTTTAAAATTGGCCCATGTTAAAAATAAAGATAAAAGATCAGATTTTGTTACGAACTGTGTGGTGAAACCGATCTTTCCCAGTATTCACATAAGAACACCATATATCATCATCGTGTGACATGGTGGGTATTATTTGCTGGATTTGACTTATGTTTTTACCAAACTCTGCTGTGTGCACAGACAATTTTACAATCATCCAAAACTTGCTTGAAGACTTGTGATTCTCTTCTGCACTCCAAGAAAGAAATAATTTAAGGCATTGGATGCAACAATCAAAAATGTTCCCTTTTATTGGAAGCAGCCCAGTTAACATTATCTCCTTTAGTTGCCTTGGTGATTGCAAAAGTCCTGATTTTAGCATCGGATAAATCAGCAATGATTGTATAACAGTAAATGAAGAATATACACAAATAAATGCACACATCTTAACTATAGAATAGAAAGTGAATTACACAAAATACAGGCAAGAAGTCTGTTTTCTGATAAGACATAACAATAGATTATCTGTTAATTAAAATTCACCATATTATTTAAACAAATATATATATATATATATATATATATATATATATATATATATATATATATATATATATATATATATAATATACTTGTGCCCTCCTCAGTTACCATTGGAAGAGTATGAACTGTTTGCAAAAAGTTATTAAATTTGGTGATGATCTCCAAGCCTTTCTGACTGGAAAACCTGCTAGTCACCTTAGATTCAATTGATACTCCTTAGATTGTCAATTGTGTAAAAGTTGGGACTTAGTTTTAATATTAGTATTTATTATTCCTTCCAGTAAGAAGAGAAATGGTGATACAAATGAAAACATAACTTTAACTGGGGCATGAATAATTCTGGGTTTAAGTGTAGGCACATTGTTTATATTTATATTTTTTCCCATTCATTATTTTGTAAATGCTTTAAATAATATATGCTGTTTTATTTTCTCTATATAGTGCCTGCATTTTGTGGAAACTACAATCAGTTCCTCTTAACATCCTATCTTTGATCCCTCCCCTCATTTTATTTCCCTATTCCAAATATAATAGGGAACAACAAACAATGTGACCAAATGTGACATCTGTGCGTCAGCAGTCATTTTTGAGCAACACTGGTAAAATATCATGCAGTATGCCGTAGCTTTACTTTCAGCTTACAATGGGTCATGACCCCTTTTAATAAAGCAAGTGCTAAAAGTTTGGTGAAGAATACATGATTTTTTCTTTTTTGCAGCTTCCTCTTTTTTTTTTTTTTTTTTTTTTCAAATTTGAGACACTCTTTAAATTAATGACCATAACCAGTTAACCAGTTTCTGGGTCACAGGCAGGAGGCTGGGGAACACAAGAGTCAGAGAGGAACATATAAACCAAAAAGGAGAACTTTATTTCCTACAAATTCTGCTGCATTTAATTGCAATGATAAAATCTTAATGGCTGATCTCCAGTATGGGGAAAAACGGGAAAAATGGCAACCTAAAGGAAAGGATTAAGTTTGGAAACTATTAGTACTTACCAACAAATCCAACAGGATAAGTGTACGCACTGTTTGAAAAGTTTCAAGGTGTGCATATTTTCACATAATCCACTTTATGGCTTCTTTGATCCTTTACCATTTTGTCTTCTTTGTGTTGATGTTATTTGGAGAGACACTCATTTTACAGTAATCATGGTTAAGAAATAAAGGGCGTGGTCAGCTTTTGAGGGTTCAATTCAGTATGCTTCTTTTAAAGATCTATTTTCAAAAGCATTTTCACATTATTATACTTACACCATATGCTTTTTTTTCTTGAGTATTTTCCTACCTTATCACATGTCAACATTTGTATTATGCATAGCTTGGACTTAAAGAGGAATGCTTCATTGAACTGTATATGTTTGTGGATTTTAAATGCAGTTGATACCAAATAATAATATAAAAAAAAAATAAAAAACTGGAGACACCTTTCTGTCTAAAAAAAAAAAAATGCATAAATATGCATAAGACCACAGTTTCCATTAACCCTGGCTGACTACTGGGAAAAAGTTATTGAATCCATTACTACTGACCTTCGGATGGCGCTATGATCCCATTATAGAGATGCTCCACTACAGTTCATTAGTTCATTCATCTAGGATTCTTATATGTTCCTTTATGCACCTTGCCAGGGGTCGTGATCACTGCAGCATAGTCCTTAGATGGTACTTCAGACCTGCATAGTTTCAAATCTGAGAAATAAAGTGGTTTTATTCTACATTTTCCCGTTCTTGTTGTGCGGGTTTATGACCAAGAGGGTTTGGTAGTTTTACAATTCACTGCCTCTTGGAAAGTAGGGGGTCGTGCTATGGCCCATTCTAAAAAAGAAGTCTTCCTTAGATTTACTGAAGCAATACATTTCTTTGAAAGAACAAGGTATTCTGCTCTTAGTCTTCTTCTGTAGTGTGCTAGAGTGGTATTTTAGGCTATTTAAGGGACAACTAAATCAAAGAATTTCTACTTGCATGTTCACCTGCTTTATAAAATTGGAGGTTTTGGACAGTGAAATATACTTTTTCATTCATACATGTATATTTAAGTTCATAAACATTATTTTTTCTTGGAGTAAATAAAAAAAAATCTTTGTTGATGGTTTGAAATAAAGTTTCTATATTGGGTATGATTGAGATGTGAAATTGCTTTCACAGTGCATTGTGTAAACATCAGATGTCTTTTTCTTTAATCTCTCAATGTACTGCCCTGCCTGTGTGCATGCAACAAGCAAGTGCACCGTCTCCCACAAAAACCTGAACAAAAGAAAAAAGTGAACAAAGAGAACCCTCCAGCAAATTTTCACCTTCAAAGTCTAAGAGATTGACAAACATGCCACCGCAGCCAGACTGCTCCTCCTGGAGATGACTCCTGCTGTGAGCATGTGGGCAAAGTTTTACTCTAAAACACTGGCAGGATTTGTAAAATATTTGGGATTTGGATACTCAGTAAGTATTTATTACAGGAAGTTATACAAAAAAGTACCCAGACGTCTGCCTTTTGTTTTCTGAATTTACTCAGTCTGCAGGCACTGGTTTGAAAATAGGTTAAAGATTTAGATTGTTTTCTGACAGTTAATTGAATCATGTTTTAGGCATCTGTGAAATCGAGGCTTGTCACTCTGTGTTTGCCCAGCCATCTGCTGCGGGAGTGACATGAGCCGCCAAGGGTCTTTTTCCATGAAACAAAGAAAGCAAGTGAGTAGGGGTAGAAGAGTTGTTTTTGAATGAAATTATTAGCATACTCTGTTTCCAGGGAAGAGGAAACTCTCAATTCTCATATAAAAAGCTCATAAAGATTTCTGTTAGAAAAGATTGGTTTAGCAAATAATTATTTCTGTATGCAGGGTTTCTTTCCAGGACTGCGTACCACACATGATTTTTCACTGTTATAAGAAACTGCCTGTTGACTGAAATTGTATACCTTTGCTTCAGCATAATTAAAATTTAACATAAACAAATCGTAACTGCAGGGATACGTTCATTCATCTTGGATTCTTATATGTTCCTTTATGCACCTTGTACTACAATGTACTGGGCACAAAATGGGTGATTACAAAACATGTTTTCCATTTTGATCTAGATTAATGCATAATCTTTTTAAAATTCAAATTTATAATTGGATCTATTCTAGTTGCTGATCTTCCTAGTATTTATAGAATGTTTCCTAATGAAAGGCTTCTTAGTGAGAGGGCAAGGGAAGCAAAAACATTTCTGTTTCATATCCACAAGACATCAAATTAACTTGTATACCTTATAATTGATCATTATTAAAAGGGATGAGAAAACACTTTTGTTCAATTGAAGGCATAAAATGAACAGATTAAGCTACTACACAGCACTCGACGCCTAACTAATGCAAGAATAGTCACTGAAGATTTGAAACCTATTTTCCTTTTTTTTGTCTAGCATACAAAGTGGTTTTGGCATTTTTTTATTTTTTTTTTTTTTGCTGAAAGCAAAATAAAATGAATAACAGCAAACCATTTTTAATGTAATTCTATAGCAAAACCGACACCTCATTTTCAAGCTTCATAGTCCCTCCATTGACATTGATCGGTGTTAGACGTAATTTATTTTAAACCTGTACTTAAACCTGTACCTGTACCTGTACTTAAACCAGCAGCTTTTCACAATTTTAATTTCACAAAAGAATAGAAAAAGCTTGAATATTAAAGTATAAAAATATAAGA
Organism: Poeciliopsis prolifica; assembly: GCF_027474105.1. Taxonomy (NCBI): domain Eukaryota; kingdom Metazoa; phylum Chordata; class Actinopteri; order Cyprinodontiformes; family Poeciliidae; genus Poeciliopsis; species Poeciliopsis prolifica. The sequence goes on from NW_026562542.1 coordinate 86,043, forward strand.
ACACTTCTCACAAATGTTCAACAATGAGGTTTTATATTAAAAATTTAAAGATCAATTTTGTTTTCAATATACTTTTTTTCTGACCATTCTTCAAGAATACAAGGTCAGGTCAGATTCTAAATTAATGTCTTTTATTATAAAATTTTAAGAACAATCTTCCCAATTTACTAAATAGAATTAAGATTCTCCTGTTATTTCATTTTTTATGTCTTAACATGAAAAGCTAAAAATACTATAACCAATGTGCAATATTCCAGTCCAGATTTAGACTTAGTGAGAGCAATTCTTTTAACATGCATATGTTTTGATCTGTGAAATTTTGTTGGAGTACACAAGGATAATCCACACATGCATAACTCCACCACCAACAAGCCTAAGATGTGACTAGAGATCATAAATGCAGTCCAAATTTATTAAAAACTGTTTGGTTAACACCAGTAGGAATCATAATTCATTTGTTAGCTGCCAATGGTTGTAGAAAATTGCAAACACGCTGTAAACTTTGTCTTATCTGCCATTTTCTGTTTTCTATAGATCACCAGAAATTCTACTAGAAAAGCATTTTCAAATTGCAGTCTTCTTTAATCCAAGTCATCATTTTAGCTAATGAGTCTTTATTTATGAACAGTCACAATCCTATAAATAAGATGTTGAGCCTAAAACGCTCACTTTGATATCCAGGGCTTATAATAATAGCTTAACCTTACTTTTTAATGAGGTCACAAACTGACAGCAACCTAGATAAATGAGGAAAAAGTAATTTCAATACTGCGAGAATGGTACAATCACCCTCAGAAATGACAGCATGATGTGTACCACAATTGACTAAATAAGTTTATATCTGATTAAATCCTCAGTGTTTTTCATATAAAACAAACAATATGTATGTTGTGCAATTTCAGTCTGAAACCCTAATGAACAGCTCTACCAGTTGTTCTTGTGATATGGTAATTATTGCTGGAGGCTTTGACAGGGGGACAATAATCTTCTCTCATCACTTCTCCTCTCCACCTCCATGACAGCTTTCTTTTTTCGCCCTTAATATAGAATGAGGGATAATTATCACCTGATTTTGAATGACGACCGTCAAAGGTAAATCTGGTTAATTTGGAATTTCTTAATAAAGAGAAAAAGGGACATCTTTCAATGTGTTACGTTAAATATCTTTATTAAAATTATGTGAATCAATGCAATTTTGGTGTTATACGGTATATGCAGGAAATGACTTGAAAACAATGTTCTGCTCATTTCGCGGTAAGTCTATGATATTGGACATGTCTATAAGGCAGTTTTGCTCCATTTCATGAAGTCGTTAGGAGTTGGAGTCATTGACAGAACAATGATGAGTGAAGATTGAATGGGAAAGGAGTTCAATAATCAGTCCTTTCCAGTTCATTGGGAGAGGTCAGAAGGCCTTGTGCTTGTACTGAGCTTGGCTCTCAGGCTGCATAAATGCATACAATCAATGGCCAGACCTAGCAGGAGCTTGTAGGACTGCATTTACAACTTGAGCTAAATCAAAGGTCCTGTCAGTGCAATCTGATTCCAATGGAGGAACTCTCCACATGTCTCTAAAACCCTGAGATGGTAATGGCCTTCCTGCTGTGACTATCTGCACTTCTACTTCTATGTATACTTTGCATTTATATAGATTTTATATTATTATTGGTACTCCATCTTTCTTCAGAGAACTTAATAGAAATAATTGTTTAGTTTTCTAATCCTTTTATCTAACAGTAGCTTTAAAGGGGTCCCTTTAACTGCAGCAGGCAATGAAGAAAGATTAGAGGGTTTGTGTGTTTTGGAAAGAGATTGAAAATTACATAGGCAGTCTCTGTCAGAAATTTGATGCAAATTTGCAGGTGCAAGTGTTAAGGGTACGGAGTTCCCTGCATGTCCTTGAATATAATATTTTTAAAGTCACTGTGGTTTAGATGATGGATAGGGGAGATGAAGCAATTGCCTCTCTAGGTGGTCTAATTATATGAAAACTACAATTTTCATTTTATTCCAGGTAAAGGTAGCATACAATTGTAAATTAAAAGCATTTAAATACATCCTTAAATTATACGACATTGTGTTCTTACATGCTTATAGGTCTCTTTCTCTCAATGGTTGTTTATACCAATCAGTCAAAGGTAGACATCTAGGTAATTGATAAGTATGTCTATAATATTGATCACATGTGAATATTTACACAAAATGTTTCTTTTAAAAATGAAAGAAGGGTTTTCAATACAGAAAGTACATAAAAATGTCCCTGTACTGTACAGTGTATACACTCAATACTTGCTAACGCTCTACTCATTAAATGAATTATTCAGCAGTTTTGCATGCCATGTTGAGGTTTTACAGAAAGCCGGGTTGCTTTAAAAGTGTCCTTCAGCATATCTGCATTGTTGGGTGTCTCTTGTGTTCTTCTTCACTATATTCTGGAAATTCTCCAAGATTCAGGTCAGATGAGTTTGCTGTCCAGTCAAGCACAGACAGATATTGCAATGATTTAAAAAAAAAAAAAAAAAAAAGGGCACTTGTACTTCTGGCAATGTAGGAAGGTTCCAAGTCCTTCTTTAAGAGGTAATCAGCAGCTCCATAAAACCTGCCAGTGCGACGCATACTCTAAAATTTGTAGAGAACTGGCATGAGTCTGGACTTGATAAAACCCAGTCGGCGAACACAAGCAGATGACATGGAAAACTAAATCACTGTGAAAACCTTAATGAAACTTGAATCATGAGCTTCTCCACGTGCTCTTCAGACTCTGGGTTCTTGATTTTGCAATTGAAATGCAATCTTTATTTCTGTCTAAAACGAGGCACTTACATAATTTATTAATTGATCATCATTTGCTTAAGGAACTTGTATTCATTAAAATTACTTGTCTAAAAAAGCAATTGAAAATTATTTAGTTGCTTTAGTCAGAAGGCCTTTTAATGCCATATTATCTGGTACAGTTTCCTTTGCCCTCTGCTTTCACTTAAAAACCCCTGATCTTTGATGCTTTAATAGTTTTTAAATGTCAAAAGTCAACACAACTTCAAAAATGTATTTGATTTCAATATATACTGGTAAGTACCACTATGAAAAAACAAAAATGAACGTCCCAACTTTTTTATTTAAAAATGCTTCATTCTTCACAATATCTGAAGAATTATTACAATTAGAATTCAAGTGAATAAAAACACAAACTAATGCCACTAATTAAACAAGCCAAAATGAAACATTTTGCGTGAAGATCTCAGTATCCTCTTCCTGCTTCCACATAATTTGAAATGTAAAGAAGCCAGATAGAGCTAGTAAAAAAGCACTCAGAAAACTTCTCAGAACAAACACCCTGTCTAAGCAGTGACTTTATTTTTTGTTTAATTAAGTTTCACATTTACTATATCCAATATGTCGTGTTTTAGGTAAAAATTTAAATAACATCAGGGATAAAATTATTCTCTCAAAACGGTGTTAATTTAAGACTCCTATTCAATATGGAGGATGTCAATAGCTCAAGTGGCTTTCCTGACCAATGAGGCATTACACAGCTCAAACAGTGAGCTTTGAACTGAGCCAATGATTTTTCTGGCCTAGCTGATAATGCAGGAAAGTTTTGATTTGTGTAAACTATGAAACTCAGGATGCACAGTAGCACAAACTGCAACAATGTTACCTTGAAGATGGTCCTGGGTTTGAATTTGGTCCATAGAGATTGCATATTCTCCCTTGAATAAAGTGGGTTCCCTCTGTGTACATCAACTTCCTCCCACAGTCCAAAAATATGACTGTGAAGTTATCTGATCTCTCTCTAAATGTTCATTTCAGTCATAATCTGTTTTGTTTCAATAAGTAATAAATTGTATAACTGTTTCTTTTTTTTCATAGTTTTGCTGCTTTCTATAATGTACGAGTTTGCATTGATTATGACACATTTTTAAGGAGGCCAAAGCTCATCTAAAACAGTCCATAATTAGCTATTCAAACTGAACAAATGTAAACTTCTATGTAACACGAGTTTTACTTTTTCAATTGCATTACCTAAGATTAATTAACTTTCAGTGATACTCTTCTAATTGACAGTTATTCACAACATCCATAGCTTTAGGGGAATGATTGTCTGTTGTTGGTGTAACACATTTCAATAAAAAACTTAATTTAACATTTCTTTATGTCCTATTAAGTATAGAAATATTCTTATGTCCCTTCCCCCAACCTCCTTCACCAACACCCCTATCCCCCCTTCTTCCTTTCCTCTTAAAATACTGTATTGTAGGGTATACCTAAGTTATCAGCTACCAAAGCCAGCAATGCTGGGGGTGTCTACAGTCAAGCTGGTGATTGGCTATGGAGCCTGGTAGTGTTTGATAAGGCAGGCATATTGGCCTTGGGATCCTGGGCTCAGAACCCTCTGATCCTCTTCATCTTCTAATAAATCATATGCTGAATTCCTGGCTCCTGTTTAATGCATTTGAGCTCTCTTTGAGGTACTACAAGAAGTCATCTGAGGATTTCCAGCACGAAGTCCCACACTAACACTTAACCCTGCTTTACAGGGGAGAAGTTAATAGAACTCACCCTGAAGTTGAAAACTGTCTCTGAAACCCACCTCAAACAGTTTTTCCCTAGATTTCGGAGGCACATTTTTATGGGTGCATAGCTGCAATGTGGAAATGTGTGCATCTAGCACAGTTGAGTCAATCATTTGAATTTCTTTCTTAGAAAGTGCGTCTCAGTGCGTCTGTTAGATGCACACAGTAATTTCTGTTGGAATTGATAGATATTCAGATGAATGACTAACAAAAAATACATTTTCTAATCCTTGAAAACTTCAAGACTTCAACTTGAAAAGGTATTGAGAAGGTCATATTAGCTGGCAGATTAAAAAGCTTCCCTACTATTAAAGGAAATGTATATCTAAAATTGTATGTATAAAATGAATACATGTGAACTGCTATTATGCCTTAAGTGATAAATAAAATATTCCATCAGCTTGAACTCTATCTCTATTAAATTAACACTTTTGAATTCATCTGTGCAAATCTTTTTTTCTGTACTATAACACATGAGCAAATCCTAAGAAAAGTAAATGTGTGGCATTTCTGCCTCCCATCCTTTCAAACAATGAAAATGGCTTTGTTATCTTGACAAATAAACAGGCTAAAGAACAGAAAAAAATTTTAAAGTCACAGTAAGTCAGGCTGAGGTTGGTATTTTTATTAACCCAAGGTTAATAACACAATTGACTTAATTTAATTGGTGGTTGAATTAGCTGCTTTGTGTTTTTTCATTTGTCCACTCAAAATCGTGGTCAAGCAGGCAATTCTGACATTTCATTTATTGTCACATTTATTGATGGAATAAAAGATAAACAAGAAATTTGTGCTGAGAAACTATGCCGTAATAGTTTGAAAAGAAACACAATTTGATGAAATGCTCAACCTTTCATATTTCTGATTAACTCCTGCTAAATCTTGTACGATGGATCTGCAGTGTAAACAAATCAACACAAAGTATATATAACATTTGTTCATAATATTAAGTCTATCTCAGTGTGGAATCGCTGAAGCCTTTTTTTAGCTAGTTTATACATCAATACCATCATACTGTGCCAAATAATCACTCTGTATCCATGATGGAACCATACTTTGATAAGTTAGCTTGATGATATTACTGTACATCACCACTAAAGACAGCTAGTGTCAGCTAGTGCTGGTCTGTACCATGACTGTGAAATAATTTAAGGTTGGAGAGCAGGTAATAACATTAAAGGAAATAAGTTGCTATACTGTCTTGCAAATGTTTTCACACCCTTTCGACTGTGTACTCCCCAAAGAGCTCTGTAGGGGGCGGGTTATCATTATTTTCAGTATACCTATTGTTCTAATACAGCAAACATAAAATTTGCAGTCTAAAAGCTTTATTGTTGCCAGTCACATTGTGCATATACTTATCTCAACAATCCTTTTGAAAGCACCGAGCTTCTGTTGAATGAGGTATGAATTTAAAAAAAAACAAGTCTATCTCTCCCTCACCCCAAAAAACTCTACTTTTAAAATATGCAAAGTACTTTAGAAAGTAAAACATTTTGTGAACTTATGATGGGAAATGCTGGAACATTTCTTATGCTTTATCATCATTTGGCTACTGCTTAACTTATCTCTCCCTTAAGATGACAGTGACAGTCTTTGTAGTAGATTTCCATCTATTGATAGAAAGATGAAAGTGATGTATTTTCTGGGAGCATTCTTAACAGAATTTTAATTAAGAACATCAGTGTAAAACAAGCTGTCTGCATTGAACCACACAGTCTAACACCACTTCACACCGTGATCATCACGGTTAGGTTCAAATATGTCTTTTTCTTAATCTAAATGCACTTACAGAATTTTTCTGGGGGTGTAAAAGAGTGGAGACGATTGTCTTCAAGAGGGCAAACTTGATTTAATGGTAGATTTCCTTTGTTCTCACATTGTTATGGCACATTGGGAGATGGAGTGACTCAAAACAAGAAAAGAGACGGAGAGAATATCTGAAGGCAGACGGGGCGAGCCAAAGAAGTGAGTTGAAATGACAGAAGTATAAAAGAAACCTCAGCGTGTGTAAAGACTTACTGTGATGATTCACAACACACAAAGCCTAAAATCTTGCACATCATGAGATTTTACAGTGCCAAGCGACAACTGAGTGGCAAATAATGAAAAGAACAACTTAATATAACTCCTGTCATTTTTGTGTGTGCTTGTTAGTAAGAAAAAGATGAAGAGTCATTTGTGGTTAAGAGTTTAGACTCCAAGGAAAAGATTAGCAAGTCTCACCAAGTTGATCCCTATTGTCCAGGGTAAGAGGATGAGTACCGTAGCCCTCTGCAGAATTTTATTCACTCAGCTCACAGAAATCAATGAGGGGATTGTAGTTTTTTTTCTTTTTTTCTTTCTGATTATGTTGTTTTCCTCACAGTTTATATTCTGTTACTTGAGAGGAGATTAGTGACAAACAGAAAAAAGGTGATAATAGTAGGTAGTTTCATTAGGGCAGACATTGTGTGGTCTCTGACTTTGCAGTAAAAGAATTCCCAGTCCTCTTGCTACTAAGAAAGAATATTAAAGCTATTTTTACTTTCATAAAATATTCAATATTTTATCTAATACTAAAATGACACTTGTGGCCAAATGGGAAACTATAAAGCTGTATTCTTCTTAGGATTCTAAGTTAAAAAAAAGTTTTTTCCACAGTTTACATGTTTGACTGTAGACACTGTAAAGTAAAAGTAACTTCATGATTCTCTTTAGCATAAAATTCCCAGAGTAGCTGCTGGGATTTTCACACAAGCTGATTTTAAGATGCATAAGAGCAATCAAGGCATATTGACAGCAATATTTTGTGTAATAATAGTTATTACATGCATATCAGTAGCAGAAATCTGTTGTATGAACCTTTAACAGCCTTAGTACATTATATACACTGGCAGCATCTTGATAAATTCACAATCGTTTTTCCTTGTGTTGTGAAGTCCTAAGTCTTTCACCCCAAGTCAGAGTCAAGTCTCAAATGACTAAAATTAACATTTTGCACTGAATGTGAACCATGTAGACTGTCTGAAACAGAATTGCTGTAGATTATAAATTCCCAAAAATATCCTCAGGCTAATTTTATGCAAAAAACATCTAGTAATTTTAATCATTTTCTTGATTTTAATTGCTTGCAAAGGAGATTATGTAATTGACTAAAAATTCAAATATGCATTTATGTTAAAAAAAAAAGGGGGAAATGTAAGTTAACTGGTTACTCTGAAGAATTTGGAAAAATTTATTTATTTTAAAGAAAAACATCTGTCTTTTTTCATCATTATGATTTTAATGACCCAAAGTCATTTATTATAGAGGTCAGTTTAAATGAAATTGATGTTATTTTGATATTACAAACAAACATGACATGTCATGAAATATTAATAGCTTATGTTTTATGGACCTCCCTATTTGATAAGCCATCTAACAGGTTTTATGGATATATAAGTGACATCTGTGGTTTGTTGCTTACTTACTGGAAATTCGTTCTTGATGTTAGCATTAAATGAAAACAGACAAACCTGGAAGCTTGACCTTCTTCTTGATGCTTATGTTCAAATATTATAGAAAAGCAATCCCTAATGTGAATAATATTGCAATAGCAATAATTTATAGACCCTAAGGTAACTCAGAGGGTAAAATAGTCATGTAGTCAAATGATCTAGATGTAACAGCTTATTTTTACTGCCAGTTACATGAGTTTGAGACTTAAATAGTTTGAATTAACAGTCTGGCTATGAAACAGTCGTGTGGCAGCTTTTGAGCGCTTCCTTAAGATGCTGACCTCAGTCCTTATCTCTTTTAACTACCTACTACTATGACCCCCAGATAACCTTTGTGGTTAGATTTGACATCCACCTTTCATATTACTAACATGTTCATATAAACTCATTCCAAATAGGCGACCTGGTAAAGCCCTCAGTTTTTTCTTCTTTTTTTTTTTTTTAAACCTGTTGGCAAATCATATTCTCTGCTCTGCTCCACAAGTGTGCTGTCACCTTTTGCTTTATAGATTATTTTTGATTGAACATTACAGCATTATGTAAAACCACTTATGTGAAGAATTATTGCGAACTACTTTTCAAAATTAGCAGCTGTAATATAATATTTTTACATTCCTGCCTTTATCATTTCCTGTTCAATTCTTATAATAAATTCTGCAAACTCTAAGATGTGTGAACAAGTATTGTTAATGGCAAATAGAAATGTCACTCTTTGCTTTTAAAGACTGTCTTAAATATTTGGGTAACTGGAATTGAAAGACAGATCTTCACACTAAATAAATAAATTATATTAATAAAATCTAAAAGCAGCATGGAAGAATACAAACTACCCTTACAGCCTAGTAGAAACATTAGGTGATGAGAGATTTATGAGCTGCTGCAGGTAAAGCACTCTTTTTCATTTCAACCTCTGGATAGGCAGCTTTGACCATGGTGGTAAAACTCCAGAGACCAGAGGCATTTTACACTTCAAATCATTTTCCTTAATTTAGTCTATTACCTCCAACTTAAATCGAAATCACACAGAGCAGAAATAAAATGAATCAGCCAGAGTGTTCACATTTTACATAAGTTAGGTTTTGTTGCATATAACATGTGTAAGAGAGCAGGATATCAATTTACGAGGATTACCTTGAGTTTGTGAATCTGTATAGACATAATTCGGAGAAAACGCTTGTATAATGACAGGATGCTGGGAAAAGGAAGCATGTCTTCATATCACTTATTGTTTATCATAGATTATCTGTTTTTGATTAAGAAATACACAGAGCGTAGGCAACAGATATTAAACAATTTGGATAGTGAAAACTATTAAAACATATTTTTGACATTTTATAAAAATCTCACATATATAAAACTTACAAAAGTGAGTTTGTAAGCGACATCTCAGTTGAAAGTGTTGACCTTTTCCTTGGTGAATTTAAATTTAGTTCAATACACTCTCACTTCTGGAAGATGACATTGATGGTATTAAAAAAAAAAATTCTGCACTTCTATTTTTAGAAAACAGCATTTCCACTGTGAATAAGAAACAACTTACAATATATTTTTGATTAACATTTTATTTTTTTTTCTCCTACAATATAAGATGATTTTACAATTTTAAAAACTTGCAATTTCCTTTATTCTTATATGGTATTTTCTTGTGTTTTAAGCTCTGATTGTCTTTTTGGCTTGTTTTTTTTGTTGTTGTTTTTTATGGCAATGTCACTGCTGTAGTTTGATTGGTTGATGCCTGGAGCCACATCTGTTTGATACAAGAAGCCCACATCGTCTAATTTCACACACTGTTTGAGAGAAATATAACAAAATTGTGGCGAGGAGAGGAGAAAGGAAAATAGACCAGCAGGCAATTGAGATGAGTTGAGAAAGGGAGTAGAGTGGCAAAAGGGACAGGAGGGGGGTTGGTAAAAGCAGGTCAGGGAAAGAATGGCTAACATGGGGTCAGTGACAGAAAAAAATAGTTATTCCAGAAAAATTTGAAAAAACAGAAAGGCCCAAACATAATTTGGAGGAGAACAGCAATATCTCTCAATTTCTTTTCAAACATCTGCAGCAGTCTCCTTTTGCACTTGAGGCTTGCTCAGAAACAAACTAATCTGAAACCGACAGAGACAGGGTTAGCGTCGAAGGTTTGATAGATCCAGAGGGAAATCTCCTTCATACATAAATTGGCTATTCTATGTTTCACCTGCCTCTTGACATGTTTTCATTTTGTGGCTTCTTTTATCATTCTGTCTTCTATTTCACTGTCCACTGTCCACTGTCCATTTCACTTCAGCAAATGTATCTATTTTAGATGAAACAGTATGGAAAGCTACTTGTTCCTGAGAAACCAAAAGGTTAGGGAGCAGCTCTGCAAGAAGTAGCATATGTTCATTAATAACAGCCACAGTGTTGCAATGAGGTGTCCTCAGGAAGTAATTAGCTGTGATTACTTGCACATTGTCATGTGCTATTTTTTACTCTGTTTAATTTAATTGTGTGCCTCATTTGTTTACCCTATAATTTTTCACAAACTCCCCCCTGATTATCACCTTTTTACCGACCCAAACAGAGCTGCTGTGGAACCTCTTGGCTTAAAAACAAAGACTAAAACATTTCTTTGACTTTTTTTTTTTTCTGAACGTCTGCATCATACTTCTGCTGTTCACCCTCAGGGTACATGAAGTGTCAAAAAGAAAGTCCTTCTATGTTTAATAAGTTCTCATTAGCATCATCGCTGAGAAGAGACTGATATAAGACCTGAGACACTGAAACTCATTAGAGAAAAGCTTGAACTTCTGAGAGTGACACACAGACGCATTAAGATTTTTGCTACACTAGATCCTAATATATAAATCGTAGTGCTTTAATGACCATCAACTACAGTTGGCTAAATGACCTCATTACACTCGGCCCTGCTGAACTGTTAGAGTAAAACTGACCTTTATAGTTGCCGTATTGTAAAAGGAAGATGGTGCTTCTGTTCAAATCAGGTTTTATTCATTTGGAGATATTACTAGATTTCCCTTGAGGTCTTTATACCAATTAGATTTCAAATGTGTGTCTATCTGGAGAGCCATTCAGACTGGATTACTGTCACTATGGTCAGTTCTTACCCCTTATGTGCACTTTGTACACAGCCATTTTGTCCCAACCTACTTCCACTACTTTTCTACTAGTAAATAAACCTTTCCAGACACATTTTTAAAACCACTTTGTGTAAGCTTATTTATCATAGTAATTACATATTTATATGAATAATTACAATGAATATAAAGACGCTCAAATGTCATAATTTATTGTAAAATATATTTTGAAGACTTTCACTGCTCCTTTGGTCTGCAACATAAAGTCAGGCCAGTTGACTCTTACAAAACATAAAAGCTTGTGATCCCCCAATCACACCAAACTACCTGAGTGACCTCCTGTAGAGACTGCTTATCATTCTACTTAGCACACACATTTTGCTTAACTTGTCTGATTAAATTATAGAAAATTACTTCAAATTGTTATTCGTCATAGCAGGTAGGAATTGCTTTAACAGCAGAATTTTGTCAACAAAATGCATGCCATTTTGGTACAAGTTTGTGGAAAAAAAGAATAAATAGAGACGTGAAATGCCCCATTGTTTCAGCTCAATTGGAATTAATTCTAATTCTTTCTTATTATACATTAGATTTTTCTCTTTTCCAATGGCACTAGAGATGGTGTCTTACTGGTTCTCAAATCCTCGCATTTAAAAAATACAACATATTAGCCGGACATGTTTTTGATCAGTACATCCAACAGCCTCCATGAACATTGTTAGGTGTGGTAAAGTAGATATTGTTTAGCTGTAGAAAACAGTAACGTGATAAAAATTATGTTGTTGGCAAAACAGTGTTAAAAGCATTATTATCTGAACTTAAGGCACATCTAAAATCTTTGCAGAATTTTTGGTGTATTTCTTGTATGATTTTCAGAGACTTTTTGTTGGAAGATAGATTTTACTTCCTCTATTTGGCCAGATAAATTATTATTAAGCATGTATTGGATAATGTGTTTTTATGACCAGGTAAAATTAACGGCAAAGAAAATGTGGTGGAAAACCAGCCTAGATTTATGAAAAAAATTGAAGGACGTCCAGCAAATCTAGACTGCAGCTGATCAAAGCCTCTTTTAAAGATCACACAAAATGTCTTGAAAGGGCTGTGCAAATGAAGAAATACACAAGTTGTGAATTTGTTTGTACCATATGATTCCCATCTTCTATGACTTCTTTAGCTTAAGCCTGTTAGTCCATCAGCCAACACCACAGGAAGTCACACCAACTCACTAGGTGTTGCCAAAGGTAGCACATGAGTACATGATTGCATTTACTACCCGACTCCTTTTTCAAATAGAGAATTTATTTTATTTTGTGTGTGTAAGAAGGATTTCACAGAGTACAGCCTGTTGTTTAAGAAATATGTTTGGAATAAAACCATGTTGCCTCCATCTTTGAAGAAAAATATCTTCTGAGGTTCATTTAACACCTAAAACACAAAAGCATGTCCAAAAAAAAGAGGCTCTTTGTTTTCATTTGCTGTCTACAAAATCTTCCTGATGAGTTTTTTCCAGACAATTCTCGCAAACAGCTTGAGGGGTGATTGCTAAAATAAAGTGACAGAATGTCAAACTCTGCATTCTATGTTTTTCCACCTGTATTTCAGTTTGAAAAAAGAACATGTGGCTAATAATTCAGGCAACATCAACACAGGAGGTACCTCTTTATGCCTGAACAGATGGGGAGCAGGAGTTGCTCATCCGGCCTGTCATCACACCTCCTTTTTGTTTGAATGACTGCTGGTCTCACGCGTCAGGATTCAATTATGGCCAAGACAGCTGTGTCTACTGCGTGTCCACACAATTTCTCCATCTGCTTATGTTTTAGTTTCTCTAGCCAGCAGGTTGATCTCATCTTTCTTCGAATGCTTCTCCTCACAGGTGTCCTGGTCCACTTTTGCTCAAATGTGGAGTGTGAACACATTGGGCACTGTACACAATGGGTCACAAATACAAGCATCTTGTTCAAAGCACAACAAGAAAAAAACAACAAAAAACTTTATTAGGAAATGAATCTGCTCTAGAAATGATTCCTCACTAAAGGTCTTTAAGCTATAGATTTTATTCATCCATCCATTCTCTTACGACTTTGTCCCTCGCAAGACATTTCAGGTGAGAGGCAAGGTACACCCTGGACAGGACGACTGTCCATTTCAGATTCCATTTCTTTAATTTATCACTTGAAAAAGTGTTCAAGTTTCTTGTACCTGTTCATCTGTTGTCATATTGCAACATTTTCCTTTTATCTTTTTATTAGATTCAGACCAACAGAAAGTGAATTGAAAGGGCACATGTTTTTGATATTTTAGAAGAAAGTATATTTTGCATCTGAGTGTTTCTGCATTGACTGTTTTTAAGGAGAAAAGTGTCCCAGTTATCTGTGAGCAGCAAGGTGAAAGCTATAGAACATGACCATGTAGCCCTTTAAAAAGAGTATACTTATAAACACAAAGATAGGAGGGGCACTTGCAAATCCCCTGAAAAATTAAAATATTTAACACATTATTAATGGCATGAAGACTGTTCAAAATGTCTAATTTAAAATGTTCTGATGACTTTTGTTAGATCAACTTTGTGTTTGCATATTATTGAACATTGAAATACGATTATGACAAATTTGTCATTGGCGTCCCATGTTTTTACTTTTTCAACAATGATAAAAGTTACTGCAGAAGAATTAATACACACTTCAACACATGCATTATGACAATTTATCATGCTTTTTGTTGCTTTTATTGGTGAATTAATTTAGTCATTTTCAGAATTAAGTGCCAAGAAATAGTTATAAAAATAAACAATCAAATCTGAATTTAGTCTTTGACCTCATATGACACTCCTTCCCACATCTTTGCTGTGTGCTCTACATGACTTACAGCAAACCTTTTATGCTACTTTTTACAGTTGTCTTTCAATGACGTCTTTCTTGTTGTGACTCATCCATAACAGCCAGATTTTTAAGTACATGACCAACAGTGTCCACATATTGTCCTCAAAAATGTGTGTAGCTGTTCCAGAATCACAGTTGACATTTTCACTTATTCTGTGATTAATGCTCTCCTTCCTTAGGTTGTCATTTTAAGTGAACGACCATGCCTTGGTAGGGTTGCAGTTGTTCCATTCTCTTGTTATTTTAAGTCGATAGATTGAACAGTTTTCTGTGAGCTGTTTGGCCTGGGATATTGCTTTATAACCTGAGCTTGTTTCAGATCTTTTCACAACACTATCTCTGACTTGTCTTCTGATCTCTTCTTCAAGAAGTTGATTGTTTCCTAATGTACCCCAACAAACTTCTGAAGCCCTGAGCTGTATTAGCACAGATTAATGCACAGGTTAACCCTAATTACTATTTAGATGGCTTCTCCAGGGAACTGCTTGGACTGTAGTTTACTTGTGGACATCAGATTAAATGAGGGTAAACATAAATGCAATTTTTTTTTTTTTTTTTTGTTCTGTTTTTTTTTTTTTTGGTCTGTCACATAAAATCCTAGATGAATACATTCACAAAGTACTATAAGCATGCTAGTAAACAAAGACTCACACAAACATTTGCTCTCTATCTCTTGGTGATTATTCACTGCCGTTTCACTTTTTTGAAACAGATTCATGCCTTTGATGAATTGTTATCAGTTCTAATCAAATCACTGAAGAGGATGAACAAAGCCCTCCTTGGGTTTCCATGAGAGATGGCAAACGTTTATTTTTTTCTTATGCTGTCTTTGACATCCAGATAACGGTGAAAAGATAAAAAAAAAACAATTTCTAGTTAACTGGGTTGATGTACTACTTAGCTTTTTATTTTTCTGTTTTTGAAAAAAGGAATTTCATTTGTCTTGTGCTGCTGCTTTTCATCCAGAGTCCCTTTTGTTGTGACAATCATGTTTGAAATGTATCCTAAAAAATTGAAAACATGAGTATTTTTCTTTTGAGCTGATTCTTTTACCTTTGTCTGTTTGTGCTTTCCTTCTCAACAAATGACAAATAGACGTTGCTTAAAAGTCTTTTCAAATTGTCATAACTGATTTTCCACCTCACTTCACCCCCAGTATCGGTTGTCAAATCAGGACATTGTTACTATTTGCCTGTTTTTGAGAGTGCAGACACTCATGTAATCCTCACAGACATTTTGCTTTTGGCTTCAGTTTCTGTTTCCACTTACTTTTATCATCTGCCTCTCTGGCCACTTCATTCCTGTTATCCCAATCAACTCATTTAGGAGTAACAAAGATCATAGTCATAAGAAAGTGTGTGAAATAGTTTCTTAATTGCTCATAAAACAGGGCAAACAGCAGTTATCTTTTTAATGAGACACAAAGAAGCAGTCTGACCTCTCCGGCCGATGTGCTTCAAGCATTCATCATCCCTGTCTCGCAGGACAGAGGAGTGAGAAGCAAAGAGAGCATACCGCCCTCTATTGAGAGCAACAGCTCACTGCAGGTCAGCAAGATAGGTAGAATGAGGTTGAAAACAAATAGTCCAGGATGAAAGAAGGCATATTAGGAGAGAGAGACAGGGAGGCAGTAATGCATTGTAGACTTCAGCACTAAAGCTCTTATTGTTTGCAGCTTTGTTGTAAAGCTTGAATGCCTGTTGCAGATAATTGATTTGTCTGTAATTGCACAATAAAAGTGCAAACTACATAATTACTACAGTTACTACTCCTGAGCTCAGCATGGGGTCAAGCTATATAAAGTAGTGGAGCTTTGTATTGCTCTAAAATTCTGCTTCAGAAATACGAATCTATAAAAGGTGGTCGACTTAATGGATATAATTCAGTTCATAGCTTTTGCTGAGATATTTTTCTTTACTTTACTTTTACTTTTAACAATGTTTTTTCATGTTCTTTATATTATATCTACCTGTAGCTGGGTTAATATCCATATGCAATGCATGCATAACTGTGTAAATATGTACACACATACATAAACAATCTCATTGTGATGGATTCGTCCATTCTGCGGTTTAAGATGTGTATGCAGCCAGTTGTTGCTCGCAGCCTAAAACGTGTAATCTACCAGGAGCTTAATTGAGCACAGTGTTTTCTCACTGATCCATCAGTGTGAGATATAAATAAATAAAAATTGATTCACAAATTTGATTTGATCTAGATTTTGTATAATCCCTACTGTCAAATTTAATACACACATAAGTCTTAACATGCATCCTTAAAGTCTTCTGATAACTTGAACTTCAAGCAAGTTTTATAGCCACCAAAAAGGTTGTGAGTACAGAGCAATTTTCTTTCCAGATTTTGTAAATTTCATTGAAACTCTTCAGGGGTCTAACAGACATTAAATATTTAAAAATTTCTCTCACATTTTCTAGAGGAAGCCATTTCAAAAGCTAAATGCTTGTTTTTTTTTTTTTTCCCCTCTCTGTTTTTAACAGTTCCCAAACAGGTCTGTAGAAACACAGTTGGGAACAAATCGCTACACTCTTATCTAAACTGCCACATGAAATCAAATACGTAATCATCGCCTATGAAGTCTGGCATTAACGGGAAATAGACAGAACACCACCACTTTGTGTCTCCTTTTGAAATATTTAGAAAAAAAAAATGCCTAAAAATAATAAAGCAACAAAATGTGCTTAGGGCCACTAAATCAAATGTAAAATACAGTATGGAAGTGGAGATGGCAACACAATTGCTTTGAATTAAATATTTAGCTGTGGTAAATGATAAATGATTAATACTTATTTTAAATCTAGACAAAGTTTTCAAAACACTAACATTTGCCAATTGGCAGTAGGTGGTGGCAGTAGCATGCTGTGTGGGGGCGTTTCACCACCAATGATGTATTGAAGTCAGACTACCTCCAGTTACTTTAACTTACCTCAGATCAACTGTGAGCTCATTAAACCCGTGGATTTAATGTTTTAAAAAATATATTTAAAACTGGCATAAGAAAGTAGAGAACAGAATATTAACTGTTTGATGTTTGTTTTAAATTTCCTAGGTCAGTCCTGTTAAAAAATGTAGCGTTCTTTAAAAGATTTGTCTGTGTAAAATTTGTTGAAGAAGCTGGTTATACAACCAACCTACCCTGAAAAAATAACATCCTTCCATCCATTATCCAACATGTTTATCTCTCTAAATAATATGAAATTCATGCACACAATGTAATGTATGTAAACTTCTCTCCGGAAATATATCTGTCCTAGATCCAAGCCCCAAAAGTCAAAACACTGGTTTCCTTTTAGTGGTGATGTATGCCAACATCTTGTAGTTTTCACGGTCTGTTGAAGCCAAACATGACTGTAAACTGGTATCCTGTTGTGGGTTGTACCGTAATCCTCCCTTGAGTGCTTAGAGCTGAGATGATATACTACATTTTGAATGCACTCAAAAAACAGTAGCTTTTATTGAGATATTTGAATTTATGTCAGTATATAAACTGACTGTGAAGTGTGATGATTGCATGACCGCTCTTGAAAAAGTCTTACAATCCTAAGTATGTCCAAAATCCCACCATTTTTTCCCTCAGTTCATTCGAACCAAAACTCTTTATTTCTGTTTCTTAACACACCAGTATCACCAGTTATTTAAAGCATTTAAAGCTGAAACTGAAAAGCTTCTCTGACTGACCCAGAATTGCTGTTTCTGCCCTCCTCATCCACAGTGATTTTCACTTTCTGTAAGTGTTCTCTTCCCTATTTATTAACAGCCCATCCTGAAAAATAAATAAATAAAATGCACTTTGAAGTGAGGCTTGCATCGCAAGTGTGAACATACGGGAGAGCTGGAGAGAGACGTAAATTCAGACTTACCCAAAATATGTTTAATGAAAAGCTCGGATCTCATCTCTGTCCAAATAAACCCCTCCTCTTGCTGAGTTTGATCTCTCTCCAGGTTTGTTCTAGTTGTCCCTGAAATTGCCCAAGCACTGTTAAGGATCATAATATGGTAAAAAATAAATAAATAAAATAAAAAATACAGTTTGAATATATTTTTTTCCCCTTTGTCCAATCGGTTCAAGTTGTTGTCTTTTCTGCCTTTTTGAATGTGTGAGTGCCATTTTAAGATCCCTACGTATGAATAGTAATTTTCCATTCAGTGGGTATTGTTTGCATGCCACTGCTGGAAAAGATATGCAAGTTTTGACATTGACACCTACAGGAACGGCATTGGCTCAATCAAACAAAGCATTCAGCAAATCAAATATGGTTGCAGTATATTGTTTTGCATTCATTATTTTTTTCTCTATTGTTCGTATCTACAACGGCAAATAGAAAATGATTTTCTTGGCCCGGGTAATCTCAAGGAAAGATGTCGGATACTGTGCTGAAAAAAGATGATTTTTTGACAGCATGATGGTTTTGGATTTATTTGAGAGTGAATATCAATGACGAGATGATTATCTTTAAAACAGATTGTAGAGATCTGACTGAATTTGAGGAAACTTGCAGTTTTTATTATAATATCAGAGGATGGTATAGATCACGTCTCATGAAGTACACACTCTTTTTAGCCTTAAAAAAATTACCTCTGACAAGAACAATGTTACTCATCCTTCATCTTAATTTATTCACCTTTTTTTTCCTCCATTGTCCTCTGCTTCATTCATGTTTACAATTTTAAAGACAGTCTTCCTCCTTTTCATCTTATTCCTCTGGCCCATGACTAGTTCATGTCTTTCTTTGCTTTATTTCCTTTTCTCTTAGCTGAATTCACTCTGTGCCTGATTTCTGGTCTCCATGTCTTCCACAGAGTTGAAGCAGTGGGCTACCAGCGGGTCCTGCAGGTAGATCTGGAGGTGAACGGCTTGATGGTGACTCAGGGGAGCAGGGAGGTGACATGGCAGGTGGAATATCCACTCACCCGCACAGTGACCAGTGAGGTGCAGACCCTCATCCGTCTAGCATCGCAGGACCTAGGCGGGATTGTGCCACTGGCCATGGTAAGAAAGAAGTAGTTTGACACCCCTGGGCACACTCTATGCTCCTTTGTGGCCAATTTCAGACCACCTTCAACTTTGTTACCTGACTCTAACAAAAGCTTACCTGGGCAATGGCCCAAATTGTTGGATGGAAAAAAACAAATGTATAGATTTTTTAAAGCAAAAAAAAAAAATCCCCAAAACAAGATAAGTTTATATAATTTCAGGTAATTGATACACTAAGATATCAAATGTTGGGGTTTTAGATGATTAAAAATATGTCATAGCAGTACGTTTTATTATGTATCCTATCTGTGTGTGTGCATGTGCGTGTGTGCGTGTGTGTGTGTGTGGTGCAGTTTTAAACTTGTTTTTAAAAGTGCTCTATAAATAAATTTGACATTGACCTTTAGCCCAGCTTTATTAACCCTAAGTGTGATGTGAAAGCCGTCTTTCTTGAAGAAGACTTCTGACTTTGTTTTGTATTTATTTATCTTCTTTCATTTGTCTTTTATAAACACCTTTTACAGGTGATTAGGGACTTGGTAATGAGGCACTTTTGCCCCCAGCTCATTTTATCTGAAAACTTTGCTTTGTTAAAACTAAAACTGAACTTATTAGTAGACACAGGAACTGTGATTGCAGTTCTTTCATCACCATTCAGTCCTTCCAATACATGTTATTTTTAACACAACAGTGATGCTCGAGAATGCATTATAGAGATTGCTGATTGAGAAGTTAATTAATATTGGATTTTTATCTTATAAATGTTGATAAATTTGCAAGTAGCATCAAAAGACTAATTATGTTCCGCAAACATGATAAAACATGAAGTTTTATCAATTTCAGTTTGGTAAAAATAAAGACAAACAAGGTTTTTGTTTTCTAACTTGGATGTTTACAATGGGATCGTTTTATTGGGATTGAAATAGACCCACAGGGTCTTATGAATGCACATGCTACTAGTGTATTTGCAGCTGTAATCCATTGTGTCACCAAAAAAGAAGAGCATACATATCATCAAACAATTTTACATATCAGACAAAAGTAATCTTAGTAAACAACAACAGTTTTGAAATGATGATTTAATTTCTGAAGAGAAACATCTGTCCAGGGATTTATTCATCATAGTCTTAAAACTCAGCAATCCACTGCTCGCAGAGTTAATTCTGCACGCATGAGAGCTAAAAGAAAATGGCATTTTGAGTACAAGTAAAAGGCAGATAACTCAGCATGTCAACAGATGTGTTTTGTAAGGCAACGTTAGAAACAATGTCAGGAAACTATTTTATGTTAGGGACCAGATTTTTATCTTTACCTTTTGTGCTAAGATAAACGACATCAATACCTAGTGTTTCATTATTCATCAAGTGCACTATACCACTAAAGGGCAAAAGTGCTTTCACAGTAACTCCTGCTTTTTAAGACTAAAGCAATCACTACAAGAAAGCTAAGTCGAATTCACATAAACAATTTGATTAGTTCAGATTTAACATCAGCATTCAACTTTGTAGGCACATCTTTCATTCCTGGTACTCTGCAGTACTTGTCTAACTGCAGAGTAACAGTCAAATACTGGTACTAGTAGAAACACATGCCTCATGTAGGCATGTGTTTCTTCCACATGACTACATGTGGTAGAAACCTGTGTTTAATATAAGTTTCATCTCCCTGTGATCACTTCTGACCTGTACTCCCATGGAGGGGTGTACGCATCCACACTATAACTATAGCTGCCTGCTAAATGTGAAATCCAGAATCTGCAGTATTCTTCTTTGTTGTTTAAGTTTGACAGCCCTAAAAATTGCACTCTGAGAAAAGTGTGACAACTGTGTTAATGGCACCACAAGGGAAAGTGCAAGAATGATCACAAAGACAGAATAAAACAAACAAAAAAAAAAAAAGTAAAGCACTTCAGAGAAGAAGGCAATCTTCAGTTTGGCATGTTTATAAAGTTTTTGTCTGAAATTTTCTACTGCAGGGCAATTTCTAGGTTTGAGTCTCGGTTTGTTTTGATTGGAATCATTCTTTAAAATGAACGCTTATAATTCCCTACTCAAATCTAGATGTTTAGCATAAAAACAGTATCTAAATCTATCCATTTTCTACAAGTTTGATAGTGTGAAGTATTTTTTGTGTCTATTTTGGTTCTAAACTTAGTGCTTTTAAACTCAGAAACATTATTACAATTGGTGATGTTTCCACCACAAACATTGTTTATTTTTGGAGATTTAATCTAACAAATCAACACCAGGTGGCAAAAATGTCTAAACATAAAAATGAGTGAACTACAACCACAGATGATACGTTCTGGTTGATTTGCTATGTGTGTTTTCAGCGACATATTTGGTTTTATCTACGGAACGCAAATTAGGTGAGGCCCCATCTGTGCAGAACACCTTCCAGATGTTTGCTGTGTCCATTGCATGTCTTGTGGCAAACTGCAAAACAAATGTCTTATGGGTTTCTTTCTTCTTGCCACCATTCCATAATGTATACTGGAGAAAGGGAAAAGAAATTCCACTGAGGGGGCTCATCTGAGTCAACTACCTAAGGCTCATGGTAGAGTGGGGACCCAGAACCACGCTTTGAAGCTATTGATTTGAGCAATAGCTTCAAATCGGTCAGAAACAACCAGTCAGAGCTTGGAGGCCGGTCTTTGCACTGTCAATCATCCTTGTGTATACACTCCTCACACCCTTCCCCTTGATCTTTGCTATGCTGCAACTCGTTCCCTGCAGTGAATGCCCAGGCTAGAAAACGTGTCCACCTGTGATGGCAGAAAAACATCTTCCTTAAAAAGGTGAAGTGACTGGCCTGGCCCCTGACAGCGCCAAGACCTTCCTCCTTGACCTGATTGGTTATTTCTGGCCAAGTGGTGTGTTTTTCAGATGGCTTTAGGGCCACAGGAACAAGCCAGAAGAGCTTGATTTTTCTCCCAGATTATATGGCTCATTTTCTACTACCACAACATAATTAATGACTGTTTTAAGAAATGTGCAAAAATTATATAAGCTACATAATGCAACTTTAAGTAATAATTTGTTAATATGTCATTTTTGAAAGAACACAAGATCATAGTCCTGGTGTTTACCAGAAAATCAATCTTGCCATACATGAATTTACTTCAGAATTATCTGAAGACATTTTGATTTGTTTCATTCATTCATTCATTCATTCATTCATTCATTCATTCATTCATTCATTTTATTTTGGTAAACTGTCCACATCACCAGAAACAACAAAGAAATAACAATAAACAATAAGTAACCATTTGTTTTGTTTGTGTTTCAAAAACGCTCACATTTCATTCAACTCTATCCATAATTACATGCATGCACGTACTCACCAACTCCTACGGGAAATTTAGTGAGACAAATTCACCTAATAGTTGTGTTTGGGGACTGTTTAGTGATGAAGCTGGAATACCTGGAGTGAGCCAAAAATGCAAAAAAAAAAATAAAATGAAATAAAATAAAATAGCAAACTCAGTGCTGCACTGTATGAAAGTCCAGATAAATGACCATATTGATACAAGGTCTTTGAACTCACCTTTAAAATGTCTGCTCTGTATCATAACAACAAATAATGGTTTGGTTTTTTTTTTAAAGAAAAATGTGTTTCCTTTGACATCTAAAAGAGAAGGAAATAAAACTGCAATACTAAAATACATCAATTCCAACCTGAATTTAAAACAGCAGATGGGGAGAGAAACCATGAAAGCTTTTCATTTACTATCTTAAAAGACAGTGGGAAGACCTGCCAGCAGAGTGTGTGCCACTTTTTACCGCATCCTCCCATGAATTTTTGATCCCCCTCTTGCCACGCTGTGTCTCTCTGTTCTCTCATTAGAAGAGACAGCCAGTGTGGCCCCCATAGCTCTTTACAGTACATCATTAGCATTTTATTCATAGTTTCTGAAACTAATTCTATTTCAAACCTTATATCGTTAGCCTTGTGCTCACTGTCCCTCAGTATTATAATGAAGGACATTAACACAAAGCTCTGCATTAACTTTTCTGTGATCATATGTAAGCACGTTCTTCTAGAGTTATTTTATGTAGGCCAAATTGAGCTGCTTTTTTCGTTTCTTTCTGCATACAGGCGGCTGGGAGATGGCAGTATGCAGAGGAAACTAGGACTTAGAATTAATAAACCGCTGTGTTCTTATTGTTTGGAGAAGAAATGTAAAGAAAAATGAACCTCATATGTTCAATTTACACAGGTAGCTATAAGTCTGTTTTATTCTTTACTCTTAAAATATTTACCATAAACACTAACATGAGCCTTTTGTCCACATTAAGTTCAAGCTGAGTTGCAGCAACAGTAAAATCAAAGCTCAGGAGATGAAATACTGTGCAGATGTGACTATTACATGGAAACCAGGTGAGTACCAATCAGCAAAATAATGACAGCTGATTTGGGAGCAAGGGTAAGAATCTGAGAATATTAGACTAAACATTATCACAAAAACATGGAACAATTACAGTCATTAAATAACTATGATTAACCACTTATTTTTGGTTGAATTATATTAGTCACATGAAGACTTCACTCCTGGCAGAACTGAGAAATCAAGGTTGTGAAGGCCAGGCAATAACTTTAGACCGAATGCAAAGCAAGACTTTTATGGCGTTGTGACATAGACTACACTCATGAGAGCATTTTCAAGAGGACTGCTGAAATCATCCTATTATAGTTGTTGCTGTAAAAGCAGAAAAAAGCCAGAAAAAAAACAAAACTCTGAAGGGCACACACATCCAGCTAAATATTAGTTAACTTAGCATTAACTGTAAGCGTAGTGAGTGGAGGCGACAAGTGGAGGCGGGGGACTGTTTTTCTGTCTGTATAAACATCCATATGTTTGTAGTGGGAAATGTTTCTCTCATGTTTTCATCCCTCATGTCTTTTTATGCTCTGCATATACTGTGTCGAACCAGTAAAAATTGTCACTGGTGCACCCTTGAGTTTCACACTAAGTTGCAACAAAAAGTTGCATCCGTGTTCTTCACTCATCTTTTGATAAAAATCCAGAGTTCATCCAAAACTACATGTAGCAGTATTTAATGTAGCACAAGACTAAGTAGCATCTGAGATCAGAAGACTAAATTCATCTACTGGAGCTGTTGTCAGTAATCAAACGAAACAAAAGAATAATTGCTTTCAATACTATGTATTTTAAAGAAAAGTAAACATTACAAGACAAAACATACAAAACAAAAACACAATAAATATATACACAGCACTGCAGTAAATCTTCTATATAATTGTGCACAAAAGTCCTTCACTTTTCCCCGCCTGGTCAGTACAATGTCTGACCGACACACATTTAAAAGTCCATTGTGTGTTTTTTCCAGATATTCAAGAGGAGAATGTCCAAGCGCAATTTGTGTCCGATGAAAAGATGAATAATGAAGTGTGTCTATGTAGTGAGATGGAGGGGGAAATATTGTGGACCATCAGCCTCCTACCAGACCAGTATGGAGTCAATTTCAGGTTCTCCTGGCTCCAGCCAGTTATCAGAAGCTCACCATCCTTTAACCCAAAAAGGGTCACCTGGCCTGTATTGAAATAAACAGGTCCAGTAAATTACCATCCTGCTAGTTAACTAGACTGTTTTTTCAGTTATATCCAGAAATAAATACAATCATATCCACAATCAAATCTTTAAAACAACTTAAAGATATCAGCATTCATTTCATTATCTTAAATACATGTTTAGAATTTAAAAGTTAGATGGTATATTTCATAAACAATTAGCATTGGATACCACCACCAACAAAACATATTCATTACTCACCAATTCCATTTATAGATCGCTGTATGAGAACTTCCTGGCTCCAAGCTCACTGGATACCCAGATCTACGTAATTTTTATATTGTGAGGTTTTAAAAGTGCATAACAACAAAGAGATCAACTAATTGTTTGGAAACACAAACCTGCAGCTCCTTTGTCTCCAGCTCTCCCCTCACACCTGATTGGGAAAAGCTGGAGCAGGCCTAAAAAACACTCCAGGTGCAATGATTGGCTGACTACTCTGTGTGATTGACTATCACGCCAACCAATGGAGCAACAAAGGCGGGATTAAGGGCAGTTTTTACCCTGGGTTACACCCTCCCCCCCTAAATCATGCACGTCCCGTGACATGTAAACATTTAGATAATTTGAACAGTGCTAGAAGTAGTGGGTGTCGAAACGAGGGCATCGGACAAACTATGTAATAAAGTTTGAACAACTGAAATAAGCGGATTGCCTAAAGTGCTATATTGAAGTCGTTTAGGCACCATTCTGTGACGTGTTGAACGTTTTGGAGGAACGTCATTAATTTGATTTATGCCATCAAAGTTTAGGGATGTATTCAAAGTAACGTCAGAATCAGAAGCTTGAACAGTCTCACCAATTGGGCTTCCTGGATCAGGCACGTCTTCAGAATCAGATGGAACTTGCTCTACAACCACATCAGATTGGTCTTCAGCACTGGATTCTAGTTCAGTTGATTCCACTTCAACAACTGACTTCACACTCTCAGACTCTGAAGGAATTTCAACAGATTGTTTCTTCATTGGAGAGGCTGTTAGAGCAACAGAGTTCTCTACATCAGAAGATGATGACTTTGTGAGTGTTTTCTCCACTTCAACCGTCACTTGAGGTGGAACTAGATAGAATGGAATCTCTTGTTCACAGTCTTCACCTTCTACAGAGTCATCAGGAGATTCTTGCCATTTCTCAAGTTGTTGATGTCTCTGGATTTTTGGAACTGACACAGTCTCAGTTGATCTTTCAGCATCTGTTGTAGGGAGAAAACCACACGGAAGAAGAAGATCTCTATGTAGTGTGCGTATTGGGCCATCTTTGCACTCTGGTTTTACACTATAAACTGGAAGATCTCCAGCACACTTCACCACCACAAAGACATCTTGTTCCCATTTATCACAGAGTTTGTGTTTACCTCTGAGTCTCACATTCCGCACAAGTACTCGATCTCCAACTTCCAGCTTGGATGGTAGAATCCGCTGATCAAACCGAGTCTTGTTCCTTTCAGCACTCTTAGCAGAGTTCTTTGATGCCATCTGATAACTCTCTTTCAACCGTGACTTCAGGTTCTGTACATACTGTGAATGTGATGGACATTTCTCTTTAAAAACAGGGAGACCAAAAGCAAGATCAATTGGAAGTCGAGGACAACGTCCAAACATAAGTTCATAAGGAGTATATCCTGTCACTTCATTTCTGGTACAGTTGTACGCATGAACGAGAGGTTTAACATACTCTTTCCATTTTGACTTCTGTTTTGATTCAAGAGTTCCTAACATTGCCAGCAGTGTACGGTTAAACCTTTCTACAGGGTTTCCTCTTGGGTGGTATGGTGTTGTATGACTCTTTTGGATTCCTATCATAGCACACAGCTCTTTTATCAACTTGGACTCAAAATCCGGACCTTGATCTGTATGTAGTCTTTCTGGTATTCCAAAATATATTATGAAATTTTCCAAAAGACATTTGGCGACTGTTCTTGCCTTTTGATTTGGCGTTGGAATGGCAATAGCAAACTTGGTGAAATGGTCTGTCAGCACAAGAATGTCTTTGGTATTGCTGCTATCAGGCTCAATACTGAGGAAATCCATACAAATGAGTTCCAAAGGACGTGAAGTCTGAATGTTGACCAATGGAGCCGCTCTTTCTGGCAAACTTTTCCGCCGAACACAACGTCCACATGTTTTTATTTTCTTCTCCACCTCCATAGCCATTCTTGGCCAATAGAATCGAGCCCTAACAAGGTCCAGGGTTCGCTCCACTCCCAGATGGCCCATCTCATTATGGAGACTATGGAGAACAGATTGACGAAGGTCTGCTGGAAGGACCAGTTGGTATTTATATTGTTCATGTTCCTGGCGTTTTCTGTACAGAATGCCATCAATCATCTCCAGTTTAGTTAATTCCCTAAGGAGAAGAGAAAGTTCTGGAAGTTCACCCCTGATTATTGAAGGAATCTTTTCACCAGTCTCCAACTGATGGATTACTTCCCTAATACTAGGATCAGCTCTCTGATGGTCTTGTAGGTCTGCATGAGACATCACAGGAACAACAGGAAGTCCATGTGAATCTTCAGAGTAGTCCACAGGAATTATATCTGCACTGACTGAGAGCGATTCAACCAAAAGACTTTCAACTCTGGTCCGAACTAGACGACTTTGGCAAATTGCATCAATCACTTCAGGTAATATCTCATCGTTAGTGCTGCTTAAAAGATGTTGTTTGAGCAAACTGAGAAATGAGTTCCTGATCTTTATGTTCAACCTCATCTGTCACAGATTTTTCACAGGGACGACGGGAAAGTGCATCAGCATCTAGATTGTGTTTCCCTGCTCGATACTGCAACTTAAAGGAGAAAGTAGAAAGTGCAGCCAGCCAACGATGACTGGTAGCATCCAACTTAGCTGATGTCAAAATATAAGTAAGGGGATTACTATCAGTGACCACTGTAAAATCCGCTCCATACAAAAAATCGTGAAACTTTTCTGTTACACTCCACTTTAGTGCTAAGAATTCAAGTTTGTGAGCTGGATATCGACTTTCACTGGCTGACAACCCCCGGCTAGCATAAGCTATTACCCTGAGCTTCCCTTCCTGCTCCTGGTAGAGGGCAGCACCCAGTCCTGTGGTGCTGGCATCTGTGTGAAGGATGTAAGGTAATACAGGATCAGCAAACCCCAAGACTGGTGCAGTAATAAGTTTGTCAATCAGAGTATTAAAAGCCAACTGACACTCAGGAGTCCATCTGGAACCAAAGAGTTGCTTTGGATCAAACTGTGAGCACTTAGATTGTGCTCTTGAGGTTTTATTAGTTGATGGGTACCCACGGGTCAGATTGTTAAGAGGCTTGGCAATAGTAGCATATCCTTTTATGAAACGCCTATAATAGCCAGTAAATCCCAGAAAAGATCTCAGAGTTTTCAAATTGGTAGGAATTGGCCAGGATTTCACTGTAGAAATCTTTTCTGGGTCTGTCTCAACACCTTCCTCTGAAACAATGTGGCCCAAATATTTGACAGATGTTTTGGAAAAATTTACATTTTTCCAGGGAGAGTTTTAATCCAAACTCTTTCAGACGATTTAGAACTCTGAGTAAACGGGTTTCATGTTCTTCAAGACTGTTAGAAAATATGATCAAATCATCCAAAAAAACCAAAACCTCTTTCAAATGCAGGTCACCCATACATTTCTCCATCAATCTCTGAAATGTTGATGGTGCATTAGTAACCCCTTGAGGCATCCGATTAAACTCCCAGAACCCAAGTGGAGTAACAAAAGCGGTCTTCGCTTTATCAGTTTCATTCATTTCAATCTGATAATAACCAGATTTCAGGTCAAGCACAGAGAACCATTTTGATCCTCTAAGTGCTGTAAATGATTCCTCCAGATTAGGCAAAGCATATGCATCCTTGACAGTTTGTAAATTAAGTTTACGGTAGTCAATGCACAGCCTTATGTCTCCATTTTTCTTTTTAACAACAACAATTGGAGATGAAAAAGGTGATTCGGATTCTCTAATAACACCAGCATCCAGAAGTTCACGTAAATGTTTACGAACAGCCTCTATGTCTTGTGGGTGAATTGGTCTCGCACGATGTTTAAAGGGGTGTTATCATGAAGATTAATGTGATGTTTCACTTGCTTGGTACAACCAAAATCTAAATCATGATGGGAGAAAACTTCAGGTATGGCATTTAATTTTGTAATGATTCTTTCCTTCCATTCTGATGGTATTGGTGACTCACCAAAATTGATGTTCAAAGGTGCTGTTGATGTCTCCTTAGCTGTATGATTGATCTCATCGTGCTCTGAAATGATACTTGCATAGGCTTCCAGTTCAGCAATGATATTTGAAGCAGATATGGAAGTGGCTTGCTTTGTTTCATTGGAGACAACAACTGGAACCTTATTGAGTAAACCAGCTTGAAGTGCAACCAAACAACTACTAACAACGAGGCTACCCGGCAGGCCTGAAACTGGGTGCCGAACAATAGCACACTGACTGGCCGCACGAGACAGTTTGGCACAACCCTCAACCACCACTGTGCAACCAGCTGGAATAAGTACAGGGGTTTTACTGTTGAGTGTCACAACACCTAAATGGTTACCACAGTTCTGCTGATGCATTAACTGATGCAGAACTGTTTTAAACCCATATGAAGCAGGTTGAAATGTTGGACAGTCACTGGAACAAAATTTTTCATAGAGAATTTCAAGTGTGTTCATGCCAATTAATACTGAAACTGGAAATCCAGGTCTCACATCAGGGACAACCAAAGCAAGGGTTTCAACTGTTAATTCACTACCAATGAAGTCTTTTGGAAATGTTATTGGTACTTCAACATAACCCAAATAGGGAACATGTTGACCTGCAGCCCCTTCAACATGAAGTAGATCATTTAGCGAGTGAACTGGATAATCTGAAAGATGCTCATTAAAGAAAGAAACAGGAATTGTAGTAACTTGAGAGCCGGTATCCAGAAGACATTGAGAGTTGTAGCCAGCAATATTGACTTCTGCTGTACATCTGGAGCCGATCAATCCCTTTGGCAAGTTAGTTTTAGTTCTTGTCTGCAATTTAGCACACTCAACAGACGCTCTCTCTGCGGGACAAGATTGGTCCAATTCAGCTCCTGTTTGCCCCTCAACAGGAACTGGAACTAGTTTAAATGTCCTGAAGTAGAGGGATTTTGTCTCCGTCTCTTCTGTTTTATCATAAAACAATTTCCGCTTTGCACTGACCAATACTGGATTGGGCTCATTGTCACATTGAGGCTTAATGTGGCCATCCTCTCCGCAACGGAAACAAAACCCAGGTTTAGAGCTAGAATTGCTGAGATTTACATCCTTAACAGGTTTTTTCACATTAGGCTTTGAAGTAACTTTTGCAGCAAAAGGTAACTTAGTGCTCATCTGACCTGTTGTTAAAGAAGTGAGCTGCTGCTGTATTGCTGCCATCTGTTGTGAAAGCTGTTTAGTCATGTTATTCAAAGCAACACACAGGTTAGTTTCCTGATCAGTATGTGCAAACTGGACTTGAGATGCAACTTTCTGTCTAGTGCTCCCCAAGTGGTGCTTCATCCTTAAAGTCTTTGCTGTTTCCCTGTCCTCTTCAGTTCTAAGCAGCAACAACAACTCAGCAAATGAAGGTGGATTATTTTTTTTCTGTTTGAGTTGAAGTTCTGATATTAGATTGTTGTCCCAACATCCTCTACAAAATTGGGTCAACAGTCGTGCATCCATGTCCTTCTCCAAAACACCTCCTCTCTTTACTGCATGCTGTAGCACAACTTTCAGACGCTGCAAATAAGCAGATGGCTTTTCTCCGCTATCCTGATAGGTGTCCATAAATTTAACATACAACTCCTCTCCATCTTGAACAGTTCCATAAGCTGAATCAAGTTGTTGCATGTACACCTTTGGCAATGTATCAGGACTTAAATGTTTCACTATATCACAGGCAGGTGGAAGAAGACTATCACGAATTAGTCTGGTACATTGCAACTGTGACATAGAAGAATCTTGAAGAATTAGATCAACACTAGCCCGCCATGTGTCATAGTCTGTCTCATGACTTGGCCTCGGGACTTTTCCAGAGAATACTCTCAGTCTATGAGATGTATGCATATGCAGAGAGTTGTCCCCACTCCTGACAACATGCTCCACAATGTAGCGTTGCACCTCAGGAGGATTAAGGTCACCAGCAGAAATTAACGTGGACTGCTTCTCCTGACCTTGTGCTTCAGTTCTGATGGAGACAGAAGAACTGGATGGAAGAGGATCTGACTGTAAATGGGATGACAAAGGAAAAGGGAGTCGAGTTGTGGCATGAGCTGATGGCTGCTGTGCTTCATCTGCTTCTGCAGGTTGTTCTTCTTTTGCCTTCACTGGCACCACAGGACAAAACTCTGAAACAGACTGCTGTATCTGGGACATCACTTCTGTGAGGACTTCAGCATAATTTTTCCAGACAGCTTGGCAATTTCTTGTAAATCCGCCAAATACTTGTTTGTCTTTAAGCCACCAACCTTTGAGGCATAAATCTCAGATAAACTTTCAATATGAAATTTATCACCCTCACTTGATGTAAATATATAGGGTAATATTGGAGATAAGCGTGCTAAAGATAATCCAGAATCATATTCAACAGCCAACCTTTGATCAAATTCTGATTCACGTAAATCTATGGTAGTTTTCTGCTTAATACTACCATACTGTTCAAGAAAATCAATAAGCTCATCAGTGGGGTTCTCTGAGACTCCATCAATCAATACTGTATTAGAGATTTTTAGACCAAAAGTTTCAAAAACTTCCATGATGAAAACTGAATTGGTGAGTATGAACCAGACTTATTTGTGCAACTCAATTCAACGGCTTTCTATTGATTACTGATCAAACAGCTCCTGGCTAGCTCACCAATAATGTAGCAGTATTTAATGTAGCACAAGACTAAGTAGCATCTGAGATCAGAAGACTAAATTCATCTACTGGAGCTGTTGTCAGTAATCAAACGAAACAAAAGAATAATTGCTTTCAATACTATGTATTTTAAAGAAAAGTAAACATTACAAGACAAAACATACAAAACAAAAACACAATAAATATATACACAGCACTGCAGTAAATCTTCTATATAATTGTGCACAAAAGTCCTTCACTTTTCCCCGCCTGGTCAGTACAATGTCTGACCGACACACATTTAAAAGTCCATTGTGTGTTTTTTCCAGATATTCAAGAGGAGAATGTCCAAGCGCAATTTGTGTCCGATGAAAAGATGAATAATGAAGTGTGTCTATGTAGTGAGATGGAGGGGGAAATATTGTGGACCATCAGCCTCCTACCAGACCAGTATGGAGTCAATTTCAGGTTCTCCTGGCTCCAGCCAGTTATCAGAAGCTCACCATCCTTTAACCCAAAAAGGGTCACCTGGCCTGTATTGAAATAAACAGGTCCAGTAAATTACCATCCTGCTAGTTAACTAGACTGTTTTTTCAGTTATATCCAGAAATAAATACAATCATATCCACAATCAAATCTTTAAAACAACTTAAAGATATCAGCATTCATTTCATTATCTTAAATACATGTTTAGAATTTAAAAGTTAGATGGTATATTTCATAAACAATTAGCATTGGATACCACCACCAACAAAACATATTCATTACTCACCAATTCCATTTATAGATCGCTGTATGAGAACTTCCTGGCTCCAAGCTCACTGGATACCCAGATCTACGTAATTTTTATATTGTGAGGTTTTAAAAGTGCATAACAACAAAGAGATCAACTAATTGTTTGGAAACACAAACCTGCAGCTCCTTTGTCTCCAGCTCTCCCCCTCACACCTGATTGGGAAAAGCTGGAGCAGGCCTAAAAAACACTCCAGGTGCAATGATTGGCTGACTACTCTGTGTGATTGACTATCACGCCAACCAATGGAGCAACAAAGGCGGGATTAAGGGCAGTTTTTACCCTGGGTTACATACAACATCTTTGAAAATTTTGTCTCAAAACCATACTAGTCTTGAATGGTACAATGATGATTAGAAGGTTGATTAAAGGTTATTCCTGGTTGGATTACTTGCAACTTGCATGAATTAGGAAGCCAATCCTCTCTCTTTTTGAAAGAAAATAAACTCTCCTCGACTTTTTAAGCCATATTTCTTACAAGATAGTTGCTTGGATGCAAATCAACAGCACACATTTTCTACGTTTCATTTTCCACACTCAGGGTTAGTGGCAGTCAGGTTTTTGCACCCGATGTTCATTCTCTCGTTCGTTTGTAGGTGTTTGTTACTGGCTTACCTTCCTTCAGTCTTACCCTTGCCCCGATAGTCTTGTTTGAGTTTTTCATTTGGTCAGCTAAGGGCCAGAGGCCAGAACAACAAAGCTCTTTGGTTTATTTTAAACAAACAGCCTAAAGAAACAGGAAAGACGTCCACAGAATACAGACTAGTTTTACCAGCGACAGCTGATTTATCATTTCTGGCTTGGCATTTTTCCCTTCTAATGTTAGAGTGAGAATAGAACTGGAAGAGAACAGAGGCTTAATATTTAATCTCTTTAAATGTATTTAGAGCTCAGATTACACAATAACAAATCCCAACCGATTTGCCAGGCAAACAAGTTATAAATCAATATCTAATTAATGAGGAGAGTATAAATCACTGCAGGCCCTCATTTAAATCAATAGTGGTATTTCCTCCAAGTGATTATGGCAAAATGCCCCCAATCTGCCACCAACTGTTGATTTGCTGACACTGCAGCTACAGTACATAAGCTGCCATAACAGAACATCAATTAACATGTTCACCTGAAAGAAAATAAAAAAAGAAACAATGGACAAGTATTTGTGTGTTTTGCCTTTTTGAATTACAAGCAAATCTGGAAAATTGGCAAGATTATATCATCAACAGTCTGATTTATTTTACTTTCTGTTCCTCACCTCTAATATGATTTCAACTGTGTGCGTCCTACCACAGCTCATCTCTTATTGAACCATCTGAATGCTAAATAATTTGACTACTGTCCCTTTTTCCCTAAGCCATAACCATCCACATATTACATTGTGCAAAACCACTTTCCCCAGCTCCTTTCAGGCAGTCAGACACGGGATGTGCAGAGAGAAGGGGGTATAGAAGTATCTCAGTACATTTATTTTTAACTGGGCTGTTGATGTGCAATTCACACCATATATCTTTAACAACTTAAGATGCCTATGCATGCAAATAAATCAAAACAAATAAATCCATAACTAAAGTCATGTATAATAAAATGGAATGGCACAAGAGATAACCATGCAAAAGAACTTGCAGAACAGGTATTCAAAGCAAGTAAAATCACTTAAATGTGTTATTTTACATAAGCAATCCTATTATCTGTCAGTACCAGTTAAATCAGGTTTGATCCTGATTTATGGCTTTTAAAAATAGATACCATGGATTTGGATAACAAATATTTGATGATAGATAAAGAAAAAGGGCTCTCTCCGGACTTTCACCTTGTGTTGCTAAACAATACATCATTATCTCAACATAAACTGTATATAATTTATCCATAAGCCATCCATGATCAGGTGCTAAGATTTCTGACAGAGGAATGATAATAAAAGAAATATAAGAAAAGGCATCAGAGTCAAAGACCGACTGTATGTTTTTTTCTACAATCTGCAAGGGTGGCCTTTATGCCAGCTCACTCCACAAAACTACACTCCTGAAGAGAAGATCAAGGAAATATATTTTGCAGTACATAATTTGAACAAATCGGTAAAATATTGGGAGAACAGCGCGGACAGATAAAAGGGCAAATTTGACTGATTGTATACACCATATTTGGAGGTAGAATGTTGGTGAATATCACCACGAAAACAATGAAGTGTAGATTTGGGAGCATATGGTATTTGCAGACTTCATCTGATTATTGAAAGAGGGAAAAGAGAAATATACCGGTATATTCTATTTAAGGATCTCACGATGAAACAATCTGGATGTTGCAGCAGGAAAATAGACCTGACTTGAATTTAATTGTAAGAGAACTACATAAATAATGATCATACTGTGCAAAGATTGTCATCAGAAAGTTCAGTATTTTAAGACTTTTTGTGTTAAATAATGGGCCGAAATCACATCTAAGCTTATTCACAAAGCAGATGTGTTGTAGTTTTACTGCACAAAATATCGAATCTATCATTTGTTAAAGATTCTTTCTATATGTATTACTTGAGTTATTTCAGATATCACTATTCTTATCAAAAAAAATGTTTCAGATGAAAAGTGCTTTTGTTGCTTTACGCTGGAAATTAGATACACGTTGCTTATGTGAGCCAACTCTCCACTGGAGTTATACAGTGAATAGTTATAGCCATGGTATTTCCATGGAACAAAAGCATATTTTCAGTCACTGAATAATAAATTGCAAGCCAGGGTTAAGCTAAGTTCATGAGCCAGATTTAGGTGAAGCTCTTTCCTTGTCCTCTTATCTATTCCAATAAATGTGTGGGATTAATCATAACTTATCTTGCCCATATAATGGAGAAAGATTTTGAATGCATATCAATCTAATATGGGATTTTTTTTCATTTAAAAAATGTCCAGTGAATTGTAATCTATATCTGAGCTGTGCATATTTTATTTTATTCAGGATGATTTAAACAAAAGTCATCATTGGCATGGCATGACACATGTTGTCCCTTGATCTCTTTTTGATTTATGTTTTCCCTTAAATATTCGTCTTTCATTGTTTAATAGGTCTGGGACACAAAAAGTGTTTCGAAAGAGATCCTTTTTTATGAGTGAGGAGAAATTAGCCGTTTCATGGATTCATTTTCACAAAAACAAAAGCACACACCATCCTTATTCTGTATGTGAATAAACAGTTATTCAATTCTACATATTTCCTTCATGAAATCTTAAAACAAAAACTTGATAAAGCAAATCTTTTTATATGTACAACAGGGGGCTGCACAGTAGCGCAGTTGATAGCACTGTTGCCTTGTAGCAACAAGGTCTTGGGTTTGATTCTTGGCCTGGGGTCTTTCATATCTGTCTTTGCATTACAGCGTAATCAGTAATGTCTTCTTTTGCATAATTCGGAAGGATACATTGTCAGGATGTCATATGCTTACATTGTACCCTCACCGTTGTCTTAAGTGGATTTGTAAATGTATGAGTGGCCAGCACTACACTTTGCGAGTAGGTGACAAATCCAAAAGCACTCTCAGACATCCATGGCCAGCAAGTCACCTGAACTAATGGAAATATTGCTCTGAGGCAAATAACAAGAGCTGATTTTGTCCTTCAGCCCACTCACATTCACATACAGTAACGATCCTCTGAGCAGCACGTCTGTAGGTTGTTTGCTCCCGAACACATGATTCATTCGCTACCATATCAGCCCCCACACGCTCCACCCTTGTACCCAGCTGCACAGAAGCATAATGGCCTTTTATCGATTCTCCTGTCTTTCATCGTCTTTCTTTCTTTTTTTTCTTGCCCTGTGCTCTGCAGTGCAATGAAAGGTGGTAAAAAAAAAGATGCTGCATGAGGAGAGGGGGACATGCTTGTTTTTTAACCTGGCCATCCAGGGTTCCAATACATGTGTGTGTCAAAGTTAATTTGTTTCCATGTGCATACAGATAAGTGGGTGGGTGTATCTGGAAGATGTGTTTGTATTAGTAAATAATGAAGCCATTTGAAGATGTGAAGGTTTATCAGTGGTTGTGTTCAAATTGAATTCATGAATAAGATATGCTTGTCACATATCTGCAACACCATAAGACAATTGAGAAGTCACAGCGAACTTCTACCTATTCACACATACCTGTTTTGTCCTGTCATGTTGCACAAACCTAAAATTAATAAAACATGTAGACAAAAAGAGTGCTTAATGTCATCATTGGGATGAAGTTTGTTTATGTTGGAGGTATGGTACCTACAACATCAGTAGCTAGAGCTCATTAAGACCTTTTTTGACTTTCTTCAGTCCTAATGGCTCATTAGGTAAAAGCAGACACTTTTCTTCAAACGTTGAGGCACACAACACAGAGTCCATTGAGGATGATTATTTACAGTGCTGTGAAAAAGTTTTGCCTCTTTGCAATTTCTTCTGTTTTTACTGTTTGTTCAACTCACTTGTTTCAGATCATTGGAAAAATCAGACATGGTAGCTAAGGTGAAGGCAATGTTTTTTATTTATTTGGGTTTTTTTTCTAATGTTGGCTTTATTTATTAAACCTCTCATGCATGACATATTGACCTTTCATTGCAAAGATATTGCAAAAAGATGACCTCACTGGGTCCAAAATTACCCATTTATGCATCAGAGGGTTAAGGGATAAATTTGTCCAAACCAACTTTGTGAAATTAAACGAGTAATTGCCTCGCAAGCCTATAACTGGTTGTGTCACTCTTGTAAGGTACAACTTCAAAAATGCTTTTGCAACACCTATTGAAAACTTTTTAACCTGCTCGTCTTTAGTGAATTGTTTTAATTTAGCTTCTTCTCTTATCCGTTTCTTTGTTGTTTATGTCCTTTTACTTTATGTCCTTGTTTTTTGTAACACACAGATTGTAGTCATAATAATCTGACATAACTGTCAGAGCTCCAAACAATTGCACAAAACATAAAAGCATTTTTTTCCTCATTAACACAAAAAGAGACTACACTGAGGAGAAAACCACTGACTCAGTAGTTGGCAGCCAGCAAACTGGCATCATAATATGACAAATTTATTGTTGTAAATAAAACATCTGTTTATATGCAATTCAAAAGACTGTATTTTTTTTCTTTTTTTTCAAATGTGCACCATTTCTGGCCCACAATTCAAGCCGTAGGAGTCAAATCAGTTTAAATACAAACTATAACTACGCTGAACTTTAAGGGCTAGAACATTGGATAAATCTTTTACTGCCTTTTCGTTGCAATAAATTTGTTTTGTAAAACCTACATAAACAATGTCATGATGAAAATTGAAATACACAAAGAAACAGTTTTTTTCTGTCTAGATTTAACAGACAAATCACTCACAAATTGTGTTAGCCGCGCTTGTTGGAACAGATGGTGTTTTCCTGTTAAAACACATCCACACATTGGGTTTAAAATGTCCGTGAAAAACGACAAGTTGCACATTTGAATATTAAATACATTTTAAATACAGTTTTAAAATACAGGGCTCATATGTGAAATACTATTGCTTTTGATATTTTTATGACACACCAACATCTTTTAAACTTCCTACAGATGGAATAAACAAATAATTTGTGAGCAGAAATTTTGTATTTTTGAGAGTTCCTATCTGGGATTTTATTTGTTTTCATTCTGTTCTTCACAGTTTTACTATTATTCTGTTTTTTTTGTTTTTTTTTCAGTAACACAAAACAACAAGCTGCCAGGAGCAACCAGTTGTCATTTTTTCCTCACAAAAGAAAAAGATTTTTGTTGTTTCTTTTGGAAAACTTTTTATTTTCGGTTGAGCCTTAAATCACATTTATTTTACCAGTTTGAGGATAACAAAAAGCAAATCTGAATGAACAAAGCAAACTCTGAAGACAAGTGCGCCTCTGCCTTTTTAAACAGCTAGGCCTCTTTATAGCCTTTCTTTGAGCTAATGATGTGCAGGATCCACTGTTATACCAAATCTTCTGACAGACAAAACACTGGGAGCACAAGGATTACCAGCCGTTGTCTTAATTGATCTTATTATCTTTTTCCCGCTCTTCTGTAAGGCCTTTCACTCTCGAGTGTATCTTGTGATATCTTTTAAATGACTGCAATTTACTTGAACATGTCATTGTCGTTCTATTTTATGTGTTTTTTCTCTGTATACTTGAAATGTTGCTGCAGGAGAACTGCAAAGAAAAAGATTCAGTTTGATTCTTCTTCACTTAAGCCATCTATGAAAGGAAATCATTTTCCTTTAATGTTTGGTTGTATGTTCTAAAATACAATATATCATGCAGAGCGGTAACATATGTTTAGGTGCCATTTTGAGATGTTTTAAAAAAAAACACTGAACTTATTATTAAATGTTTCTATGCATCAGAAGATCAGGGCTTCTTGTATCTGCACTATAGTAGTCATCAAAAGTGGTTTGATGGAACCTGTTGCAGAAGCGCAGGTACGTTTTGAGAAAGTAAACCAGATACCTCCTGTCCTTTCCTATGATAAGTCTGTTTCCTGCTTCCTTCAGTTGCTTGGATATCTCTTGTGAATTCCTTCAAATTTTGGAGTAAGTGCTTCATAATTATTAAAATCTGAAAGTGGTGAATCATTTTCAATAAACTGTGCCAAAAGATATGCTAGATATTTTTTTTCATTTTTAGTCTGCATGTATTTATGTTTTTCAAGAGGCCCAGCATTTACAGAACCAATTTTTAAATCAGTAAATACAACAGCTTACTGAGCAGTTTTTCTGTTTGGCTGTAGCTGTGAGACAAGTACTGTCAGCAAGCTGTCCACAACATGTCATTGCCATTATTCACACTTTTTCTCAATCGATTGGTGGAAAGAAAAATAATCTTTACTTGGTGCCAAAGACCTTTAAGCAAGGAGCAAAAACACCATTTTTGCTTTATGCCATCTATGTGAAAGTAAATATTACCACTGACAGCTACCTGCCATTTTCTGGGCTACTTGAGCATGTTTCAAAGGGGCACTTCATGTGAAGGGTCTCAGATGGTGACTATTTACTATAATTGCAGAAGATGGGACCTTCAAATACGTGGCATTTAAAGGTTGTCTTTAAGTTTAAGGGCACAGTCTTGCAGCTGTTTTTTCCCAGTGTTTCATGTCTGTGACTTTATGTACTGAAACAAAACTTCTCTTTCAGGCATTCTACCAAATGTACTTTTTTGCTGCAGCTTGAGAACAAAAAGGTTCCAGTTTTCAAATGTTAAAACATTATATTTACAGGAATGGAAAGTAATATTTGTAACACATTTTGAAACGGCTGAACCAAAGACTCCGGAGGTCCATTTCCTTATTAATTATATTTAGCTATTGGTCTGCTCAAGATTCCTTCAATATTCCTTCAACAAAAACAAAAACGTGCTTCATGGTTTTGATTACAAAATGATATTTTTATTACAACAGAAAAGCTGAAATTACTTTGGATAAAATCAAATAACATCTGCCAAAATGACGAATTTATTAGGGTCTATCTAAAAGGGGAATATGTTTTTTGGGTTTTTTTGTTTTGTTTTGTGATTTCTGATGATGTACAATGCTTACATAACTGGGTACACTTGAAGAAAAAAAGTACAGTTAATACCTGGCTGACATGTAAGGATATAAAAAGGGTAAAATTGTTAACTTTCTTCTTTAGCAGATTTGTGGTTGTCACTTTCTTTCTTCTGTAGCCTCAATTGCTCTCCACACTGCCTGATTTATTTAGCTTTAGTCAGCTCATGGAACCTTGTCTAATGTGAACCACTGTTTCCCCTCGTGTTTCTCTACAGGACACTGAGATCCTGAACACGGCTGTCCTCAATGGGCGCACAGTTGCTGTTCCTGTTAAGGTGGTCACTGTAGGGACAGATGGTGCTGTGTCAGATGTTACGGAGTCAGTGGAGTGCAAATCAACAGACGAACAGGTTATCAAGGTTAGTGTGTTGTGAAGCATCTGGTTTCACCTTGCCTGTAGGCGTTTCGGTTGTAGCCAAGGCATTTTTTCAAAAGCGATCATAAGGACTTACAAGTTTCACAATCGGACTGAAATATTACAGTATTTTAACTTGTACATAAAAATTGCCACAGCTGTTTTGGGTTTTTTTTGTTGTTTGATTGTGTTTTTTTATTGGTGATTGGCAAGCTAATCTTTCAGAGAACAACTAGATAGGAATTGCAAAAACACATTTGTACTAAATGTTGGACATTTTATTCAGCTTCTGGTAAGTAAATAAGAGGAATTTGTAGCAACCTCTTAGCAATGATGGGAATGGAAACACAATTTAAATGTATTCTTTGTTCTCTAAAATATATTTTTATCTCTGTTTAGAAGGCATTTTATTCTTGAATACTCTGTCTTAGCAACCAGGAAACAGCTTTTGACTGCAACACTGTAGTTCCCTCTAGTCCATTCTTTAAGATATCTTATGACAGAAAATTTCCAAACAGTTTTCCCGACAACAATTCATAAATTTCTGGTAAATTTCTGGTATCTACCATTCACATGCACTGAAATGACATGCCAATGCAAAATCTGTAATGTTCAGTCTATTCTTAGATTTAAATAGAATGGCCATTAAATTTCAGAAAGTCATCTGTGAACATAATTTATAAAATATAGTCATATACAATTTAGCGTACTATTTATAAAATGAATATGGCCTACTGCAACTTTAATCTTGCAGTTTTTAATAGTAAAAATCTGTGATTGGTCAAGTTATTTTGTTTCTCTTCATCTTCAGTCTGATAGTGTCAACTTCATTGTAATTTGTAGAAGCAGTGAACTTTTCTCCAAACTAGGCACAGCAGTAGCTTTGATATATATAAAACTATCTGAATGTGTCTTGTGAAACTTGTACTCTGTCAACATTTTGTGTGCTTGCATTTCCCAAAGCAACTTGCATGTTTTATAAAGTCTTTCTACCAGAACATAGTCTACTCACACTGGGTGGTGATGTAGTAACCATTGTTTTTCTACCCAGGCAGAAAAACAATGGTTGCTTTCAAAATAAAAGTAACATAATTTTGCTGACTAATTTAAAGATCATTTACATACAATTTCAGAAAACTAATTTAAAGAATATCCCAATTCTACTGGTTTAACTTCAATTGTCAATATATTCTGTTTCTCAAAAACGTTTTGGTTAATTTCACAAATCATGACGGTTGTTTGGTTTTATTTATTTAACTTGTAAACCATGGTTGATTGTTCCCTGTAGAAATTCATCAAAGCTCATCTTGTGATACAAAGTGTTCTATGCTAACTGGTCTTGTTAGTAGATCATGCCCCTTCTCAGTTTAAAAAAGTCACTTGATCTCACTGTCAAAAAGCTGCATAGATGTTATACCCACCAGTATGCTGACTATTACTTGCAAAGATCAAACACAAAATGAATGAAACTCAGTTCAAGTCAAGAACAAACTTTGAAAGACCTTCAAAAAACAAAAAAGAAAAAAAGACTGTGAAAGATTACAGGATAGTCTGGCTTCTTGGAGGCAAAATACATATGTATATATAGCAATAAATATGTAGTATAGATGATCAAAGAGAAGAGAAGCGACAGGGTACATCTCTCAGAGGGTTTCATTATCCACCGAAATGATACCACACATTGTGATGTTGACCTTGTGGGCCAGGGACCGGGTGCTCCAACAGCTCACACATTTGCTTTTGGGAGCAGTAAGCAGCACCCTGCGTTTTAAAACTAATATCAAAGGAATCTCAAAATAACACAGTTTTTGATCTTATTGTGTCCCGGCAATCACTGTTTTATTTAAAGTTTGAGAGTAAACTCTCTTTTTAAACTAGAGTGGATCCTCTTTAGCTCACTTGTAGGGGTGTCTGCACTCAAGCTAATGCTGTTTATTAATAGATATCTGACACTCAGGAATCTGGGAATAAATTATCAATGACGTTCAGTACCTTCAAAAAGTGTTGCACAGACTTCTGAAGTTATAAGATAGAAACATTTGCTCTAGAACTTTATCTGAGACAGTTTTATGTGTTTAATTTTTTTCTATTTTTGCAGAAGACAATTATGCAATTTAATAGTCTTAGATTAAGAATTTAATGTTTTTGTAAAGGGTGATATGTATTTTTCAGGCCATTTTAGGGCCATTTTATACCACAATTGAGAAACTATATTACATTCAATTATTATGAAAAGCCTGTATATATCAATCAACTTTAGAAAAATTTTATTTTGTATCATAAATCAGAGCAAAGCTATTGGTGTTTTTGATGAGGAAATAAAATTAGAATGTGTTGTAAAGCTCTAAAAAGTGGATTTTGCATAAAGTCTGTTTTGCTTATTTTTTCAGAGCATATCCTTTAAAGATGCCAACCGATGTAAATATAAAAGTTCAAGTCAGAATTTATTATAAATTTTATAAAAATTATAAACGGACGCAAATGTATTACTGTTTTTCCCCTCCAGATAATATGCTTATTTCTGTTACTCTTTAATATTCACAAATAAAACATTTTTTCTTTTAATTTTTGAGTTAGCATGCTCAAAGGATGCTAATAAAATAATTTTTTTAACATTGAAAAAAAAAACCTCCCCAGTTGTGCCTGTTTTCTGCAGAAAAATAATCTACTCAACAGAAGGTTGGTTTTCAAGAAACACCTTTTTTTTCTTTATGATATTGCCCAAAGATAGCATGTATAAAAAAGGACTGTGCCTCGAGCAAAACACTGAGAAACTCCATAATTCATTTTAGTGACAGTCATGCCCTAAACAATTAAGAGCTTTCCTTGATATTTTTATCCTTCATTTGGATATAGTAAGTGAGAGTCATAATATTTTGGAGCACTTCACTCACAATACAGTCTCAATTACAAATGAGAAAATTTGTAATTTTGATAAATTTTAAAGTTTTTCTATAAACTTATCTGTACATAAACCTTCCTTCTGCGGATAGGTTAACAATTGTTTTTGATCACTTTTTTAAGGATTTTTGACAAAACAAAGACTAGAAAATGGTTTGTAACAACATGAATCTTAAGGGTCAAGGAAAGTAGCAAAGGTTAGTAACTGATAAAAGAGAAAATATGATCTGATCAAAACCAAAAGTGTGTCTTGATAGTCGACTTGACGTAGATTTCAACATACAAGTTGAATGTTTAAAAACCACAAGATGTGACATGTACTTTGTGAAATTATTTGTTGTAAACAGATGATTTCGTACTTTTCTAGTGTTAGATCATCAAGCATTGTACATACATCGGCTATAGAAAAGACACAAATAATATCTAGGCTAATTAAGCCTACATTTCACTGGTGAAATACTTTAGTAAACATGCCAGCCAAACAGGATGTTTGACATTGGCTTTTAATCAAAAGTGATAAAAATAATTGTTTTGTGTCTTTTAACTAGAAATAGTAAGATGATATTGTCTGACACAAGATAAATTTATAAGTAATAAAATATTTTATTCTAAGTTTAATAAGAACTTCAGTCTGGAGCTTTGTTATTTGAGCCTACTTAACTAAACTTTATACCAAGAAACATCTTTTCCAGAGGTAACTCTTCATTTTGTATTAATTGTAAAATAGGGTGAAATGTAATTTATTCTCACTGGGTTCTCAGATATTTTTAATATAGATTTGCCCTCAACACCTGGCCCTGTGCTGTATGTCATGCTGATCAAAACCTTAATTTAGTTTTAGCCAGTTTTCTTTAAGTCATTGATTCATTCATCCATTCTTGCCATTATAATAATTGGTAAGGGACAAGACTGGCTACACACTTAATATTGTCCACAGTGAACTGACACAGATTTGCGTGCATGCATGTGTTTGTGACACCACTGATAAGAGGTAGAGAGAAATTGAGTTCCACTTTTTAATGCAGAATATGACACAATCTTCGTTCAATCTTTAAAGCTGTCACCTAAAATGCCTTCAATAGGGAAAATATTCCAATGTATCTGGAGTGCAATAACAAAGCTGAGAAAAATTGGAGACTTCCTGTTAAAAAGGGATAATACGAGCAAGAGGCAGATGAAGAAGATTCACTTCTTTATCTGCCTCTCGATCATGAGACATCAGAGTCTCCTAAGAAGGAAGACTCTGAAGGACTAATTGAAAACTTCTAATATCTATTATAATCCATCTTTTTTTTCAAATCAAAGTGATTTCATCCATCGACATAAAGTGGGTAATAACTACAAGACGTAAATTTCAGTGTCATTATTTATGTGTACAAATTCAAAATCATTATGGTGATAATTTATGAAATTGTAAACAGATTAAGGGTTCTGTAACAAAGGTGAAAGGGAAACACTCTTTCCCTCTTGAATTATAACCATTATTATCCACATTATTGTTTTACTGATCACACATATGATGTAATTTTATTGAAGCACATAACACTTTTCCACCATGACAATGACCTCTGCCTTTAAACTGTAAAGTCCCAAAAAGAG
This sequence comes from Poeciliopsis prolifica, assembly GCF_027474105.1. Taxonomy (NCBI): domain Eukaryota; kingdom Metazoa; phylum Chordata; class Actinopteri; order Cyprinodontiformes; family Poeciliidae; genus Poeciliopsis; species Poeciliopsis prolifica. The sequence goes on from NW_026562542.1 coordinate 130,668, forward strand.
CAAAATATACACTCAAAGCATACTTCTCTTGAAGAAGCTTTAAGAAGGAGTTTAACAGGTGCTTGGGAATTTAACAATATGCAGCATAGTAATTACTGTGCAGGGAATTCCTCAGAATGCAACCTTACATTAAGGCTTTGTCAACTATTTTTACTTCAGCTTGGATAAGACCATCTTGGATAACAAAATTCTATTTAATAAATGAACCAGTACAGTGGCTCTTGCATAAGTCTGGTTAGGTCTTGTTAGAAACATCTAAATACGCAGTTTTATTTTTGTCCTTTATTCGTCTTTGCCTTAAAAAACATAATGTCTAAAGTTTTAAATATCCCCACAGCTTTCATATTACTTTTAATCTCTACTTAGGTTTGAACATGCATGAGATTTGGACAGTGCTCACTTTACTGATAATAAAAGTCGATGAGTGGGAAAGAATAAGGAAGAAGTAATGAAAGTGAGGAGGAGGAGAAGCTGACAGACACAAAGCTGTCAGTTTTGTTCTTCAGAGAGATGGGATGATCTTGCACCATTTGAGAGTTAAAGCTGCCAAGTCATATGCAAAGACGGATGACAGTTTTCTTTTGACTGGTTTGTTAGAAAGAGGCGATTGTCACTAATAAGGATTTGTGCTGAAATTAACAGTTGTGCCAATCAATCCTTTATAGATTAAAAGGATTACAATGAGAGAGAAAATTCTATCAAAACATTTAAAGTACCCTGTATTGCAAATGTAGAATGTTCTTGTAAAGGTTATGTGAATGTTATATTGACAATACTTACAATGTCCTGAATATACCATTCTTCATGTTGGAACTTCATCTGAGTAACTTTGATAGCTCATTGGATTTGTGCTTCATCCAGCTGGTCATTATTTAGTTCTGAGCATTTTGTTCTCTACTTGGATAAAACAGGTTGGTGTCTTTGCAGGGATCCATCTGTCCAGTTGGATCAAATTCCTGCTACTTGCCCATGTAATAATGTTTTTTTCACATACACATGTATGTCACAGCTACACATGATGCACCCATGTCCATGCAAAAAGTACTTACTCAATGCATATACAATGAATCACACCCACTGTTGGAAAAACCCAAGTAAGCCAAATAAATATTACTATGAACTAATATGTGAAATAGTTAGTGGAATAATAGTGAAATAATAACTCAGATTAGTAAATGAGTATTGAACATGCTTACTGCAATCTAATTAATATATATTAGCAAACACTTTTTTGGACTTTAAGATGTATCCTATTTTGAGAAAGACATCTGATTCATTTCTCAGTTGTGACTTTGACCAGAAAACCTCAAAAAGTTCAGATCCTCACAAGTTTTGCAAACCCCAATTGTCTGAAAACGAACGCATAGCTATGAGAGAAACCTCTTTGATACCAAAGAATGAGTTTTATGAATGCACCGAATTTTCAAAAGAAAGATAATGCACGAACCTCTTGTTCAAAATAGATTTTATTTTTGTTAAAAATAAACACAATCAAATTTGTGTTTGTGTTGTTTTTCTCTGTCTTCAGGTATCTGAGCGCTGTGATTATGTGTTTGTCAATGGAAAAGAGACAAGAGGAAAGAAAAGGGTGACACTCAACTTCACCTACAGTTTTTTGAGCGCACAGCTGGAGATGAGTGTATGGATCCCCCGCCTACCGTTGATCATAGATGTATCTGACCCCGAACTCAGTCAGATAAAGGGCTGGAGAGTTCCTGTTAGTGCTGGCAACAGGAGGTAGGACATGGTTTTCTGTTGCATTATCGCTGATCCCTCCTCTTTTAAAATGGAAACACCACAGGGCAGAGGAAGATAAGATAAAGCTTGGAAATAATGTCCTCACACAAACTTTACCTGGCCTTTTTTCACATTTAGCTATTATTCAAATGTATAACAGATTATGGGATGATATCTACTATATAGCCAGGCATTAAAATATAATACAACAGTAAAATGGTTTCAAACCAAGTGTTGTTTGTGTTCAGAAGCAATATTGAAGAAGTTCTGTGCTTGCATTAGGGAATGTTTCATGACTTGGTTAACTCAACAAAACAAGTCAGCAATTTACTGGTCTTGCAAACCTTTGAGGCATAATATGCAGCTGCAAAAGCAGTTCAGATGTACAATGAGTTCCAACAAATTCACTAGAGTGGTGTCCCAAAAAGTACTTATTAATAAGGAATACTGATATGGATTATTAAGGAGCTTTGGCAATACCAGAAAGTGATGAAAGCACAGCAGCCTGAATAGAAATATAGATTCTACTGAACAGTTATGCTGAAGAAATTAAATTAACAAATATATTATTATGTGGCAGTGGCAGCAGCCACTTACTTCCAGGTATACAGTAAATAGAAATCAAATTTATTTAAAAAGAAAATATTTTTTAATGTGAGGTCATAAATTTGGCTGTTGAAGTTGTGAGCACTTCATTGTTAAGTATTTTTGCATATACAACTGCATTAGGAGAAATATTACTTTACTTCTGTAATGTCTTTGAAACACTGCAATAGTTTATTCACCCAGTTTAATATATATATATATATATATATTATATATATATATATATATATATATATATATATATATATATATATGTTTCCATAGAGTTTAGGGCATTGAAATGTTTCAAATAAAGTGCACTTGATTCAATGGCCATCAGCAAGTTTTACTGTCTCAATAAAAACAAGGCATTTAGCAATGTTATGGAGAATAAAGGTTTATACAATAAATTGTCATTGTAAAACAACATCAGTAATATCAAGTACCATTTGAAAAGTTATTCACAAATATTTAAGGAAGACATCCAAGCAAATAAGATTAGCATACAATGTTCTCAGAGATTGCACAATACCCAAGAGCGACATTACAGTCCTTGCATAACTCTTGTAAAATGTTAAAGTTCATCGCAGGACAAAGACTATTTAAAAGGAATGCCAGAAGAATGACTCTCTTCCACTAGAAGAACAGGACTCAAATAACTCAGGTTTAAACATTTGTGTTCATGGAATAATGACTCTAAATACAATAAATGTTAACAGTGTCCAAAAATGAAACAAGTGTTTCAATGGAACTGTCAAAGTTCAGACCTCAATCTGACTGACTCTTTATTAGAGCTGTGCATGAATGAATTTCTGCAAACCAAATCAAAGCCATGTTTTTAAGAGCAGGGGCTAGAGGGGTGTATCCAACAAAATACAATCACCTCAAGCTTTTGCTGAAAGAGTATTTTCTGGACACTAGTGTATCCTGGGATCTATTTTATTTCTTGTGTTTCATAAATAATGGCAATGTGTGTTGGTACATAAAAGTTAAATTTACTTCCTTTAAGATGTTTGTAAGGACCAGATAGTGTTTTTGGGTTGTTGTTTTTTTCCATTATATATTTTTTGTCTTTACATGTAAACCTTTAGCATGAATGACATTTTTCCAATGACTGTTTATGCCGAGTTAAGCAGTTTTGTAATGCAGCATTTTCTTGCTCATCAGCCAGTAAGCAACAATGCTGATGTTCATTTTCAGAAGAGAGCTCATATAAGCCAATATTTCAGTCTGGTTGTTGTTGTTTATATTGATTGAATTTTGAGCAAGCTAAGCATATATTAAAACCATCTGCAAAGATATTAAATATCACCAAATCTAGAGCACAGCATTGAAGTGAAAATATGATTCATACTAACAAATTGAAACATTTACAGATATAATTTAGGTCCTTTTTTGAAATTCATACAATCTGATGGGTCTCACAGTTACATATAGGAATGCTTTGTAAAGAATGTATAGTTTTTGCAATTGAAAGAATGTTAATAAGACAAGTAAATGAGAGAGTAACAATAAAATTACCAACATTGCCTGTCCAATCCAGCTAAGAAAAAGCTCACCCACTTACACCTAAGTTAAAAAGGCCCCTCATTAAAGTCTAATACCTTGGCTGATGTGTCACTCAGTGTTAAAAACAGGCCCTGACCCCCATGTTTCTGCTGTCAGCCACTAATGTCACCTCTATGTGGACTGCTGTCCCCTCAACTCAAGTGAAGGAAAGGGGGAGGGATACGGTAAAGACAGGTTAGGAAGTAAGCCAAGCCACTGGGCCACAACATGTTAACCTGTCAGCACGTTTTCTGCCTGACAAGCCATGCCTCATTAAACCTAATAGAAACTGTCACGGTCATTCCCCCTGGCCACCTGACCAGCATGGAAGCAAGTAAAGCTTGGCGCATAGAGAATAAAAGGTGCAGGATAGAAGTGAACAAGGAAAAGTGAAGAAATTAAGCAGTTTTGGGGTAAAATTTTGAGAGTCACGTCAAAAAATTGAGAAATAACACTGTGGAAAACAACAAAAATATTAGATCACAGATAAAGTTGTTTGAAAGAAAGTCAGAATACGGGGCATCAATATTCCCGTGAAAATAATCAGACCCCTCACAGATTTAATCAGTTTTTGCATATTTCTAACAGATACAAGTCTCAGTGCAGCAAGAAATGTTGAGAAATGGCAAAAATAACCTGATGTAATACAAAATGTTATTTTTAAACAACGTGACCCGATGTGAAAAGTTATTGTCCCTTCTTTTCTGAAATGTTGTTCTTCGGCAAATCTAGGAGGACAAAACTATGTGTTTCACCAATCCTTAAAATAAACAAGAAGGTTTTTGTTTTACATGTGAAGTGTCTTTACATCGGGGCATGATGTGTTGCCTTTAGAGTAATTTTAACTTCCTTCATTTTTATCAGGCAATTGATATTTAAAATTATTTATTTGACAGGTTCAGCAGTAATTGAGTAGGGTTAATAACAGTTAGATCAGAAATAATCACAGTTAATCATTTAAGAAGTGGAGTGATTAATTGTTCATATAGAGATATGTTTGTTTGGATAGTTTGTTACCCTTAATGAATGAAATTGGCATTTGAAAACTTCTCTTTGTCTGAAATTAAAATTAGTTAATTATTCTAAAATGCATAAGACTGATGACAAAGGAAAAATGGCTGATTTTTTTAATGGCTCAAATAATGTTTATAACATTAGCAGTGAAAAACATACTCCATATACAACTCAACCACCAAATAGAGATTTGCAGGCAAAATGTGTGCACTCTAGTCATTTTAAGCATTTTTATTCCCTAAACTAGTTTCTTTCCTGCCTGGAATGATTATGTTTTAACGTGAAAAGGGATCATTTAACTTAAATCAAAAATAAGGTGTACCTTAAATCTGTTCCAAAATTCAGCTGTAAGTTTTGAAAATGCTTTCAGTAGAGGAATTTTAATTTGCTACAACATATGCTTTCTGAGATGGCTGTATCTGCAAAGCATTTGCCGAGGGCCAAATAAATGGCAGACATAATGAGAAATATCAGTTGCCCTTTTAAAGAAAATGAAAAAGCATGCTAGGAAGCAGTTTTCCTCTGCAAGTTGATTTTAATAGATTTTTTTTAAAACTCTGCCAGAGTAGCTTTGAAAAGCCAGGCAAGCATGCAGAAAACATGATTTGCAAGCATCCAGTCGATCAGCTTTTAAAAAGACATCTTTAGCTATGCAAATCCTCTGCTATTATGCTTTATAACTCAGAATCAATTTGAAATATATTAATGGTGTCTAACATTCATCTGCTTAACAAATTAACTAATAGATTAAATCCATTTCTCTTATTTTGCCACCTAGATATGAGAGAGTCACCGATGACAACGATGGTGCCTATGGACAAGAAGAGAGGACAGAGAATGCTTGTGTAGCCCAGTACCAGAGCACCTCTCTGCATGTCCTCACACAGTTTGTTACAGATGCAGGGGAATTTAAAGGAGCCATGGAAGAGGGCAGACTGGGTCAGCAAAACTTCCTGCTGGGTACAGACTGGCATGTGGATGTCACGCAGCTTGTCAAGGAGTCTCTAAGGGTGCAGGACCCGATGATTGCCAAGCTCCTGGAGTCAAGTGCTAATTGGACTGAGTTCTGGAACCACCAAACTGCAGGTAGTGTAATAGTTTCATGTTGAGGTTATTATTGGGGATGATCCAGCTTGTAATATAATACATGAGCTTTGCTAAACAAGAACAAGATGAGATTTTTTTGCCAATACTTAAGGGGAAAACTAGGAATAAGAATACTGTGTTTTTACAAGCATAGTAAGATGTTTGCAATAATTGTCAGTAAACTTCATGTCTGCCTCTCTGGAGAACCTGCAGAGCAGACCAATGATCAGGGACGACTGGGGCAAAGATTTGTTTGATGCAAAGCAGAGCTTCTGATTTGGCAATCTGAGATAAAGAGATTAGATGAAACATTTCAACATTTTAAGTCACGATCACCAGTTGTAATGAATAAATGCGCTGTGTAAATCTTCTCTCCACTCTGAATTTTCCTGTACTCCAAACTCTGTTGTCAAGACAGGCATAATGCATAAAGTTTCCATTTCAGATTTATTTTATAGTAGGAAACCAAGTCTTTAGGAGTCTGAGCTCCTCCAATATTAGCATAACCAACTTAGCATAACCAAATAGCACAAGCAACTTATCATAATCAAATCGTTAACTGCTTAGTATTGCAGAAAAATTTGTGATCTGACCTTTCGAATTGCTCTTAATTTTTGAAGTGTGCTTTGTATAGCTTCTTCATCTTTGATTTTTTTGTTTGTTTGTTTGGTTGGTTTTTTTGCAAAACTTCCTTAGTTAATTTTAGTCAGTTTGCTGTTTTTATTCCTTAAAATAAATTGTGATAAATATACCTTAAAATCACTTTGCTGAGCACCGAGGAATACCTTGATATGTATACATCCAGGTTCCTTTCAGTTTTGCCATTAATATTTCTGATTGTGATCCTGTTTTTTTCTAGTTAGATTACATAAAAAGCATCAGTTCTTAGTAAAACCATTGCAAATATCTTTTGGAACTTAGTGATTTATTTTGGTTGTATATTGGTGACTGTCCTCCCAAGATTAGTTTGACATAAACAACTCTGTATTATTATTATTTATTATTATTATTATTATCAGCATATCATGAATGACTTTTTTTTAATTTTTTTTATTTACAAAGATCTGCCAGACTCCCATCATTTTGGTCTTCAGTATGTAGGCTTGTGTCTATTCACCATAATCACTTTTAACTTTTCTGTGTTCAGTATATATATTTGCATGAATAAAAGCAAGTTGCAATGCAGTTAGACACTTTCTACTCTGAGAAATTCATGTACTACACAGTTTAAATTATTAGTGACAACAAATATGTATAAATTTCTATATTTACTCACTCTGACTATGTGCTATATTTTGGCATCAAGAAATTTATAATTTTCTTGCTTTGACCAAGGAGTTTTAAAGCATGACCTTAACATTTTTAATTCACAACACCAACCTGAAACTTTTCATTCTTAAAAAAGCAGTTGCTGGTGTAAAAAAATAAATATAGCTGTCTCATAGTTGTCCTCAATCTGAATTATTTTGTCCTTTAGCTGTCATTGCCACTATCAAGAACTTTAAATCTTTGACCTTATGAACTCTTTTTATGTTGGAACTCTATATCTTAAAATAAATACACTAACTTCAGTGCTGAGTTTTCCAACCTCGCTCTTTAAAAACACTGCTATATGCCTGTGCACACTCACATACATGCACAATAACAGAAACAACAGTTTCCATCACTTTATTACAACCACTTTCCAAAACTATCAGTGACACTCGTTTTATGAAAAACAGTCACCTTGAGGTCTAGACAGGAATGAGATGTTAGATGTGATGTTCATGTCAGGCTTTTACGGGCTTTTGTTCTTTACTGCTGTGTTGAAGGCTGTCTCCAACATGAACATTGTCCCGAATAGCAGAGATTGTTAAAGATCACATTTATTCTGCCTGAACGCAATAACAAGTCTTCTGATTATCAGAAACGTTTTATATGAGGACTCATGAAAATCTTACATGGCTCTGATTGAAGTTGAAGGTGAGTAAGTTTGTAACCTTAGCTGACTTATATGTTGGAGTTGGAAGTATAGTGTCTAAAATTCATGACTATTTATTCATCAGAACTTGTAAAGTAACCCTTAAGGGAATATAATGGAGTGTTTGCATGTTCTACATATGGTAGTTTTTAATTTGAAAGAACATACATTTATTCAGAAGTGAATTTTGGCATAAAACCACAACTAGCAATCTTTGTATACTTGAATTTTGCTTAGAATAGTTGCTTATTTATGTACTTATATGTTAATTTAAGAAGGTTCCTTTGATTGTCTGCTGATTCCATTCAATTTACTTCTTTTTTGTCACTGATTAGTTGTAGTCTGAATGTCCCTGGTCTATCAAATCCTAAAAGAACAGTACCAGGAACAACAACTTTAACACAAGAGTATGTAAGCAGGTGGAAAGGGAAAAACATTTTACCTTTTTAAAATGTGAAAGTGCATCTTCTTTCAATTCTAAAATACTACATATTTATATGATTTAAAAAGGTTATAAGATGCAATGTAGTCTGCACCAGAATTTAACATCATTTTAATTTATCCTCAGATGTTCAGGAACAAGACAAATTTGACACTGGTCAGTTAAATCAAAATGGCAAAGCTGTTATGAAGAAAGAAGTATGTTTTTCTTTTTCTTACAATTTTATAGGCCAAGTAGCACTCAGGTACTGCTAATCAAATGGGCTTGATTAAATAGTCCATAAATGAAAGCGCTTCCATTGAGACAGCAGTTTGGGCATTTTGTTGTTCTTGTGAGTGCAGGTGAGTAGTACAATATCAAAGTGAACACATCTCTCGTTACCTTAGGAAAGCAATCATTGTTGTCCATTAATTGTAGATGGATTAACAAACCATGAATCTATCATTCTACTGAGAGACAGATAATTCACATGTAGAAATGATTAAAGACATTTTCCAGTCTTTCTTGGAATGGATGTCTCAATAAATCTACCTCAGGGTCAGTGCTAAAGGACATTGTTAAGAGCTTGAGCAATACAACTTCCCTGCTTAAATAAATAAAATCATAATTTAAACTGCAACTTGTACTTGCTTTGTTTGATATTCAAATCTGATGATCTGAAATGTTTAAGTGTGAATAAAGAAAACAAAATCTAAGGGTGGAGGTGAACACTTTTGTAGCTCTGGATATACATATATATGTATATATTTCAGTCAAAATGAGTCTGAGGGATTTATTAACCAAAATCAGATGTGAACCAAGGGTATAAGCAAAACTCAGAGAAAGATGGTAAACAACTCAATGTTAAAAAATATATATACACGTAGCAGAAAGAGAAATCCAGCCAAAGGACAATAAGCATAATAGAATCATAATAAAGAGAAGTGGACAGACAAAAATAAAATCAGATGAGTAAAGACACTAATTAGAGTCTGACAAAACAATATAAAATAAAGCTACTAATTCCATGAAGTAAATAACAAATTTGATGCTGAAAAAGGAACAAGCCTGAAAAACAGCCAGATTGATTTCAGTGAGGCATGAACACTTAAACCTATCAAGTTTACACCTGCGCCATGTCTCATTCTATCAGTTTTTTATCACGTAGCTCAGTGCGCACACTGAGCGCGCACACACGCACGCACGCTTCCTAAAACACAGACACAAACACACACCAAAGATTCACAAACAATCACAGTTCTATTTATTTAATGATACAATCAAGGTCTTGCTCAGGAGACTACAGACGTCACTCTCACACCATAAATCAACGCCAGCTTGACATTTACAAGACAACATAACAAGAGGAATACATCTCTGAAACGCAGACCATAAAATTCCACCTCTGCTGCAGGGGATTTCCTGGTTTCTAAAACAATCCATGTTTCTTATGTTTCTATTTGCATTTCTGTATCATTATGTACATTTGAACTAAATTGTGTAAAAGTACCTGTGTATGTATGCGTGCCTGTAAGCGTGTGCGTGTGTATTACATTACCTTAAACACTTAAAACACTCTCAGTTAAAGAACACATTTGTAGTTTTATTTGGATTCAATAAAGATTCAGTTTCAAATGCATTTTGACTTTTCAACAGATGATCCTGTGCATTGAATCTTTAATTTTTACCAATATTGCTCTGCTGAAAGTTTTATTGTGTTGCAAAGGAAGAATGAATCCATTTAAGGAGTCTGACAGGTTATGGATGGGACAGTTGCATGCAACTTATTGTGCTGATAACCTTTGCAGATGTCAGTGTGTGAGTCAGACACACGTGGTTTGGGTAATAATAGGTTCCTTGTTATACTGTTGGTTGCTCATGCCTAGATCTAGGTCTAAAAAGTGATTTTCAGGGGTTTTACGTAGTGGAGCCCCCTTGATCTGTACAGAAATGTTATAAGACATGAATTTGACAGGTCTAAATTGGAAAGGGTGAGGCTGGGAAGGCTGTTTAATTGCCCTCTCGGGACAAAATGAAAATATCTGTAAACTTGAAAAATGATTTTAGAGGAAGGGTCTTGACATACCTGAAAGCCTTATAGGAAAATTTCACAATTATGGATGTAGGTGAAAGGCAGAATACACAGTTTCTGTGATGGTATGGAGGCGAGACATGGTTCTGGTAAAAAGGACAAGAAGTGATCTGACTGCTACGAGTATTATTGCAGAATCTTGGAAAAGAGCCTCGACATGTTGGGATATAAGCACTGGAAAGTCTGGACAGCTGCTAGTTGGTACACAGATGTTAGGTGAAAGAAAATATTATCTTTTTGAAGGAGAAACAGAGCATCAGCAGAGCTCTCTCTGAGGTGTCAGACATTTTTATTGATTATAAGTCTTAGTTGAAAGATATTTGGAGTGTTGTCTTTTAATAGGTACATTATGCACCTTTTATTCTCCTGTACAGTGATTAAAGAGTCACTTCAAGAGTTCAAGTATGCATTTGATGTCTAGGTAACCACAAATTAACATGAGTTTTTTATTGTTTATACCTCATAGAAGTAGCATTATATATAAACATAAATTGAAAGATTCATAACATTGGGGTGTCAGATTATTCTTTTGCTAAGGAACCAGTCAATAATAAAGGAAAACAAAATAAAACGTGTTATTTACTTTATTGCACCTTTAGGTTTTGTCTTGTATCATCATATGCATTTCTCACAAAGCATTTGTGTCCCACAAATCATAACCAATTGCAAAGACATTTTAAAATGCATATACAGTTCAGAGACCACAGTATTTGCTTTTGACAATTCAAGGGTATTCATCCATTCACTTTGACTGTGTGAGAAACAAAAAGGGAAAATACAAAAGGAGGAAAACGGGGTATTGGGTCTGGACAAATGAGGCGGTGATCGGTGCTGACAGTTCATTATGGCTGGTAAATGCAGCTCTGTGGGGGAGGCTGCAGGAAATACTGGAGCCCTAATTGGAGCGGATGGAAGAGATTCTCATCTCAAAACAATATCACAGCTATTTACATGCTTGAACCTCTGGCGACTCTGAAAGTTGGGACATTCCTTTTGAAGGTGTGGATTAGAATACAGTTTTGTTGTGGGCTTGGGGGATTTTTGTTTTGCATCTTTTCACAAGTATGTGCTTTTTTTTATCAGAACCTAATATACAGTGTGTGCACAATTATTGAAGAAGTCTTATGTTTTGTTAACCATCAATACACTACAGTGTATTTGGTCAACTTAAAATGTTAATAAACTTCAAATATGAATGTTCAAGAACATGTAGGTTATTTTTTATTTTCATCTGGTTGATTGAAAGTCATGAACAACTAAGAATTTTCCAAAAACCATTTCTGACATAAAAAAAGAAAGAATCAGGGACCCAGATACTCACCCCTTTTTCAATAACAGTGAATGACTTATGGAAAAAACCTTCTGTCAGTTTCCTCATACCAAAAGTTCAGGGGTTCAGGGATCCATGCCATAAGTTACCTATCCAGCTGTGGACCCATCCAGCTAGTCTGTCAAAAGTCACTCCCACTTTATCAGTCCAGATAACCTTTGAAAGATCTGTCTTCAGATATTTCTTGACCCAGTGTAGACACTTGAGTTTGACTGTCTTGTTGGTCAGGTTTCAGCTTTCTTTACCTTGGCCAGCTCTAAACATTGTACACTTTTACGTGCACCAGGCAGGTTGTAGTATGACAGAACTGGAAGATAATGAGCTCCTGGTACCTTTACTCTTGATTCTTCTCAAATTCTTGGCAGTTAATTTGCATCTTTTTCTCAACATGTTTCTTCTGACCTTGTTGGCTTTTTGCAACAAAATATTTGATGGTTCTGTACCATCATGCCTCAATATCTTAGCAATTTCAAGAGTCCTGCATCTCGCAGACACTTTTGTTCATTTTTTGTCTCTTCGGTGTCAGTTAAATCTTTTTTATAGCCTATTTTTGCCAAAAAGAAAGATGTTGACAAATAATTATTCACACCTTGAAATAGGGTATTGACATCAGTAGGACACAAACTTCCTCATTATACAGATACAGCTCGTCTGCTATGCTTAAAAGTGTATTCTGGATACACTTCCAAGTGTATACCTAAAAATAATATGGTTAAAATACTATTTTCCCTAATAATTGTGCACACACAGTATAGTGAGGTTTTACCATATGCAACAAGTATAGGCTTGCATGTAAGTATTGCTATCTTCAATAAAATATACATAATTAACTTCTTTAAAAAAAAAAAACAATATATATATATATTTTATTAGCAACTACATCAATCTGTTGTCCTTCCAGAAAATGCAATAATAGCAGATTGTACTGGGATTTATATATATATATATATACACTTATTTTTATTTCTGATCACGACTGAATTAGAATCTACAAGAATGTCTTGATACCATAATATTATATATAACAATATGTGTGATGGTTTCATATACGTTACACAAAGTTAAATATAGTGTGTCAACTACTCCACGTTTATGTGAAAAGTTCTCATGATAAGAATACTTTTTGCAGCCACTGTATGCAATTTTAGAAAATGTGTTGTGCTGGGTTTTTTGTAAGACATGGTGCTGCATGATGTTATGGGCAATTAAAAATCTTCAAAATTTGTTTTTTAACTTATCTGCAGTACAATAGTAAAGCATATTTGTGAAATTGTTAGCTTACAAACTATTGGAAAAAATAAGATGTTTTTAAAAATGCTTATTTTGCCTGCTGTAGGTTTTGTCCCCTCTGACGTCATCAGTCCTGGCGGAGAGGAGCATCAGGGTGGTGGATGACAAAGTGAGTGTGACAGAGCTTGGGGTGCAGTTGGTTTCTGGACTCTCTTTGTCCCTGCAACTGAGCCCTGGAAGCAACAGAGCAATTGTTGCTACTGCAAGCACACAGGAAATCATAGAATCACCGACGCAGGTAAGACTCTATCCAAAGAACATGTTCTTTCAATTTGTCATGTTTCATTAGTGTTAAAAATATTAGGTCCTTGTATTACCTGTTATAAAATTTATATTTTTATAACTAGTTCATGGCTGGATCAGAGTCAGTGTTGGTTTATTTTCACTTAGAATATTTCTCATATATTAAAGTTTTCTTCATGTTGTTTGAAATTTAGGGAACAGTCATGACCCATGAGAGTTGTTCAGCCTTTTTACCATAATTAAAACCCACTACTGTTTCCCTGGAGCCTCTGGTTTATTTTGGTCCTCATTTGAGGGGAATCTGTAGCTTTCTATTTGTGTTTTTGTTGTTAATTTCCACACTACTGGTGTCACACCAATTTAAATTTGCTATGTTCTGTGTTTGTTTTCACAGGAATCCCTCATCAGTGCCTGGCTTCAGTTCAGTGATGGATCTATGACTCCTCTGGACAACTACAACCCTGCCCATTTTATCCTGGCAGCCACATCTCTGGATGAACAGGTGGTAGTTGTGCAGCAGAGTGCAAAGTGGAAGTGGCCTCTCATTTCTGCCAAGGGGGAAGGCCAAGGTTTGCTTGTGCGTGTTGAGATGAGTCCATCAGAAATGTGCCAGAAATCCAAACGACGCTCTGCTTTAGCCACAGGAATGGTGAATGTACAGGTAAGGTTTGGCCAGTCAGAGGAGCAGTACAGGCAGCCAGGAGACAAAAGGACACTTCCAGATCCTCCATATTACGGTGGCTCTATCTCTGACATGGACACTGGGTTAATAAACCGTGCAGCCACGACCATTAGAGGCCAAATTCCAGTGAGACCTAATGGGGGTCGCTTATCGTCAGACAGTGGGAACAGAAACTTAAATGACTTTTCTGAATACCCAGAGCTTCCTCGGAGTCGTAGTACCGATGATGACTTATTGCCATCACGACGTGGCCTGACAGACCTGGAGATTGGCATGTATGCACTGCTGGGAGTCTTCTGCTTGGCCATCCTTGTTTTTCTCATCAATTGCATCTCTTATACATATAAGTACCGAAGTAAACACCTATCTTTAGAGGCCACAGAGACTATGCCCCATGCCCATGACTGGGTTTGGCTTGGTCAAGAGGAGGGGCTTTGTCTGCAGCAACAGCATGAAGAATTGACTGGTACCTTGGAGGAAGGTAGTCAGCTTTTAAATGGAGGTATCCAACGCACTATTATGGATGGTGGCGGAAGTAGCTCAAGTGGAAGAGATCTGAGGAATGAATCACTTAACTCACCGACCACCAAGAGGAAGAGAGTGAAGTTCTCCACTTTCTCTAATGTAAAGTCTAGCAACGGATGTCCAGTGCTTAGCCCACTGCCACTGGTGCAGACCAGTGATATAAAATGGGTTTGTCCAGACATTGAGCTTGGGGACTCAAAGGATCTTAGGAACTACATGGAAAAGCTTAATGAGAATGCAATTAAGAACACAGCATAAGAGGTTCTGGGTGTTTCCGTTGAACTAAAAGAGAAACTCACCTGAATGCCTTCATCATACGGAGGGAGAGAATGGAAAAATATATATGACAGAGTGAAAACCAATCTGATGGCTGTAGTTTAACTGAAGACCTCACCTTGAAAACTGAGTCAATGACTCTCTTACTTTTGATTCTATAACAGTTCTCAGACATGGTCAAGCAACAATTTCCAAGACTTGAATTTCCACAAAACAGCATAGCTAAAAGGTTCAAACGTGAAAATTGTATTGTTGCTTAAATGTATGTTTTTTGTCTTCTACTAAGCTCAATATTCCTCTTTTGATTTTACTTCTCGTTTTTCTTTAAATCATGTTTTACTGTTCTAAATGTGGTAATATTATTTCAAAATATATTTTTCTCTTATTTTCTAAAGTTATTGTCGGTCCTTTGCTATGAGTTGACAATAGAGCCTATGAATCAACAATCTGAAGCATTTTGTACTGTATATAAATGCAGAGTTTGACTTAGAGTTACTATATGTATGGTAACATTTTGTAAAGTGCTGTTTGATTTGGTTTTAGTTTTGTTTAGTCTCCAAAAGTCAGATCCATGCATGATGTTATTTATGAGGAGCCATGTGTGTCTGATCTGAAAATATGTAGATAACTAATACTGTTACACTTGGAGACAATTTAGTACTGTATTATTAAATTCCTTTATCATGGTTAAGTTCTGGACTTGTATGTTTGTATTAATTGAATTAAGTTTCTTGGTCCCCACATTTTCTATTTTTGTGTATATTTAGAGATCACTCTCTGAAAATACAAAAGTGCTTTACTGCTGAGGACGTTTGCTGAGCAGCTTTACTGCTCAGCAGTTTTGAACTTCTCAAATTCTCTGCAGAATTTGAGAAGTTTTGCAGAAGAAAAACTGTGATTCCTACCAAAACCACAGAAAGACAATTGCGTGCAACGCACCACAAATTTATGGACGCTTCTGGTAAAAATGCGTTAAAAGCTTTGGAGACTTTTTTATCTCATGTTACCAATTTCCTCTCTGGGTATGGTGGCAAGATAAACTCGGGTTCTTGTTTATCTTAATTTCCCTTGTTTTGAAACTATTTTGCTCAAAATGTGGATATGGGCAAGTTTAAAGTATCAATGCAATTAAACTTATTTCGTATTAAACCTATTTCGTGTGGATCAAATGGACTAAAGCTGGGGACACATTACAAGATTTTTCACCCGAGTTCACCCTCAATTATTAGGTTGGGAATATTTACTCTGTACCAAGTCAACAAGGTGAGTTGGCATAAAAACCTTCTTGCCCAACATATGATTTAGACTTGAATCTACAAGCCTAAGGGTGGAGCCAACCTGATCTCTGTCATTATCAAAACATGTTTGAATATTTCTGGACACACTTGGAACTGATAACCTATCCACATACTAACGTGTGTTACCAATAGCCAGTGAAAAGGAGAAACTGGGAACAAATGTTTTAAGAAACAGACAAACAAACAAACTACTTTATTTGTTACTCTACCACAACAACATTATATATGTAAATGCTCTGGCCATAATGCAAACTTTCAACTAACAAATTACAATTTTAGAATAATAAAAAGAAAAAGCACAGAGAAATGCCTAGATATTCAAGAAGAAAACAGTAAAAAATATTCCAATTAAAATAAACCAAACAGTTCACATTATTACACATAAAATTAATGGAGCTTCATATAATGAACTGTCATTGTTGAATGATTAAACCAATTTATTATTCACTGTTAATGTTTATTTGTCTGATCCAGCCAAACATTTTAATGTCGTCTGCAAAGAGCTAACATTTTTTGATGAAAGCTAGCATTGGTTGTGAATCCAAGACCTACAAACTCACAACCTCAAATACCAGTTCCAAAGCCATGTAGTGTGTCCCCAGCATTTTTGAATGATACGACCACTTGTGTTTAATATTTGGAAAAGCTACTCAGAGAAATTGGTCTCTGTGTTATGTCATATTTATTTTCAACGGATAAGCGGCAGAAGATGGATGGATGGATGGATGGATGGATGGATGGATGGATGGATGGATGGATGGATGGATGGATGGATGGATGGATGGATGGATGGATGGATGGATGGATGGATGGATGGATGGATGGATGGATGGATGGAAATAAGTCCTTGAGAACGACTTAAATAGTACTTATAACTCTAGTCAACTGAAATTACTAAAATACAGATATTTTTAAATTCTGAAAGAACCATTTTTTAAAATGGACACACTTGGAACTGATAACCAACTGTTATCTGTTAACATTTTCTCTGTCACGCTATAGCGAGATTTTAATTATGCTTATAAATATTTTGATCTTTTTTTTTTATGATTTTAATATTTGTTTTTTAGTTATTTCCTAATTTTATTTTTTTATTTTATTGGGGTTTTTTTCCTTAAATTTCATGTGCCCTCTCACCCAATGAATAAATGTGCTCATTTTAACAGCTTTTCAAAATGTCCTCTTTTTTTAAGCGTGAGACTGTTTTTACATTTACACATCTTTTGGAGGGGGTGCAACAAGTATTGTGAAACTCATTTTCTCATAATTCTCCATTGTATTTTATCTGAGTTAATATCTAAGCTTTCACATCCAACTAAATTGTATCCCAAAAAACTGTCATTGGAATGAAAATTTTTAAAATTTGAAATTCATGAATTTGTGATCTCTATTCTGGTACAGGTATTATACTGGTTCATTCTTTTTGTCTTTTTGGAGAATTGGCTGCTTAATTAATTAAATATGATGTCAACTCCTGCTCTTTTGTGTGATTTGATAATCAGATCTCAGCCTACCAATTATTATTTTATGTAAATGGTTCATTAGTAGCAGTTGCCACCATTATTAACTTTTACTGTAGCTGACAGCTGAAAGTGAAAGTCTGGTTCACAATGGATGGGAAGCAATCAAGATAAAAATGTAACTTTTAATTTTGAGGCCATAACTCTGAGCTGGAAAACACAACATTTCTATTTTGCAGCTGGACAACTATTCAAAACCTGTCGTCCACCTATAGATGGAGAAAAACCATTTATCTTGTTGAATTAAAGCAATTCTGCTAAGAAAAGAGGGAAAAAGTTCCCTTGACAATCCAGAAAAATCAAATTTTTTTACCAGCTTGAGCCACAAAAAACACACCCTCCACTTTCTGTCTCTTTGTCACCGAGGAGCTCCCAACTGCTACCGCTGTCTTTCCTTCCTCAGTTCTTGCCGACTTAGACATCTGCCTGCGTCCTCCATGCTCAAGCGCTACGTATCTTTCCTGCTGACACAAAGATCTCTGAGTCTGCACTCCAGCTCCAGTAACCGGGAACTCCTGTCAGGTATAATGGAACACAACCCTTACACCATTATTAACCATCTCCTGTGACATTTGCCATGTCGATGTATTACTACTTTTCTCATTTCATAAACTTTTCTGCTGTTGCTATGACAACAGTCCTCAACACAGCCCTCTTTCCTTCCTATTTCACTCTTTTGACATGTTGTGTGACGAACATCACCAATTACACTGCTGAAATCAGCAGTATACAGCTGAATGTTTTTTTTGTTTTTTTTTCAGTACATGCCTTACAGTCTAGCAGAGGTCTTGTTACAAGATCAGATTTTTACGTCGAATAAATGCTCCTTACATGTTGTGAGCCACAACATCTCTCCATTTATTATAAAAACGTAGCTCTCTTAAAGCTGCTTACAGTCTTATCTTACTCTCCGCTCTATTTAAATTTGCAATAATGCAACACAACTAAGTATAAAAAAGCTTGCTGTATTAGATTCTGAATATTTCACTTAAAACGTGAGAAGTGTGATTTGTTGGTGGTACAAAAGTAAGTCAGGTGTTCAATAATACATTTTTATGAATTCAAGGTATTCTAGAAAAAAAAACACAACCAGAATGTGGCACTATAGGACTAGGGAAAGATTATTTGAGTCGGATCAAATCTTTTTAGTCAGGAACATAAAGTGCCTTGACTTGAAATTGCTGAATGACTTGAAATTCTCCCCATTTTGTCAAATCACAATCATGAACTAAAGTGTATTTATAAGAATTTTAATACAGACCAGCCCCGGCTCCAGTAGAGTTTAGGGCCTGACAGACAAACACAACATAGTGCACAACTGGAAAGTTGCAGGAAATTGGTGTTTTTCCATTTTTTTAGCAAATTAAATTGGAAAAATCTGCATTTATACTTAGCCAATCATTAAAATAGTCAATACATTAAAAATACCTCACCGCTAGTACAGCTGCAAGTCTTTTGAGTTTACCACTACCACCATTGTATGTATAGCGGCAGTCTGAATGCATGTTGTGTACAAAAGTTAATACCACTCAGGACTGCATTACAGAAGGAGGTTGTAGAGGTGCTATCCATTTCCAGGCACATAGTGCCTTCTTATAGCAAAATCAGTAACTATCTTACATTCAGTTATTACAAAAATGCTGTTTATGTCAAAAGTCACTTAAAAGACATTTGACTTTGCAATTTGACAACTTAAAATGTCTTTAAGAAACACTTACTGCATTACATTTCCGACATTCCCCTTCATCACAAAAATTATCCTCCTTTATGCCATCCACATCTGTTTTAGGAGAGTTCAACTGAAGTGTAGTTTGTTTGATGGGCTTAGTGGAAGTGCAGTTCTCCCATGTGATTTTGCATTAGCTACTAGCCATGTCTTGATTTTATTAAGGTGAATTCAGTGAGGGAAACCCCTGAAACTTGGAGGACAATTGCCCTTAAGGACCAAAACACACAACCTCTGCATAAATTATGCAAAGTAAGCATGTAAAAAATATTTTCAACAGATTTCAAGTTGGCTGTTCATTCTGTTTTCTTTTCTCATCAACAACCTTTTTTATGAAGTGCTTTAACGCCAGCCGTATCTGAAACGAGGTGCAGAACAATGAATGTTGTGAACTCTTCAACCTCTTTGTTCCTTTGTTCTTGTTAGCATGGACTCTGGCCAGTCTAAATTCCTGTTGCCCTGCTGCTTGCCTGCTTGTTTGTCAATGGTTTTGTGTAGATAAAGTGAGAACAATGACCCTACATTCAGTATGTGCCTTTGTTTCAACCTGATTTATGGGTTAGGATCATGCAATTAAAACAGGTTTGAATGCAGTGTTGTTTTTCCTCATTTATAATATGCTGACAATAACAAAACAAGATTCATTCACTTTGGCTGTATTTGTGCCTAAAAACCAGAGCAAGTTGAATCAAACTTGGAAGATACTAAATGACTTGTAGCTCTGAACAGGAAGCCACTAATTCATTAGGGGGAAATATATGTTGGCAGTTTTAGGTGGGTGCAGCTGCTCATTGGAAATCCCAATGGTAATGGCCTTATTGAGCTCAAACAGGAGAAGAGGTTGCAACACTTCCTTGTGCTGAACTCTGAGAAACACTTGTGCACCATGGTATCAGTTTTGTGCCTATTAATCTCTATCAGTAATTGTGTTCTTAATAGGGCTGCTGTAAATGAATATTTTACTCCTTCAACCAGCAGCTGCTGGAGGAGAAGGCTGCCGTTCTCCAGGCATTGCACCAGGCATTTTAAGGATGCTTATTGGTCCCCCAAAACGATGAAAACCCGGGAATTATCACCAATCAATAAAATCGCCACAGGCCGAACTTGAAACTGGATGTTATGCCACTAACACTTAGCTTTTGTCAACAACTCAGAGGCGGAAGTCAGAGCTCTGCGCAATGCAAGTAATGTCCCAGCCAGAACACAGTGCTCTAAATTATACAACATAAATTCATGAAGCAGATACATTTTCCTTAAGAAATTTTAATAATCGAGGTACTCAAATTATTTAAGGAATCGTTTCAGCCCTAGTTAATAAGTCTATATTTTTCTTGTGTTTGGGAAAGAAATGATTATTTGGGTTTCCTAAAGTGTACATGGTGATTTTCCTTCCACTGTTTCCTATAATTTTAAAAGTTGTCGCTGTTTATGTTCAAACGTTCTTAAGAGGCCCAGATTGTTGCTAGACTTGTCACATTCTACATGCAAGATACCAATACTGCATAAAGACAAAAAATGGGAACATTTTATTTTCCATCGGTGCACTGTACCATTAAAGTTACTTTTACCGTTTTTCTTTATATATTATATTTTTGACCATTTAAAATCCTTAGTCAATAATGACCTAGATCACTGATTATAGTCAGGTCACGTCCAGGGATTATTTCCCTGTTACTTCACCTGTTAAATTTCCTAAACCTAAAGGTAAGGTATCCTAATAGTGCTGTGAGGAAAAAATAACAACATAACCTAAACTCAGAAACCTTACTAGATAACAACAGAAGTATACTTAGAAAGCCATATGTGATGACCTGTTATCCCTTTTTACCACATTTTACTGCTGCTCCTCCACATAGAGAGAGAAGTCAATTAAGATAACTCAGCTATCTGGATAGGATGCTTCCCAGATGAGGTGTTTTGGGCACGCCCCATTGGGAGGACATCCAGAGAAAGACCGGATCACATTTCTCCCAGCTGGCCTGGGTTTCTCTCCTGGAAGAGAATCTCAAGCTGTGGAGAGTATGAATGTATTATTAGTAGAACTGTCAGAGGCTTAGGGCCATTTTAAGGAGGATGTAGGTAGCCTAAAATAAGCTTAACGATGTCTATGGGTAAACTCATTAAAGTTGTCAGTGATTGGAACCAAATGGTGCATCTCAAATATATCAACTGATAATGTGACCTGTTGCAGCAAACAAAGGAACACGCTGTGTGTTGTTGTTAAATTGGGGGTTTCCTGATCATTAATGGGTCGACTAGTTGATGTCTGTGTTAATTTGTGCTGCTCCTGTTGATCTGCTTTGGTCTTACTTTAAATGAGCCGGTTGCACATAGTTAGAATCTCATTATGAATGATTAAAACAAATCGCCAACAAGGCCTGACCACTGATAGCAATTTGAAGGTCTCAGAGCACCTTACATCAACTACACTAACAAGGCCAATCAGGAAAGTCCAATGTGGGCCATAATTCCTCACAAGAAGTGTTTAGGATTTTAATCACTTTCCAGCTGAGTACTATGCTGTAAAGTTTTGTGACTTGTGCTTTAGAAATAATTACTTACAGATATTCTATTTTAAATAATAAATTATCTCATAGAAAGACTATTTTAAAAACTTAAGATTCATACAGTTTGAATTAACATAGCGTTTTGGGTGTGACCAAAACATATTTTCACATGTTAGAAAAAAGGCTGATTTTCTTCTCTTCTTCTTCTGTCTTCATCTGACTCAAAATTTTCTCAGCTTTTCTATTTCTATGTACAGCTAAGATTAATCATAGCTATCATTTCACTTCATTTGATAATAAGACTGAAAGAAAAAGATTAATGAACGATTATCAAAGCCACCGATAGACCGTTTCAATCACAGTCAAGTCTCACATTAATGTCCACTGAATATGTCATTGAACATAGCAAAGTTTTTTTTTTTTTTTTTTTTTTTTTTTTTTTTTAATAAAGCCAGTTAACCCATAAAATGGGATCATTTTAATGGGGCAGATTATTTTAGTTGAACTCATTATCCTGGTTATGTCAAAAAATGACACCATCAAACGGCTAATATACAATAAAATTGGAGCATGGTTTAAGCATTAGACTGTCCAAAGGATGACAATGTTCACATCGGTAAAATACATTGAGAGATAATCTTTTGGAAATATTTCCCTTAAGAGAGTGATTCAGTATGGACTTGAGGATAAATATCCAGGACTATTCTTTTTTTTTCATCACTTGTTTGGCATATGACTCAATTGCAAGCGTATGAAAAAACTGAACAAATAAATAATACAGATAGAAATGTTCAAATGTTTTTGATCAGAATCATGCATTACTCTGTTCCTGAATTGAATAGTGCAGATAAATCTGATCCCTTTCTCGCTTGCTGAAAATGTCCACATGCTGTTATATGAGAATCTTGTTAAAGATTCAGCTAGGATTCAGAAAGAAAAAATTATTATAGACTTGATTATTATACATGCCTATGGTCTGAAATATACTGCTGCAATTAAAAAATAGGCTCAATACACAATATTGAAAGGGATAGAGCCAATTTAAAAGAAATGTTTTTCACATGATGGCACGGTAATAGGTGTTAAATGGAACAAAACAGTTGAAGTAAAGGATTTGTCCCTTTATGTAAAAAAAGGATTAAAACTTTTACCACTTTTTTGTTATTAGTGTGTGTTTTGTTTTTTAAGTCAGATGGGATTTCAGACTGAGTAGTGAGACTACACAAGATTCTAGTGGGAACTTACGTATGTAATATCTAAGAGGTATTATTCCAAAAACTTCCCAGAGGTTTTCTGCATTTTAGGAGTTTTGATGTCCTGGATAATTATGTTTTGTCTTGTGCTTTGTTTTTAAATTTCACAAACCTTTGCTTTAAAATTTCACTTTTATAGATCATCATTGTCTGAGAAAAATAAAAAAGAAGATTTCAAATATTTCTGAGGATGAAGATTATTAGAGATTACTAACTGAGACAATTTCTAAAAAAGTTGTTGTGACTTGATTTCTTAGGAAAGCATGTTCACTGCCTCAAGTTTTCTCATTAGTAAATGGAGAACTTTAGCCTGAAAGCCAGCAGTGCATCAACCTTAAATGTGTGAGGGAGAATCTATTGATCTTTCTCGGATGGGTCTGGAGTCAGAATGGGATGTATACCATTATCATCACTTCTTTCTTCAAGAATGTAAAAGCATATTCAATATTTTTGCAAAGTAAATTGATATAAAATCCCTGAACATCTCTAACTTTATTACAATGTGTGCTTATATACAAAATTTAAATAACTAAATTCTGATCTTAAAGTTGATGAAGCCTAACCCCGAAAGGATTGTTGTATTAAGTTGTGACCTAAAGCACATTGTTGCGTAAAACTGAAAAAAAAAAAAATCAGATTCTCAATATACAACAAATGGCCTACTCAAAAATCCATATTAATATATTGTCAACTACATACATACATAACTCCAAAAAAGCCTTATTCATCACCAACAAAAACAATGATTCAACAATTTAATCTCCCGAATCAGTAACTCAACTTAATAATATGTCACAAATGTTCAGGTCTCCAGCTGATCACTTACCTCTCTTAGTCTAAGCATGACAAACTCACCTTGCCTACGTCCACACTAATGTGTTTAATCTTGCTTATTCTTTTGCAATCTTGGGTTGTGAGTGCAATGTGACCGTCTCCGGCTACATGAGTGAAAATTATCACGAAGAACACATTTCCTAAGAATGGATTTTATTAAGTTTGGAGCGATAAAAAAAGGCACTTTGATGCATAATCAATTCAGATAACTGGTTGAAGGTGCTAGGTCACTGTTCTCAATTGTTTCAGACCAATTTAGCATTTGCCTCAAGAGTGCATTTCCACCCTCACCCACAACCCCCCATCCGTCTTTTAGTGCCAATAGTGCCTACCTTCTCTGTGACCCCAGTGTTTTCCAGGCAACACAAATCATTAACAAAAGGTCATGATGGAAAGGGGCTCTATATTTAACGTGTAAAAACGAATTAGATGATAGGTGTTGGAACCTGGAAGGAGCCTGCGCTGTTAAGTCAATTCTCACTTCATCTCAGGCTTACAATATATCAAATTACAGCCCAGCTGCAGGGGTTTACATTCGAGATTAGTGATGCATAGGGGAGAAGAGGCGTTTTTTAAGTGGATCCTATACCTCAGACTCCAATCAATAAAGTCTACTCTTCTCACCCCTATCCTACATGCTACTGTTTTTTCCCCTCTTCCCACCTGTCTTTCTCTCAGCTGTCTAAGCCAATCTCAAGGGTGTATGCCTGTTTGTGTGTCCCGATTTGTGTATGGGCTTGTGTTTTCCTGTGATTGTGTTTTGGTTAGGTGAGATATAATGTAGGACAGGCTTTGGCAGCTCCATTATCTGGGTGGTGTCAGCTTGTCCGCTTTGCATGCTTCCTTTCTTAGGCCCACTTTCCCAATCAAACATTTATTTGCTGCCCTGACATCCCGTGTCAAGCCACTTCTCGCTGTCTGTCAGTGAGTTGGGGCTTACTGTACTGATAGCTCAGCAGCTTACAGGCCTGCCGTTGCTGATATGTGACCTCTGTTCTCATTCTTTCTTCAAAACTTTCCAACACAAAGTCAAGAAAACAGCCATCCAGCACTATGCTGCCACCCCTGTACTTCAAAGCTGAGATTGCATCCTCAGCTTAGACACTTTCCCCAATTTACATACTACATTCCCTGTTTTCGATGTGCGCTTTTACTGTTTGCAAGTGCTGATGAGCCCCTTTTTTCCTTTTTGCAGAAACAATAGATGAGTAGAATTACAAACTGAACATTGGGTTTTCATGTTGCTTCTTTCTGTCTGAATGGCCTTTCAGCCCCAAATGTGTAAAGGGCTTATTTTTATGTAGATAAAGCTCCTCTCTAACCAGCTTAGGCAGCATCTTTATAACGTCTTTTGTTCTGGAGTTGATATGCATATTTCATACCAAACATGTTCATCTTGGGGACTTAAGAACCTGTATCATTTCGGTTTCATGGTGGCTCAACATTCCTATGGTATTTTTATTTGTATATAATTGTTGGAACAGATGAACGTGGCACATTCAACCATCTTGACCGTCTGGTGATTCACATTCCTCCTTCTGATATCTTGCTTTCTTTTAGTC
The DNA here is from genome assembly GCF_027474105.1 of Poeciliopsis prolifica. Taxonomy (NCBI): domain Eukaryota; kingdom Metazoa; phylum Chordata; class Actinopteri; order Cyprinodontiformes; family Poeciliidae; genus Poeciliopsis; species Poeciliopsis prolifica. Next base: position 156,157 of record NW_026562542.1, read on the forward strand.
TTGTGATATCATACTAAAAACAGTGTATGTGTGAAGTAATACCTTTTGTGTCTTATTTTATTGGGTATGCTAAAAATATTTTAAGAGTATGAAATCCTGCTTTGATTTTTATGCTGCAATTTTTTATACGATTGTAAAGTTTTTAAAAAAGTTGGTAATTTGCTTATTAGTTGAAGAAATGCCTTAAATTTTATTTTTTATGTTCTGTCAAAACGGATCTGCTTTCAGTGTGAGTGCTAGCTGACTTGCTCAGAGATTTAGCATATGATTAAGTCAGTAATTGGGGGTGAAAGTGTAAACAGATAACTGATTCAATTAACCTTCTTACGCATTTCCAGTCATAGACAGACATTTAGCCTCCTAGCCCATAGATATCTTAAGAATGCAATGGTCGACGAGAATGAGACTTCAGCAGCAGATGGGAAACACACTTTCTGGGGCACATGGCAGCTCAATTAATAGTGTTAAATGTAGAAATAATTCAGAGTGCCATTTTATCATTCACAGGGGAGGATAAAAAAAAATAGCACGGAAATGCCATTTATCCATACTGCACGTAGGAACAAATTGAAGTGACAGCGAAGAGTGAAGCAAGCTGTGTAGACAGCAACAAGGAACCAGGGCATTTTTGTTATTGGTAGCTTAATAGTAAAATGGTTTTGTGTAAGTTTTTCATTCCAAAAGTACAGGTTCTAAGTTCAGCTTGCTCAAATTGCAACTTAATTTATTTAAAGTCACTTTTCAGTGTCCATATGTGCAAAGCTGGTGAAGACATAAGACTTACAGGTATAACCACAATGAAAGTTCACCTTATAAAGTATGCATTGAAGGAGGCTAAAGAAAATTCATGACACACTTTTCAGAGTTCTAATTATAAAACCAACAAAAAAAGAATCATGCATAGTTTTGTTTTCTACTGTGCAATGACGCAATACTTTGTGCATAAAAACTCATTGACATTTGTAGTTATGAGTTTACAGAAAGTGAAAAGGAGGCATTACTCCTTTTTCTTATACACTAAGAAGGTGGCATTTTAAATGATACTGGCACAAATATGAAAAAAAATATTGAAGCCTTTGAGGAGAAAAAGTCACATTCTGCTTCAGGTCTTAATGCTTGAATCTATAAAAAAAAAACATTTGTTTTTGACTTTAACAGCTGTGCAATTTTAATCAAAGGATAAACAGGGACACCGTCTAAGTTCAGAAAAATAATCTCTTTGCTTTTATTTCTTTTCTAGAGTCATATGACTTTTTTATTTAATTTCCTGCTATCTCCTTCCTGATGCCAACAAAAAATCTGCTTTCAACCATCTGTCTCTCAGTGCAACACATTCTTTTCTCTTCTCCCGATAGAAAGAAAGAAAATGACGATATTTTCAAAATACATACAACAGAAGCAAATCTTTATTTTCACCTTTCTTTATTTATCATCAGGTACTCAGAATTTGTAATTTATTCTTAACCAGAAAAATTGCACACCTTGTAAATTATACCACCTGCATGCACACATACATGGTCAAGCACAGGTATGCACACAAGATTAAAGGTGGGCATGGGGGGAAAACAAGGGGAAAAGGTTACACATAGGAATCCCTAGAAGTAGTGGCAGGAGGTGGAAGTCTGGGGCTGAAAGTGGGAGCAATAGAGTGTTTGGCCAAGAGGAAGGTGCTCTGAAAGAACATGGCCTAGTGCTGGTTGCAGTGGAAAGACAGAAGTGAGGAAGGTCAATGGCAAAGGAGCCTCTGGGGACACCAGCGAGGGGTTGGCAACGTGTGGAGCGGGTTCAGAGAGTTAGGACGCCTCTGTGTTGTGAAAACTGCAGCAGTGAGGTTACACTTCACCACTGCAACAAATAAGTCTCTTGCTGTTGTATATCTCTGCATCACAATAAAACAGATACAAGATAAACTGAGGAGCACACACTAGATTTAGGACATTTTGGGGGGGTTTTCTACACAAAGTTAGAGGCAATAATTTTGAACAGGTACTCCTCAGGTCTACTTCCCCTCATCCAGCTTACTAGGACTCAAAACTGTGAATAGACACAAAGTGTAGGACGCTGACAGGGACCATCCAACACTCTGAGATCTTTGAAGCTGGAACTGTTGTTTTATTTTTAGCCTATTTTAGGGTTGCACCACTGTACAAAAGTTTATGCATGGCCTTGTCATTGTTCTACTATGCATTGCTGTATAAACTTCTGGATGCTATGGATAATCATGTTAAATACTTTTATGGTATTCTATCTCGCAAGAAGTGAAACTTTTGCTTAGAATATTGTTTTACTCCTAAATTGTGGCCAGAATGGTTTTCCCAATCAGAATGTCTCCTCACAGCAGTTTTGCAGGAAAATGAGCTTAAATAAATCTCAAGCTGAACCTTTGACTTTTCCCAATTGGAGTTGATGGTTAAGCTGTCTGCTGTGATGGATTGGCGACCCATTCAGGGTCCACCCCGTCTCTCGCCCAACAAATACTAGAGATAGGCACCTATCACAAAGTGACCCTGCAATGATACGTGGGTGCAGACAATAGTGGGATGAATATTCAACCATTTACAGAAATAGGCACTGTGAGGAACACTAACAAATTCTTGGTTATTTGAGATAGACCAGGTAATTTGGAGCAATTGAAAGTTTCACAGTGGCACTGTTACACAAAATAGATTTTCAAGTTTTTTTTCAAATAATAAATGAGGATGAAATAAACTTTAGACATGGTTAACTGTAGGAAAGTCTCACACTTACAATGACTCACAAATCAAATTATTTCTTGTGAAAAAAGACATAATGTAAACTTGTAGAGACAAATCCAAAGTAACACATGCAAATTGAGTTGACAAAAGGGTAATCTTAGATTTAAACCAGCAGGTATCCTTACTGGCAATGAAATCTGCTACTTCTGTGCATGTCAAGACTCGTGACGATGATTGGTTGCTTCTTTAAAGATGACAAGAGTCAAATACAGTAAATTAGAGTATTATTGAAATGATCATGTCAGACAGTCACTCAATTAACAAAGTGAAACACATTAAAGTGATCCATTCTAATTTATTTAATAGGTTTGTAGAGTCAGAATTGTTTCTACCCTAATATGTCAAATTTAATCCAGGGAAGAAAATTATTATTATTATTTTTTTTTTTTTACTGATTTAACTAAAATGGAATTTTATTTTAGGGCCTTTAGTCATTCTATGATCTTAAATAGTGTGATCCACAGTGTTATCTACTGTGACATCATCAGCTTTGCATCGCTTTAAGGCTACAAGCAACAGATTACAAAGTGAGGTACCTCAAGGCAGCAAAGGGAGCTAAAATAAAAATGTGTTTCGGATGAAAATGAAAGACCTAAATCTAAATAATGTTACACATAAAAGCAACTCAGCTTGGTTTGCTTTAATAAAACACTTGTACAGGATTCTAATTGTTAACCAGATTATTTTGGATATTTTATTTTAGTCTTAAGTATATTTTTGATACACACATTTTCCTCCAACTTAATCATGCTTATTTGATTTTTGGCACTAAAATTGCTTGTGAGTTATAAAACAAAGTGCTTCAGCAATCAGAAAATCTTCAGGGTGCAGTTGATTCACTGCCAGGTTTTTGTCTTTTAACTCAAGAAACATAAGAGTAAAAAAAAAAGACACGATTGTGAGCTGACATGGTTCTGCTGCAACTGATAAGAAACATGCACTACCAAGTAATGCATTTTCTTTGAAAAAGAGATAAGAAAACAGTAAAAAAACCTCATATAAACTCTATTCTGGGAAAGACATAAGAAAAAAAAATTCCAGAAGTTATTTTGCAAAGAAACATAAACAAACTTTCAATGAAAAACATCCCATCTTGGTGGATTTACTGTTGCAAGAAAGTTGTATTTAAAAGACATATGGTAATATACAGTTAACATCAGAGAGGAACTATGCAACTACTGCTGTTGAGCAATGTGGTCTTTCACAAATATAAATCAGCTCACAATGACTTAGTTTCATAAAATATTCAATCTAATCATTCCACATGTTTAGGAAAGGGTTTTTGTTTTCCCCAGGGAAAGCTGTGCCAAACTGACCTTTCCTCCAGTGAGTAAGAACAATACTCATAACTAAATACTGCTATAGTTATCTCGCCTACTGGAGAGAGTGAGAGACATGTCAATCAGGGAGAGTCTTCATATACCACACACTGCTGAAGAAGGCAAAATAGCTAAAAAAAAACTGTGTGGGTGAGTTTCAGGTTTTGTTGAGATTTATATAAGTGTTAGGAGTGTCATGAATCCTGCCTGAAATGAAGGGTGAGTTATGGGCTACCACAAGAAAAGAAGAATCATACGAAGGTTTTGGTTAATATTTTAACTACTTCAGTAGGATGTCATTTTCTGTCAAGCATTAAAAAAAAAAAAAAAAAGCATTGGACATTCATACATCTACTATTTGTTTGAGGATGACTTCTCATTTGATGTTGAAATAATTGTGTTTTTGGGATTTTTTTTAGGCTGACCACACACAGTTGTTTCATCCAGTTTCATCCTGTTTACAATAATATAAAAAGAAAATAACAATGATAAAGGAGAGACTGGATTAAGACTGAAATTCAGAAAATAACTTCATTGAAACAGTCAAACATTAAATAAAAAGGTGAAACATATGCCATATATGGAGTGGTCTTAAAAAGCTGGTTCACAAGATTTATAAAAAGCAATAAATTACATTTCAATTGCTTACTTTCGAAGTTGTAATATGAAGTAAATTAATTTTGGCAGAGAAGGAGGAAGAGAGAGGAGTCAAATAAACATCCACTCTGAGAAGCTAGCTTTATTGCCATGCTGTGATCTCTATTTTATAATAAATAGTTTCAAACATTTAGGATTAAGCAATATTTCCAACCCAATTTTAACTATTTCCACTCATGAAAAGAAACAGCACCACCAAGGGAATTCTAGGCAAATTATTTAAATATATTCATGCAATATCCAGAGGCACATAATTCTATTTTTATATTTTCCAGCAAAAAGAAGTAAGAAATTGGAAAATCTGTCGGTGACACAAAACCCAACTCATTCTTTGGGTTCTGAATTCAGTGAAGATTCAACTAAATAGAAGAACATTGCAAAATAAAATTAAAATAAAAATAAAAAAGTTCTTCTGTTTTGTTAAACTTGCTTGTTCTCCGTCTCTCCTCTTTACCAAAGGAAAATGCTGATTCCCTTTGACAGAAGCATAGCAGGTATCTGACTAAATGATCACAATTCTAACTCACATCTCAAAAAAATCTTCTCCCATCTATCATGTTTTATGAATCATCAATGATAAAATAACACATTATAATTTTAATGCTTGTCATTTAGCTCTTTGTCTGAAGAGCTAAATAACATCTATTTTGTCTAAAACATCTATGGTAAATTGTAGGAGCTCAACTTCACAAACTTTTCTGGACTAATCATGCAACGTCTAATTCTTCCTAAAGCATTGTTAGAAAATTGAAGTCTATCGGGAAGTCTTAAGTGAGACCTACAGAGTGGCTTTGGATAATCATCAGTTAAATGATATGAATTCCCTTTCATAAATGTAGCCATATGAACCCAAACATCTGCTTCACAATACTTTCAACACCTATGTGTCAAGTTTTGTGAACCGGTTTCTTCATTTCTGCATAGATGTGATAAAGTGTTGATTCATTTTACAGGCGTAGTCAATTGCTCATTACTTAGACATTCTTTTAATCCAATATTTTAATTGTACCATCAGAACAATTGTGTGGTCTCCCCCTCTGCAGCACTAAACATTACTCCACACTCTTCTGCCTGCCATTAGTCTTTTAAATAAGCTGCAGTATCACATCATTTCGACTTCAGTTGTTCCTCGTTCCTGTGATTCTCACTTACTGTGTGGTAAGGTGTATTTTTGAAATGCTGTAATTGAGCTTTTATGTGTTTGTGCAGTTATTTCCTGTCTGCTGATTTCTGTAAAACTTTACTTAAGAACCAAAAGTATTAAAATCAGAAATTGGACTCTGGTGTTTTCTAGTACTAATATGATAGTCAAATATGAATGTAGGTCTATATTTCTGCTTCAAGTTTGTCAAAGTAAAATTTTGTCACAAATTTGATTTTGCAGGACCTTATAATAGCTATTGGTGCTGATTTTGCAGCTGAGATAGGCTTTTGACTTCATCAGATCTTGTAAACAAAAATTTTTTTTTTTCCTTTCATAACAATTTCACACAGGCAAAAAAAAATTTTTGTTATTAATATAGGGTTCTGTTGCCTATTTCTGCAGAGGCTATTCAGTCAAATATTATGCACAAAAGATTACTTTAAGAAAAAAAAAAGAAAACAAAGAAGCTAAATATATCAGTTCTTCTGTTATGCACAAAATAATGACACCAAAGGCACAATCACTGTAAGCTTTATACAAACTTACAGCTAAAAAAAAAAAAACGAAAGGCAGCGCATCTTAGGGTACTGCACAAACACTTAGAGATGAGGAACTTATCTGTCACCTGCACATTTAACAAGGGGAATACTCTTTTTGAAGTCGCTATCTTGTTTCCAGCTTCTAATTCCAATAATTTCAGAAACTAATTAATGTTTTTAAGGGATGTGTTATAGTTATTGCAGGATAAAAAGCTTGTTCATGCACCATTTATTTCAGACTGGGATTTGGCCACAGCGAGCTTGTCGTCTGACTGCAAATATTGAGATTTATTTATTTAATTACTTATCGGTAATCGAGTTTATTTAAATATTTACCAAAAATAATAGAAAGTTCAACAATTATTTTACAGACGTGTATCTTGGGAAATCAGGTCAGTAATTTATCCTAATGTAAAATGGTGTTAAAAATCAACTCAAAACTCTTCAAAATTTGTGACAATAACTTGGCTTGTCTAAATAAGGAGAAGCAATTCCATTTCTTCTACTCACATTTTATAAAAATATTTCTTCCATAACTTTTTTATAAATGTAAACTTAAAAATGGCCTGCTTATACCACCTATTCTCTAGTTGTCATTAAACCGAGCTACTGAGCATAGTGCTTCAGATCTTTTCCTATTTCATGCTGCACCTAACAAGCATTCAAATTAGACCGGTGAGGAAACACACTTGCTTGCCTTATTTCTGCACACACCTCTAAAGCCTTTAGTTGTTGGCCAGTGATCCAAGTTGAGTTTTAAAAAAAGCAACGGGAGACACGGAGAGAAACTAAAACAATGATAAAATGGAAGATAAAGTGGCAAATTTATTTCTGCTGCAGCCAAACAAAACCTGAAACAATGGCAAACAAAACAAATTATTCAGGAGCAATTAAGCAACTCCACAAGCCTGAGGCAAGCATTACAAACAACTTAGCCAAGCAGTGGGCATTAGAGATGTAGACTCATGAATAAATGATTCTCAGATCTCCAATTTGACTTCAAAAAGATAGAGACTGAGCCTGCTATCAAAGGCACTCCATCTTTGCTAGTGTCGCAGCCAAGGTAACATCACTTTATTTCTCACTCTGCTTCTGCGAACCCCCACCTTAACCTCTTTTCTGTCTCTTTCATTTTATTCTTCATGCAACACATTGTAACTACGTCCCTTTACCACTGCATCAACGTTTGATACTGCAGCGCCCAGCCCACAGACCTCCTCCTGTGGGTGTCAAGACATCAGAAAGCAGCAAAAGTCAACCACCTGCTGTGTTTGCCCACGCACGTCATTGCTTGATCAGCGAAAACCAATCCAGTCTGAAATCCAAGCTTGATTTCAGACATGAACTAATGCTGACAAAGTAACGTCTCAACTCTGTAAATGACTCATATGGCCAAATGCATTTAAATAGTTGTTTAATGCTTGTTTATTGAACTATAAAATTTTAAGTTTAATAAATAAATAATATTTTGACACCAATACATTAATTGTGAATATGGACTGAATATTGTCTTTTTCTTATTTTCTTTTTAATACAATGGCTGATTCAAAAGGAAAAGTGGAAACTAATACATGACACAGGGTTGTGATGATGTGAATTTATAACCATGCTAATTTCACTAAAGGCAACATTGAATTTGTTATTACTTAAGAATGAAACCATTTTTTACTGCATTGGTTTCTCTGTTGTGTTACAGTTCTATTTGCTATAGAAAATAGCCTTTCTTACCAACAACGCTGTCAGGAGTTGACCACCATGTGTCCCAGTGGATACTGGTCTACTTCACTGGCCGCCCACAGTATGTGAAGTCACAGGACTGTTTCTCTGACAAGCAGGAAACTGTCCTGGCACCATTCATCTTCACCCTCCACAATGCAGATTTTACTTTCTGAAGACCTCCTTCGACTCTGTAATTCTAGTTTGACTGAGCAATCTTTAGGAATGCAATTTTTGAACAAAACATTTTTCCAAAGGCCATGTACATTTTAGAGATAAGGATAAAAGTGCAGAAATAAAACACACAAGAAGACTCTTGAAAGATAATCAATAATATCAACTGATATGAAAAGTTCAAGTCACATTGTTAAAAGGCAGAAAAACAAAGGAAAATGGAGAGAAGTAGTAAGCCAAGAGTGCTGCAGAATTTTTTTCTTTTTAAGAGAAAACAACCAGACTTCTCGAGCCTCATTCCTAGTTTTCAGAAGAGCCGAGGTCAATTGCGCAGCAGACCTCAGTGATCTAAGACGGAGCATAAGGGTGAAGCAGATCTGAGCGATAGAGTGGAGCATGGACATACAGACATGCCAGAGGGATAACTTTAGACATTACAGTTGTCCAGACAGGCAGGGAAAATCATCCCGTTTGAAGTTCTGCCTGTCACAATTTAGCACTGATTCGGGTCCAAGATGTGTAATAACACTCCATAATCACTCCAAAAATTATTTCCACATTTGTGATTTTCATGTATGGCATTAGAGTTTCAGATCTTAACTAATTTTCTATTTTAAAGAAAGAAATATGAAGAAATTCAAGTCAGAGCAATGGTTAGATGATGGAGGCGCATTTTTTTAAAACTGTGTGTAAATCTGACTACATTTTGTGGAAATCTCATATTTTTTAGTCAATATATTATCTTAAATCTTCTCGTCTTGCATGTTTTGGGTATTTTCCTACTGGCAAACACCTGATTTCCAGCAATGGGAAATTCAAAGGCATTCTGAGGGGAAAATGCAATCATTTGAATCAGTGCCAGGTGTGCTGGCACATGGACATTTTTATAAATTCGTTACAGAACATAAACCTTCTGGGACTGTGGGCTCTGAGGACCAGCATTAAGAAACACTGGTGGCAAATTGTTTATTTTGCATATAATTTCATCGAGGCTCAGCAGACTGTAATGATCTGGCGACATTTTCAGGGTGTACCCTGAAAATAACATTAACAGTAAATAAGACTTTTTCTCGCAGATGGCTTGTAAAAAAAGTTGAATATTTCTGCCTCATTTGCTTTAAGCTTAACCATGTGCTAATTAACTTAAATATAAGGTTTATTTTAAAATAAGCCAGATACATTTAACTAATACAATACTTGTAGGGTATTAAATATTTTGCATAAATTTGTTACAGAACAATAAAATATTGGATAACTTGTGATGTTGGTTATTTCTAAATAATATTTGGGGCAACAGAAGACTTGTCTTAATGCTCCAAATAGGACAATATTTGTACATACAACATGTATGACATTATAAAAAGGCATTATAATGCCCTATGATGCATTATAATGATTTCACCATTATAATGCCTTTTTAAATAGCTTGCAGGTTTAAAACTGATTTAAAAACTCACCCAGGACACCATCCATCAAGAATGTCATTTGCTGCTTTGCATTTCTGCTTAACAACACATACGTTAACTCTTCAGATTTAAATTAATCTTAGATACTATATAAAAAAATTAATTTATACTTTTTAAAAAATTGTTTTAGTGTCTTGTGAAGACATTTCTCATCTCCTATAAGGAACAACTGCTTAAATAAAAAAAATAAAAAATCATTATAACTAAATGTGCCTGCAATGTCATTCATGTTAAGGGTGCGATGCCAGCAGTGAAGCAAAACACAATGTAACGGATTTCTTTTTTTTTATATACTAAATTTATTTAATGCATTTGAGTCAATTTTGAAGCTTTACGTTTTATTTTCTATCTGACAAACAGCTATTTCAGAGAAAGAAAAAGACAGAGTAAGCATAAAAAACTGAAAGCGAAACAAATATCAAAAGGAATCAGTAAAAATGGCAGATGAGGCGGAAGGAAGGAGAGTAGGAGAAAATAGTTAGACAGTCGGTCTTTGTCTACGGGCGACAAGCAAGATAAATGCAACATGTGCACAAAGTGTGAAGCAATGGGGAGAAAAGACAAAAGAGAAGCACAGGAGGGAATAAAGCAGTTGTCAAAGATTAAGTGGATCAAGAGGTGTTTGCTGTTTATAGAAATGTACTACATTTACAAAACAAGTTAATTTTCTCCAGTTTTATGTATGCTATTCAGTAAACAGAACTATATCTTTAAAATATGTTTGACTTGTGTGTGGTTCCAAGAGCCACATCAAAATGGCCTCAGAGGTAGTTTAACTCCCTTTTTACAAATTGTTACAATATATCTTTTCTCTGTTTTTAATGAGTTCTTCCAAAATTAAATGGTATGCATGATAAAGTAACACAGTACAAATAAACATAGATTTGACTTGATTGTTAAAATAATACTTAATCGCAAAGGAGTCATCTTGAAATTTTTATTTCTGTGGCCCTCTAAGTAGTTTGAAACACATGTGCCAGATAGTTTTGTTGTGCCAAATGTGTTTTACTGATGCTAACAAACAACACAGTCACACCCAAAATTTGTTCTCATTTAAAAGGACCTTATCCCATGGGAACCACGTTTTTAAATGAACAGGTAGTTCCTTAATCCCTGCTGGCCATTGGATCTCAGGTTTTGTGAGAATTCTGGCCCATTGATCCAGGTGGAAGACTTTAAAAAAGAGCCAACCTTCCTGCCTCGAGAGGCTGCATCAGCTGGATTTAACTTTGAGCTGATGTTTCTCCACTGAGTAACCTTTGTGAAATCACCAATGATGGAAACTCTATTAGTGTACATCATTGATCTATTGATTCACTGGAAATATAGATTACAGCATTCCTTGTTTTAACTGGCAGCCATCTTGGTAGGTGGTTGCTATGACAACAATAAACAAGCCACAACAATACCAGAACATTACAACCGTTGTTTACGTCTATTTATGATACATTTTCTTTCCCACTCTCGTTTTCTATCTGGCACCAAATGGAAATGAGTCGGATGTTCCTGATATACGGGATAAAAACAATGAATCAGGAATTATTCTTGTTTTCAAGGTAAACAAGAATAAGTAGGATAATTGGTGGTGGAATGATGTCACTCCACCAGCAGAGGGAGATTCTGTGATGTCACAGCTGATGCCGTCAGTGATGTCATCAACTGGAGAATTGTATGTGACACAATTCTGCAAATTGGTCATTGCTTGCAATACCCCTGACTTGTTCAGACGCTCGCAAAGCTCTTTAAGGAAGTTTTCCAAACGACGATTTTAGCGAAAGCATTAGGAGAAAAAAATGTCTCATCGTTCACCAAGATTCAACTTTGAACTGATTGGACCCCACGGAGAAGGGGAGCCCAGCAGAACCAGCAAGGCGGGTTCCCTCCTGTGCAGCCCAATGCCTCCCACGGGGAGATCGGAAGGCTGAGCTCCCTCCAGGAGATGGAGAGAGCTGGAAGGTACGAAGACCACCAGCGACTGGCCCACCTGGAGGCAGAGCTGGAGCGAGAGAGAGAGAAGAGTAAGGGCCTCCAGGAAGAAATGGAGGCACTTCAGACTTCGTACGAGGAGCTGAGCTCCAAGTACGAAGCTGAAGTAGCTCTGGTGAGGCTGGAGGCCCAAACACAGAAGGATTATGAAGAGGGAATCAAAAACCTGAAAGCAGAGAAGGAGGAGATCATCGAAAACCTGTCAAGAAACATCAACATCATGCAAAAGAGGGAGAAACAGATCCTAAATGAACTTGACCAGGTTTTCTATTCATTTGAGGAGCTGAAACACAGATATGAGACGGACATCATCTATTTTCAGCAACAGATTGAGTCGTTCCGTCAGAGGACGGAGCAAAAGAAAACGACTCTTTCTAACAAAGACAAGAAAGGAAAACTTCTGGAGGAAAGAAACTTTTCTCCCTGCAACAGCAAGTTGCAAAACTGCAGCAGCAAATCACAGAGGAGAGGAAAAGTATCAAAAAAGTCAGAGGAGGACCTGGCCATTCTCCATAACATCAAGCCGAGAACGCTGTCCTCCTGGAAGAGACCAGGCAAGAGATGAACATCCTGCAGGAGAAGGTCAGCAGCTCCCAGGATGACTTGCAGAAGGCTGACAGTAGGTACAAAGAGCTCCTCTGCCGGTACGAGACGGACATCATCCATCTGCAGCAGCAGAATGAGTCGTACCGGCAGAGGATAAAGCAACAGACAATAGCCCTTTCTAACAGAGAGCAGCTACTCCAGGAAAGAACGTTTTGTGCCCTAAAACAGCAAGTTAGAAAACTGCAGCAGCAGATCAATCAGGAGAGAGAAAGTCATCAACAGAAATCCGAGGAGGACGAGGCGATGCTCACACCATCAAGCCGAGAACGCCGTCCTCCTGGAAAAGACTAGCAAGAGGTTAAGATCCTGCAGGAGGAGGTCAGCAGCTCCCAGGATGAGTTGCAGACAGCTGACGGTAGGTACAAAGAGCTCCACTGTAGATACAAGACAGACATCACTGATTTGATACAACTAACGGAGCAGTACCAACAGCAGGTGACTTGTCTGCAAAATGACTTGGAGAGAGCCAGCCTGGATCTGTCTGGCTCTTTCCAAGTCATTTCTGACCTGCTCAGACAACAGAAGGATGGTCTCCAAAAGAGGAGGAGGTAAGTTCTCTAATTCAACTCGACCTGGTCCAAGTTTCAGCCAAGAGGATTCTTCGGAGGAGGAGCTTTCTGGAGGACCTTGTTCCACGGACCAAGAATCCACGGAGGAGATCCCTGGCGAATCTGGCATGGAAGAGTTGGACCATCCACATACTGACACCATGCAGGAGGGTGAGAAGAAAAAGTCAAAATTTTCAATTTGGAAAAAAATTCGTAACACTCTGCGACTGAAAAAGTAAAAAAAAAACAAAAGAGTGAAGGCAATTAGAGAAGGAGCAAGACATGCAAGAGAGACTGAGGACTGGAATCAGACGCAGGAAGGTTGTAGCGTCTGCGTTCGGGGCGCCATGCGACGCTCCGACAGCAGGACGTTTACAGCAGTTACGTTTTTCCCCCAAATTTGATCCCTTCCCACCCAATTGAAAAAACGTGGGCAGCACGGTGGCGCAGCGGTTAGCGCTGCGTCTTCACAGAGACCCTCTGTGTGGAGTTTGCATGGTCTCCCCGTGTTTGCGTGGGTTTTCCCCAGGCGCTCCGGTTCCCCCCACATCTCCTAAAACATGCAGGTCAGGTCAGTTGGTCGCTGCAAATTGCCCCCAAAAAGAAACTCCCAACACATTTTACTGTGTTTTATTGCTAACTTGTCAAATTAGGTTTTATTTAGGACGTGACTGAAAGGTTTTGTTTGTCAACCTGCGTTTGATTCCCAGTCCTGGGGAATCTGCTGCATGTCTTTTCCTTCTCTCTCCTCCCAATTTCCAAATATTTGGGAGGAGCTTAAAAAACTTAATTGAGCCTAAAAAACTTAATTAGACCCTAAAAAACTGAAACATTGACTTTATCTCACAAATGGACCCAAAAAAAAAATCAACTTTCTTTCTCTCTCTCCCACAAATTTAACAGATTACTTAACACACACACACACCCTTACAAGCATAACCAAGCCTTCCCCACCCAATTGAAAAAACGTGGGCAGCACGGTGGCGCAGCGGTTAGCGCTGCGTCTTCACAGAGACCCTCTGTGTGGAGTTTGCATGGTCTCCCCGTGTTTGCGTGGGTTTTCCCCGGGCGCTCCGGTTCCCCCCACATCTCCTAAAACATGCAGGTCAGGTCAGTTGGTCGCTGCAAATCGCCCCCAAAAAGAAACTTACTTAACACACAAACACACACACACACACACACACACACACACACACACACACGCACACACACACACACACCCCCTCCATGGGCTGCCACCTTATCGTGGTGGGGGGGTTTGCGTGTCCCAGTGATCCTAGAGTTCTGCTGCCAGTGCAGACGGGTTCTAGGTGAGGGACCAGACCAAGTGCAGCCCAAAGATCCCTTATGATGATACGACCGTTGGAAACAGGGGTTGTTCTCTCCGTACATGAGGTCCCACCCTGGAGCCAACCTGGCCTGGGGCTGGGGCACGCTGGGGAGCCCCTGGTGGCCGGGTGGTATGACAATAAAAACCCTTGAATCCCTGAACTATATCAACAATATGTGCACCAAGCAATACATACACTTAGCATTCCACAGATAAATGCTTTTAATCTGGTTAAGAATAATAATTGTACTGTCAATAAATGAGGCCTAATCGATGTTCTTAGTGACCAGAGGAACAATAAGGCCTTAATCAGCCCGGAGGTTCAAACTGATGAAACATGAGGATGGAGGCTCTCTATTAAAACATTCCTCACCATCTTCCATGTTCTTTCAGCAAACAGTTGAGACAGAGCTGGTTTTGGTTCCACCACTATTGACCTGCTGCTTTAGCCGCCATTGAAAGTTTTCTTAAAAGTCTGTCAGTCTGCAGATCATGTGACCAAACCAGAAAACACACTGGAAATATAGATTACAGCATTCTTTGTTTTACTGGCAGCCATCTTGGTAGTGGTTGCTATGACAACAATAAACAAGCCACAACAATACCAGAACATTACAACCGTTGTTTACGTCTATTTATGATACATTTTTTCCCACTCTCGTTTTCTATCTGGCCCAAATGGAAATGAGTCGGATGTTCCTGATATACGGGATAAAAACAATGAATCAGGAATTATTCTTGTTTTGAATGTAAACAAGAATAAAGAGTAGGATAATTGGTGGTGGAATGATGTCACTCCACCAGCAAAGAGAGATTCTGTGACTTACTTAGCACACACACAGACGCACGCACGCCCACACGACTGTTTTTCAGATCTAAAATGAACTGCAAAATCAACTATGAACCAGTCGGGTGCCTAGGGATGAATACAACTCTTCCATTACAGACACCTTTTAATGTTGTCATGGTACATCTGACTTGCTGTGCTCGTAATTTCATTTATCTCGAGGGCTGGAATGCCATTATATCTGGTTCAGACTTTGCAACACACAGCTCACAAAAGAGTACAAACAGCAAGCAAGGAAAATTTATTCCAAATGAAAAAGATTTAAAAATCCTTTCCTGGATTTGTCAAGCTGGGCTTAGTTTTCTGCAACATGTTGGCAACAACATAAAGGAAATTTGGAATAAAGAAGCAATATACTGCAGGTAAAAGAAACAAAACTCTGTGAGGCGTGAAAGGTGTCTGACATCTGTCAGATGGCAGGATTGCTAAATCTTATTCCTGCAAATCAGCCGTAGCTTTGTTGATACTTTCAGAATCAGAAGGACACACAAACTCTGCCTTGCACGCATTAAACATGTGCAAAGTCTTTGATTTTTATTCATTGATATGATATATCCTAATGGATTTATCCTCTTCCAGATTCACTGTATTCATAAATTGCTTGTAATCTTTAGACAAATGTAGCAATATTCATGGTAGCTTCATTTTGGAATAACACCACCCTTATGTTTTTGTTGTTTTGAAAGTAAAGTAAAACTTGTTTCCCTTTTTAATAAGCATACTGCAGCATCCGGCTTTTACTCCACAGGGGCTCAAAAATCTACTAATAACACATTTTAAGTTTCATAATGCTTACATAGCCAAACTTCCCTATTTCTTAATGATACAGTAAACTATTAGAATCCGGTTCAGAAGCCTGAAAGGAAGCACATGAAATCCTTCTTTCATGAAGAACAGATTATAGACAGGATTATTCAAATGCAACTATTTTTCAGAGCAGCAGTGATGTGTCATCCTTATTCTCTTTGAGTCGGTGTATTTTTCTAGTCACTCTTTTTTTCCTCACCCTGTCCCATGCATTCATACATTTTATACTTGTCCACACAGTTAATTTTTAAATGTGTGTGCTGGATAATGCTTTCTTTCTGAAGAAAATACAGAAATCTCTACTTTGCCCAAATTCAATTTGATGCTGTATGTCCATGGCTTCATTCTGTTCTTCCTTTTGTAACTTGCCTTCAGACAAAGTTGTTTTTCCACAATCTGTCTCATTAACAAAAATATTTTTTTTCCCCTTTGCTTCTCGTCTTTGTGAGAATGGTGACACTATCTGACAATGCACACTGAGTGCTGACACTGCTGACAAGCAATGACAGCAATGAGTGTCGAAAAGAAGCACAAGGTACTTTGTCTTAATGAGCTGCCATACAGTTTGAGTTCTCCTCCACCTGTTATACAAGTTATCTCTCTTTATGCTTCCTGGGACTGGTTTCTGCATCCAACTGTCTTCTTTTATGTTTCTACTTATGCTGTCTTAAAAAGAGAGACAAAGAGCCAAGAAAACATATGCCACCTTTTATATTCACTTAGTAAAACAAAGAAAAAATGTTTAGACTATCTTTATTACACAAACAAGTTTTTTTTTTTGAGTAAATTCAATGTTTACAATAAATTGGTGCCCAGACCAATCAAGAAGATGTCATGTGTGTCATTCAAAGATATTTTACAGTGGTTGTAGTTCAGATTTATAGATGTTCTGCAATGTAGTTGTCTCTACTTTCTCAAGCAGTAAAGTCTTCTAAAATGTTTATAATTTTTTCAAACATGGGATTTTTGATCTGGATGATATGACTCATCATGGGTATTATTACAGTACATAGGGGGTAAGCATAAGAACTGTAACATTAAAGTTAATCTTATTACTTTGTGTTAAGAGAGAGTATTTCTGATTTACTTTTGCTTTTTTCTCTTAACTGAATGCATGTATAAACTTTTTCACCACCTGCAACGACCAATTTCGTAGAAAAGATGATGTATCTCAATGGGACATTACTAGTGAAATAAATAAATCATGAAGTCCTATTTAGTGCTAAATTAGAAAGTCATTCCATTACTTTTAGAATCTGGACTGCATTTAATCATCTCTACTGCAAAAATAACATATTTAGGTGATGGTAGCTTGTATATTGTATGCTGAATGGTATTTACATGACTTCATTTTAACTGTATGCAAGCATAAAAATAGAGTTTTTTTGGCATTAGAGACACCTTAGATTAAGACAAGGGTGACAGCCACATTACATAAATTTGGTCAGTCATGGACTGAATTATTCTACACTGATTTTAGTCCTTAGAACAAATTTTTCACATGCAAAACCTTTTTTTTCTAATTGTGAAAAAATGGGTGTTGGACACTAAAGAGGTGTTTGCCATGGTTACTATTCATGCATGAAATACCACTAAGAAAAGAACAATAAGTGTACTGAGTCTTCCATTCAATGGCCTGATAAGCACCAACTCATTACTTTGCTGATATTATTTCAAAGCAGCTATCAGACAGTAAGATGACTGATTAAGACTGTGCAGATGACTTACTGTTTTTTTTTTTTTTTTTTTTTTGTTATTTTGTTTTTTCTAAGGAGATAAGATGTTTCTTTGAACCAGATTAAATTGACAAAGAACCACCAGTTCTAAAGAGAATAGATGATACAAGTATGGAAACTCCTGAAAGAACTGAATCTACATGGTGCTGCAAATGTGATAACTATTTTCTAATGTCATTATGTCCTGACTACTAATGCTGACATGACTGGAACTTGGCAAAGGCACGAGCTCAGTCTATCTGGCAGGGACTCCAGAGTTATACTGTTAGCCCGTTTCACCCGATATCCAAAGTATCATGTTTTGAGCAGGGATAGGATTCAACTTTTTTTCTTCTTTTTTCATTTTCCCAAAACTTATTTAGAAAAAAATATACAAAAAGCATTATGGCACTCCTGTATTTTAAAAAAACACTCCTTCTAAGGGGAAGATTCACAAAGTAGTCTCTAAACCATCTGTTTTCAGATGTTGAGTCTCTTACTTCCTGTCATTCAGGATTAATGACAGAAATTTCATTACACACAGGGAGAGCCAAAGATGCCTTGTTTCTTGCTGATGCAGTTATTCCATGAATTCTGCTTCAAAGAAATTATTTTTTTTTTCTCTCATGAGCATTGCATCTGTGCTTTCTGGTGTCTAACCACATGTTGGACCACAGATCTACCATAGACAAAAAAAAAAACAGACTTTAGAAAAAAGTGACCTTGTCTCTTTTGGCCCACATTAACGGGCCTCTGCCGCGGAGACACTTCACTAATGCACAGTAATCCTCCAACACAATGACCCCAATCCTTTAAATCTGTCAACAGAGAAGCTGATGCTCCAGATTAGAGATCCAGCTGCAATGATACCAGGGGACTCTATTCCTTTCTTGTCCATAAACTCTGTTATTTATAGTTTAAATTTCCTCTTAATGTGTAAGGCTCTCCTCTGGGATTTTATTAGGCCTAAATGAAATGCAGCTGAAAGTGATTACATTTTTTGAGGTGAAATTTTTCTTGATGTGACAAAGTCTGCTTAAATGTGATCAAACCAACCTTGACACGCAGAAATCAAATGTTTGGCTAATATGGCAAGAAATGAATGATACAGAGAAAAAGAAGCAATGTGATGAAACATTGGAATAAAAGACATAATCAAGCATGTAGTATTATTACTTATATACAGAAAATATGCATTTATTAACAAATTAATTCTGTACTTGAAATTCAATTATATTAAACATTGCTGCACCAAAGTTAATATGGAAAAGACAATTGGTAGCAACAAGGAAATTACACAAAAGATTCCTATTATATTAAAATTAATTTTTATCATCACTCTAAATCTGCAGCTGTTTCCAGAGAGTGGCTTGTGCGATGTCACGTCCGCAGCGGCAAATTCATGTTGTGCATGGCATCAGATTATCTGGTTTTCTTTAAGCTGCAAATAGTGTTTATTCATCACAGCTTGCAGAATGTAATTTTGAGCTGCGCTCACCTCAGAGACACGGGGAGGAGTGGAAATGGAAAAAAATGAGCCATGAGTTATCGTATGTAGGCCTCCATCTTTGATAAAATACCTGTAATTCTTTAGGGGTGGAACCAGGATGCAAGAAATGAGGGACATCTGTCGTCTTGTTTTTTGTTTTTTTGTTTTTGTCTGTTTTTTTTATAGTGCAGCAGTACTGAATCCTAAAACTTTCAGGCCCATCCAACATGGTGGCATTTTGGAGAATGATGACATCAGAGGTAAATCACATTCAGGAGTGATTAAGACAATTAAATCCCCTTGATTCCTGGCAAAGCTTTCACGGTATTATCCTAACAATTTGCTGTTCTTCTTGGAATTCCTATGTGAAATTAGTGATTCAATAAAGCTTCAAATGAGATATAGATAATGAGAACTTTGTCAGGAAATTGCACACATCATTTTTCTTTAAAATCATGAGGATGTTACATAAAAAAGGCATCATATTTTTTGCAACCACGGGAGAAACATTTCAAATGAATGTGTGTTCTGTGACAGTTTCTTCCCCTTAGTTTTGTTTTCTCTCCTGGTGGGAACAGCATCTGATCAGGACAGACCTGTGGACTGAACTATCAGTGTACGAAATGTTAAGAAATATTCCTCATCACTCTCTCCGCCCAGACAACAGCATGAATTAGTCTCATAAAGATTGTTGATCGACTGCTGAAGTTAAACAATAACTATTGTATATTTTCTGACATGTTGCAGGTTTTGTTAGCAGAAAAAAGTTTATTTACAAGGAAGGAAACCTCTCATATTGCAGTCTGATGACTAAACTACAACAGAAAGTACAGAACTGTACAAAAGTAAATAGTGATAACTGAGGGCTTTTTTGCTAAGAAATGTACAAATATGTAAAATAGCATACAATACATATCTATATTTACATAATATTTTTTTATCTAAACACAAAGCATTTTGATAATTTTTCTAAGTACCAGATAACATTTATTTTGTGCTTTCTTGCAAATCTGCATTTAAGCAAATCATGAGATATAAAATATCCTTTGTATAATTTATCAATATAATTCCTCAAAAGTTATTTAAATTGCTTTTATTTAAAAAGCTAACAATTTAAACATTCCCAGAATATGCATCTTATTTAGAAATATAGCACCTTGTAAATGTATTCATACCAATCAAACACATTTTGTGATGTCACAACCACAAACATTAACTTTTTATTGGGATTTACAAAAAAAATCAAAACAGAGCAAAAGACTTGCAGGTGTATTGCAGGAACAATACAATGATGTTTTATGAGTCAAAACATTGTGTAAAAAAAGGCATGACTCATTACACAATTATGAATTACTTTGTGTAATTTCATTTTTTTTACATCAAATCTGAAAAAAAAAATCATGGGGGATTATGATTGTAGTGTAACAAAATGTGGACCAAACAAGAGGTATGAATATATTTAAAAAGCACTATATTCCTCCTGACTACATATGTCATCATATATGTACACCTCTGTAAACTCACTGGGGGTCTCCTAATGGTGTGACAACAGGCCATGGCATGTCAGGTAAAGGTGCCTGGGGTTGAGGAAGAGGCTGCTGCTGCATTTTCTGATTAGCCCAGTTTAAGTCCACACCATTCTTCTTCAGTGCAGCCAAGTGCTTGATGTCAAGTGTCGTGAAAGTGGTAAACTGGACTTGATTCCTCTTGCTGGTGGGAGAATGCAGAGGTTCACTGCGGTGTGGCCTTGCCAGCAAAGTGGCTGACCGGTTTGCCATTGGGTCGATGCCCTTTACTTGAAACTGGTGTTGCTGGGAACTGCTCCTGCAGCGTCCCAATGTAGCCGTTCTCTCAGGTACAGCAGGGGCACTCACAGTTGGCAAAGACCCCTGCAGGCCACTGGGAACCATTGAATCTATTGAATGATGGGACTCAAGAGGGCGGTGAGGCTCACGTTTCAGTGTTGCAACTTGAACCGGGGCAGCTGGAGCACCTGGTGGAGGTGTGTTGTGACTGTTGCTCCCCATCCACACCCAGTCATGTTTGTGATCCTTTGGGTCTGCAGTGGGTGGTGGGGCTGTCTGTATGGGGGTCTTTTGTTTTCGAAAACACAGCTTGTACGATGCACAGTTGAGCAAAATGCCATGATAGCGATACAAGAGACGCCTATCAAAGAATACATGCCGATCTCCAAATCGGACAAGGCTTTGAAAGTCCTGATAAGATCGCTCTCAATCACTTTAGGGGTTTTCGTTTTCGGAGACTCGTTCTCAGGTTTGACACCTTCTGGAGTCTCATTGTTAGCAGATGAATTAGAGTTGTCAAGCATGTTCCCATATCTTTTCTTTTTCCCATCTCCTTTACTAACAAAACTCACTGTTGGTTTGGCAGTGTTCAGCTGTGCATCAGACCATAAGTTATTGATAGCTGTAGGAGTGATCATGCTAATGACGCTAGATGCAGCGCCCTCTGTAGGGTTTGTTCTTCCAACCCATACTGCAGGTGTTTGTACATATCTGTTTGGAAGCGTTGTGATAACAGCCTGCTGGTTGGTCATTGTGTCAGTGGATGGCCTTTTATCCATAAAAGTGAAAAATTTTTGCGATGTCCCTGCTGTTTTAATGTCACCCACTGCTTCGACATTTTACTTGCTCCTCCTGCTACAACTCTTCCGCTCTGAAAGTTAGTCTTGAGAATCCCTGCTCCCACCGCCAGCTTGCTCTTCCTCTTGGACTTCTGACATTCCTCACAAATCCTCAGCTCCACCTTCACCTGCCTCCCACGGCCTTCGCCTTCACCTTGTGCAACCACGAATGTGGACAGTGGTGTGCGCCGCACAGTGGCCACCCTCTCATCATTGGTGGAAACGGTGAGGGAGTAGACACCACGTTCAAAAAGCTCCAGTGGAGCAACCGCCCCATCACTGAATTGAACCCAACAGCTGACCACTGCTTCCTGTAACAAAACAAGAGGGAGAGAAAGTGCAAACTTCTTCAACATGTACATGAGGAAATGGGAAGCAAATTAATATTTCTTAGCCTCTGCAGAGATTGTTATTTGAATGACATCCATACGTATTCATGTAAATATTGCAGGGATTGAGACAATCTAAGAGGTTTCAATACTTTATATTCAGTACATTCAGTTCAGTAAGTTCCATATTTTTATCTTCACTCAGACTTGCAAATCACTGAAATTAAATTTTCTACTTTTCCAAACTACATAGGAATTTTGCAAATCATCTTTATTGATCTGTTCAAAAACATGGAATAAAATAAAACACTTTTAAGTATGGTTTGGTTTAAATCTAAAGCAATAATTCATGCAATACTATGGCAGATGTCCTTCAGCGCGACAAAAAATGTAGCATTTAGGGTCACCTTACGGACAGAATTTGCTAATCAAATGACATTACAACAAAATGACCCATTTACTGTGGCTAATATGAGCTACTGGGTCACCACAAACCTAGCCTATATTTTAGATCTGAATACATTGTGAATAGCCCTGAGCATAACAGCTTGCTATCTCAGACACAATTGGCTGGTCATCCGCAGGGGCAGGTTTATTGACTGGGGCAGAACAGCCATGGCAGTGCACTGAATGTAAAAGAGAGCATGTCTGTGAAAAGTAGCTGGTTTAAAATGGGCAGACTGCCACAGCTAAATGTGTGAGTGAGCTTTTAACGTGATCATCTGTCTGCCTTATCTTGGTCTCTTGCAGAGCTCTGCAGCTGCTGATGAGGGTCCAGAGAGAGAAAATACTCACACTGAAGAAATAAAAAGAAAGCCAAAATGTCATTTTGCTATTGTAAGTGTGATGTATGTTTCTTTTTGGTAGAGTTTGATATTTAAAATGCATTTATATGACCAAAAGCATGTATGGTTAAAATAAATAACCCAGATCTTTATGGAATTTGAAATTGTCATGAAAAAGCTGGTGAGGTTGTTAACTTTTGCTCTCAATGTTTCCAAAGGAAAATACTTTTACTGTATTAAGATTTTTAGTCTTTCTTTTCATTCATTGTTTATGTTCTCGATGAAAACATTAATTTTTCATTTGATCATTTGGTTTGGATTCACAGATCAGAACTTAGATGCATGAATAGAACATAAAGCAAAACTTTGAAACCATCTATCGCTCATAAGTCCATGTGTAGCTTTTTCTTTGACTTTGACGCAAACTGAAAGGAAACTGAAACTGCTGCAATCACAACAGGTCTAAATTGTGTTCCCTGCTTTTGTGCAATATGTGTTTAATGTTTTCATAATGGAAAGAGATTGAGAATAAGAGCATAATTATGCATGTTTTGTAGATAATATTTTCACACCTTCATTAGATACATTTATCCCACCTATCGAACCATTTTAGATCTAACTTGTCCAATAATTTTAGAACAAAATAGCTGTTTACGATTCCATAGCTCAAATATTAAGATTTGCATCATTAGCTTATGTACAGCTACATTTTGAGTAACAATAAATGATAGAATGGGACCCTAGTAGATGAGCCATAAGAGCCATGTTAAAAAGTACTATTACATCAGTGAACTTGTATTTGTGTGATGTAAAAAGATGGTCACTATTTTAGTAGGAGCATAATTCTGCCTCTGCAAAGTAACATGATTTCTCGTTACACTCTCTCTTCCTCAAAATCACTTAAAATATTTTATAATTTTTTTTGCAACACACTTGTGCAGAATTGATGTGTGGGAAAAAAATCTAAGTGAGGCAGATTTTACAAACTTTTTGTATCTGTCCAAATTTGAAAACATCACAACTAAAGTCTGCCAGGTCATTTTTGTTGAAATACAAAACAAAGCCCTGCTTCTCCTCTGGAAGTGTGGGGAAAACAAAACATATTCAAATATGATTCTCCTAAAATACCTTTATGTTATTTTTCCTCATGCATTTTATTTGTTTTCAGAAAAGATGAAAATAAATAATCTGCAAGAGTCTTAACCCCTTTTTTTTTTATCTTACATCAAATTAGCAATGATGTTCATCTGGGTATACAATACAAAATCACTTAATATTTTATTTTGGCAAATTCAAGGATACTTTATGGTTTAAAACATTTATTTCAGAGTGAAGTATGAAAGAAGCATAGTTTATAGACCCTGGTATAACCTTTAAGAGCTCTACAAATTTTATCAGCAAAATACGGCTTCTAGTGCCAAAGCACTTTGAAAGGTCAGTAAGACTAGCACTAAAATGCTACACAAGTGCTTATGATTTACTATTTACTCAAACTACTTTAGAACCGTGGAAAGCACACATGTACAAGAGACCCTGAGTCTGTTTTACTTTTGCTTTTTGAGAAGCTTCATAATGGAGCAAAAATAACATTTCTGAGAAATGTCACCATCAACAATAAAATTCAATGTTAAGCGTAATAATGTAATGTCCAGCTGTCTCAACATTATGTAAAGGTTGTGTGTCCTGTGAAATCCATGTTTGTTCTCTCCTTATAGTTATAGTTTAAGTTTGTGAAAAGTAGCTGGTTTGCATTTTTATTCAGATAAAATTACTTTTTTGAAAAAAATCATTCTTATTAACTGGTAACTGCCAACCTGAGAGATCTCACACATATTCCTTCTAATGTATTTTTTCAGTGTGTTCTATAAACTAAAAGGCATGTATTCACCCTCTGCGCAAGGTTTTAGTTCAGTAGGACTCCTCTGCAAACAGAAATATATATTTTTGGAGTATCTAATGATGCTAATTATGCATGCACCCAAGTGAGTGATTTTGCTGATGCAATTAATTAAAAAGAGGAAAATGTCATCATAACAATGTCTCGAGTAAAATGTTGAATACATGAATGGTGTGATTTTGGTGTTGTGCCACAAAAGCAAAATCTTGAACCCAAAATGATGCACCAAAAGTTCATCTAAAATTGTCCAGTAAATCAAACATGATAAACATGAAGCAAGAGAACAGTTTTGTTTTATTCACACAAATTTTTGAAACCTCAGAAACTGCTCCGTATGAAACATCAACAGCAGGACAAAAATGTTTGTGTACTGAACAATGGAGCTATGAGAATGGAGTCAGATATGTGTTTAGAAACAGAAGGACGTCCAACTGAAGCCCCAGTTGTTCATTGTTGTGGAGAATAACAGATACTGTGACATCCATAAGGTCATTGGTGAGGGTGTTAAGCAGGACAAGATCATATGTGTAGGTATTTTACATGTCATGAATTACAGCTGCTGACGTGCATATGCATGATTTTCATTTTATTAAATATCAATGTCATATATAATAAAGGGTTTTGAATGGCCCAATTAAGGTTGGAGTTAAAGCCAAATAGTATCTGATTTTTTGAGAATCTTTCAATGTGGCTGAATAACAATGCTATAAAGAGAAGAGGGTAGAATTTCTAACACAATGATTTAAGGCTTGTGCTGCCAATTAATGGCAATATAAGTCATTATGTTCAGGAGGCTGAGGCCTATATTTGGTTAAATATATATGAACTATTTTGAAATAATAGGGAACAAATAAAAACATTTACAAAAATCCATCACACAATTCTGTTTACGACGGTTTCCCAGTTGTTTACCTGTTTGAGTTCTGTGACTGTCTCCCTTGTGGTTGCTGTGGCAACAATAGCCCTGTTGCTCCCAGGGCTGAGCTGAAGAGACAGAGAAAGTCCGGAAACTAACTGCACTCCCAGTTCTGTCACGCTCACTTTATCATCCACCACCCTGATGCTCCTCTCAGCCAGGACCAATGACGTCACCGGGGACAACACCTGCAACCGCAAACACAGGCACACATTCAGGCTGCAAAAAAAAGCACTTCAACTGAGACACACACACACACACACGCACACACACCCACACACACACACATTTCTGCTGATGCCTCACCTGCACAACAGTGGTCCCAACAGCCCGCCCTTGCAGTACAACACCATCTTGCACTCTGGCTACTTCAGATCTGCTACTTTTAGAGCATAGCGCACGAGGTCAGTCACATCAACCTATAGATGTAAAAAATGCAAAAAAAGACTCAATCACTGCAAATGCTTGTAGGCGCACACTGGATTGTCATCTGCATATAAAGCGTGTACATTCAAAATACTTTAATAATAGTTTTGTCTGCATGCTGGTAATGAAGAAGTACTCCATGTTTTTACCTGCCAATCAGAACCTAAAAAATATTCAACAGGCTCTTCTCCAGTAAGTGGGCCAGGCAGAACCTCAGAATCAGGCTGGGCCACAAAAGGTGTGAGCACCCTCACTGTCGAGAGTTGGTACTGTAACATGCATCCTCTTCCCTTCCTCATGTCCTCATCTTCTTCACTGTCCCATGTAGATCTGACACACAAAAACAAAATTAATCATATATACGTGTAGGAACACAGACATAAAGAATGCTGTGAAAAATGTAAGTGAATCTTAACAGATATTATTATTTGAAAGGTTATTTTGGTGGTTTTAGCTTTCAGTGAATGAAAACTCAAATCTGAAACTTTAAAACTGTCAATATTGCAGGGTAGTAATAACAGACTTTATAATATAGAGAGATTTATCATAAAGATATCACTGGATTGGTGAGGTGCGGCCTTGAGAGGATCAGCCTGTGTCTCTGCTGAGATTTTAAGCAAGCTATAGCAGCTGCTTGCAGTTTGTCGACATTGTTGGGTTTGGTGTCATCTGCCTCTAGACTATAGACTCACTGTGGTGCGTTGGATCAATCAAGCACAGTGACATAGTTCTCATTAAATCAGACACTTGTACCTTTTGGAAGTGTGAGTACCAGCTGACTTCTGCTGGAAAATAAAATCTACATTTCCATAAAGATTCCATAAGATTTACATTAATGTCAAAAAACAGAAGCTTTTGGTGCTTTTGAATAAACTGAGCTTGATATAAGCTAGTAGACCGACAACAGCAGAAGACATGGCTTTCCAAGTCATCTTACTGTTAAAGCTTCCCGCTGAACTTAAGAAACATGGATTCTGGATGCCTCTAACAACTTCCTCCACACTTGGAAATTGATTTGCCTTTTAAAGTCTATTTTTACTTAAGAGCACTGACTTGTGCTTAGCATTTGTCCTTTAAATCTTTCAATGGCTTATTAGCTATCCCTGTTGCTTGTTCTTGGGTCACCCACACTTTCACTCTGTGAATTCTTTTAGAAAACCTTTTTGGCTTACTTTTTCTGTGGAGGATGTCAAAGAAAAGGCTTCCTTTTTTACTTTGCAAGCCATAACATAATATTTATGCACTGAAACTTATTGATAACATTTTATTTGACGGGTTGTGAATACGTCTGTCATGACTCCGACATAAACATAACATTAACACCTGTCATGAACATGAGTAAGTATTCATAAATATTTATGACTGTTGTCATATCATTTGGTAAATCATTCCACTTTTAATACAAAGTTCACATTATTCAAAATGTCAACTTTTTTAAAAATTATATTATTAAGTAAAGATTTTATGTTAATCTCTGTGTAGTTTTCATTAGCTGCAAACCACAGTCCACAAAACTGAGATAAACTCTTGAACAATTCATTACAATTCATAACCTATTCTGGGGCTTATTCCAGCACTAAACTGATATGTTCTCCCCTAAGTGCAGACTGGCTGTCTGAATTTGCTTCCAGCACTTCTCAGAAACAACAAAAACATGCTGCTAATCTGTGAACTTATGAAAGAAAAACAGTGAAGCCCATCAGCATTGTTGTTGTTGCTTTAGAGGCGAAGCCCATGTGGAGTGACCTTTTTCCTGAAAATCAATTTAACTTAAATTAACCAAGATCCCACAGCTGAGTGGTTTGTTTATATGTAGTAGAGGTTAAGCTGTGAACCTCTCTGCAATGATCATATAATTATCATACTCTCAGCTGGTCCTGCCACACGGCGCACCTCAGGTGTGCTGCAGGGTTGGTGGAAATGTTTTTACACTGCAGGCTGAAAGTGCCTGTGAAGAGGTAAAGTCCAAATAAACATCATTACTATTTAGCCTGAGGTCACAGCTTACCATGTGATGGGAATGCTACTTGAATTAAATCACTGACTCAACAACAAGGCACCAAAAAGTTAGTCTTGGCTATATTCTGTCGTCCAACTTCTGAAGCTTCGAGGCATCGCAACGATCTTTAATCTAAAAAAATAAACATGTTTGTCTGTGCTTCTGTTAGGTTAGTAATGAATTAAAAAAAAACTTCAGAAAACACATAAGAGATGACAAACTTAACCCTCCTATTATGTACGGGTTTAACTGACCCCTTTTAAATTTAAAAAATGTTAATGTTTGCGGCGCTAACACGACTCAGCGTAAACACATTCAGGTTGAATACTTTTCGAAGGTTCTGTCCCACTATTCAGTAGTATTCTTTCTATTCATACTAATGAAGTATGAGATTTCTGACCTACTATCTGTTTGTAACTGAAGCCTGGTATTGAACTTTGGGCAGGGGATGGCATCCATTATCAAAGAGTATTGAGTGGGGAAAGTAATGACTTTACTGTACTTATTGATTGAAACCCTACTAACCTTTATTTCCAGGACATCAGTGATGTATCTAATGCTCACTCACTCTCCAATGCGCTAAACACAAATGTGGTAGTTACTCTTATTCTGGCTGACAACATGCAGTTGTGTCCAAAACCTCCTGCATCCTTGTGAATTTATGAATTTTACAGGAGATTTTCTTTGAAGCCACAATTATTCATTAAACAACAGTGCAAAATTGTGTATTATGTATATTTAAAAAATCTTTCTCAACATTTTTTAAGGAATCAGTATCAATGCAAAGGCACTTTTATCCTCATTAGGATAAAATTTATCTCATTTATCTATCATTTGAAAGATATATAATGTGCATTGCACACTGGCTTTAAACACATCCCCTAACAATATTTCAAAAACTTTGAAATGAGTTTTTCTTAACCAACATTTTGCTTTTATTGCTCCAGCAAAAAGTAAGCAACATTAACAGATATTAGATTTGTAACACTGAGCACAGTATGAGCGCAGCTTATTGTTGCCTGACTGGTTGAAGAATGCATTTTAATTTTGAGTTCCATTTTTGCTCAAAGGTTAGTGGTTAGTTTCACGTTAAACATTTCAAATTGGAAAAGTCAAGTGATCTTGTCAACCCAGAAAAGTTCCATCAGTCTCCTTAGCATCAGCTTACTTTGGTTATGCCTTGGGCCGGCTCTGCCTTACCTTCTATTGCCTGTTGTGACGGGTACCCTCCAACCTTTAATCTGGCTAAGCTCAGGGTCGGCGATGTCGATGAGCAGAGGCAGGCGGGGATCCACACACTCAACTCCAGCTGCGCACTCAGGAAACCGTATGTGAAATTGATCATCACGCTGCTTTTGCCTTTTGTCTCTTTTCCATTCACAAAAACATAGTTACAGCGTTCTGACACCTGGATTAAGGAAAAGAGAGAAAGGTGGTCAAAGTTCCAGAAAAGCTCACTGGACTCACTTGATTTAAAACAAGCGTCTGCTTCTTTTCCTTTAGATCTTTTCTAGGTTTAGGGCATTGTTGTTGTTTTTTTTTTTTTTTTTTTTTTTCATGCAAGAGTTCAAATAAACAGGCCAAAAACTGTTTTTGTGACGGCTGATTAGCTGAAACAGGAAGGCGAGGAGCGATTTAAAATTCAAGAAAGAAGAAAAAAAAAAAAGAACGGCACAGAAAACAAAAAAAAAATCTCTTGAATTTCATACCACCTCCAAAGTGTGGACAAAGGATCAGAGAGTGCTTGTGTTTGTCATCTAAAACCACCACTGTTTCAGAATGTAAATAAGCCCTGGTTTACAGATGTTCCTGTGATGTTGTTTTGGAGGTAGGAGCCAGGCAGTCCCCACCAGCAAGAGCAATGAGCTGAAACACAGCAGTTGGTGTGTTTTATTTCAGATTGGAGGCCTATCTCTATTGCCGCCTCACTTATCTTAACAAACCAGTGGCTCCACTGGGGTAATTGGAGAGCACTAGACTGGAGAATAGAGTGAAGCAATGGAAGAGGGATAAGTGTGGGTGGAGGAAAAAGTGAGAAAAAAGCTGGGGGAGTAGTGAATGCTTAGGACAAGTTGAACTGAACTTTGTTTAGATACAGACTGAGGTCATTATCTTAAGACCATTTCCTATGAAATTCATTTATCAACAGTGTTCAATACCCTGGAGCTCTCTAAAGTATATTTTTAAATGCATTTTATACCTTCCAGAATAATTGCTGCTATATTCAATGGTGGCTTCGCTGGAGTGATTTTGATAAGTTTGAAAACCAACCTTTAAATTATATTTGAGTATATCTATATTTATGGACAAGATTGTTGCTATGACAGGAGGCTCCCGCCGCAAAAATGTTACGCCATCCAAGCTCATCGCTGGAGAAGCTGGTTGTTTACACAGTATGACTGAATAGAAACAAAAACTGATTAAAGACAGTACATAACCAACAGGAACAACTGCAGCCTTGAAAGGATTATAAAGCAAAGCCCATTGAATAATTTAGGGCAGACTACAGCTGGAAACAGAGCTTTAAGAGCCTTCAAACGCAGACATGCCAGGGACCTTTGTTGCAATCCTTGTAGTAAGAAAGTTCCTTCACAACCATCACTTTAAGGAAGTCTCTTTCTTTTAGCCACTGGCTGTTGTGCTGCACTTTTTACACATTCTTACCAACAAATGTGATCATATCTGTTTATAATATGTGTGTGTCTTAAAGTTAGAATCCTTGTAATAAACTTTTCTAAAGGAGAGAAAAAACTATACAAAAAAATAAAGCTTAATTCTAGTTGTTCTGAGCTGTGCTGTTTTGGTCTTACCTTGAGCACATCCATCTCTGCTGATTTGCAGTTGGTGAAGTTTGTCACATCTGTAACAGTGCCATTGGCCTCAACAGCAAGAGTTTTCACAGGAACTGAAACCATTTTACCCGTCAACACAGCAGTATTCAAAATATCTGTAGTCTGGGTAAAAAGAAGAGAGTATTAAGTTCTATGTGAAGCTCCATTTACTTATGTACATGAAAACCAATGAATCAGTCTTATATTTAATTGTTATTAAGCACAATTTGGAGACCATGAGCCAGCATTAATCAAATTTTAACACAAATCATGGTTTGTCTGTTACAGGCCCTTTGGATTTTTTTGTACCCATTCTGATGCAATATTTAGTTGTCTCTAATTTGTGCGGTGGGTCAAGAGCTAGTGCATAAATATTTTTTAATAAAATCTATATCATTTCAGAATAATTAACATGATACCAACCATTCATAGCATCTACATCTGATGAAATTATGCTTTGCATAGTCTGGTTAATTTGCTAAAAACCAGGAAATGGAAACTTTCTTAATTGGCATTTCCTTATTTTCTTTGCAACTTTTTTGCAGGACAACTGAATGGAAACATTGCTAGTCTAACCATAAAAATGAATGAGGTAAATTCCTATCTACAATTTTTAAAGTAACATTTTACATCTGTGACTTGGGTCACATTTACCTTAAACACTGCATTTAATTGCTAATGTTGAATGTCTGTATCTTATACAAGTGAAAGTAAAGTGGCAAGTACTATTCATCTCTCAAGCATGGATGGATTTTCTAACTTACTGTGCTTTCAATATCTTTCAGACAAAAGAAACCCTTATTTTGATTTATGTAATTTTTATATAAATTTGAAATGACAAATTTCTTGCTGAAGAAAATAATTACCATGTGTTGAACAATGCATCAACAAGGTTTTTCACTATGCACTTTCAGAAGTTACAATTGTTTGATTTAATAACCCATATTTCATATTTGTTCATGCTAAAGTTGGGTTGTGATAAATTGCTACAGAGGTTTGATGTGTCATGTGGGTATAAGGCAGAGAGAGAGAATCCGTGCCTGTCTTTGTAAATTAAGCCTGAGGTGAAGATCTTTGTTATTTTACAAGCAAATTCCTCCTGCAGGCAGAACCTAAATCAAGAACAACATGTCAATGGGGGATTTCATATCCCAAAAAAACTGCCTTCCACAATATGAAAAATAAATCATCATTTCTATCTGCTTTATTCTGCTCAGGGGGCCTGAGACAATTTCAGCTTTCTTACAACAGGCAGAGGCACTGCACACTTCTTACAGGCTGTCAGGTAATCACAGGACGTACATGGAAACAAAATAGTTTGCACATTTCCAAGTCTCTGAAGTTAAGCTGCGATAAAACTGTCTAATGTATGGAAAAATCATAAAGTAAAGAAAAGAATGGACACTGAAACAATTATATTAATCAAAGACTAATTAGACTGAAAGAAAATTACCAAAAAAATCACTTGATAACCTTTTGACTTTGTTCATTTCTTAATGTTTACTTTCTACTTGTTAGAAAAAGACATGCAAGAATAGCAAAAGACCCCAAAATCTCCAAAACTGGATATTAGTAATAATTGCCTTTAGCCTCTTTTGCCCTTTTTATAAAGAAAGATATGAAAACTAATTAAAATGCTAATTAGTGAGCGCATGTAATTTTATATGTCTGAATATTTCTCTAAGCTTCTTTTTAGCTATCTTATTTGGTTCTTCGTTTGTCTTTCTGGGCAGGCTAGTTGACAGGAGACTTAATATGATACGCTCTGCTCTGAAAATCAACATGAGATGCTCCAGGTTTTGTCCTATTTCAGCGGGTATAAAAAGGCAGGACGAGTGTTAGCAAGATCCACAACAATTTTTTAATGCTTTCCCTCCCTGCATTTATAAAAAGAGCAGGTGTATAAATGCTGTATAACATTGTTTACAATGTTATGGATTCAAATATTACAAGGTAGACTGAATGAACTGAGGATATATAGGCTGCATATATCAGACATTTGGTTGCACTTCTACTCTGCTACTTTTTAGCTTACAAGTTATTTTATTAGAGAGCTCATTTGAAAACTATTATCTGTAAAATCGTGTCCCTTTACCAATTATAGTAAACACGCTCTTGTTTCTACTCATCCAATGCACAATTCAGAAGCTCATATTATCTGTAAATGTCTAAGCCATTTTAACTTCCAACTTTACTTCACAGCATTTTGAAAATGTAATTTGAAAAAATTATATCATTGTTTGGGTGATCAGAAGTAGTTTTATTTTATTACACCTCCTCCCTGGTATGAAAATAGTGCTCAGCAGATGTTTCACGGGCAGTGTCACATTTTGAACCCTGCCGACTTGACAGCTGCTGACCGCAATTCCAAAAGGACATGTTCTAGTTCAGAACAACGACACTGACCCAAACATAAGCCAGGGGATCAGGGAGTGCAAAAAATCAGAAAGTAATCGCTGGACTCGGTGGGGATGCCAGTAACATGCTGGGAGAAACTCAAATGCTGTTTTCTGCAAGTTCAGCGGTAATTCGGCAGTTCAAGTTCCTGAGGCCCAATTCACTTTTAATTCCCTAAAATAGCGTTTGATTTAAATTTTGTTTGGAAGAGTTTTGAATTTCAGTGTTAATTATTAGTAATAGGGATGAGGCAAAAATTACTACTATACAGGTAAGTGAGATTGGTGCTCTTGTAACAGGCAAAGGGTTACTACCTTGACCTTGACTAACGCAAGGTCAGAGTTTTTAAAAAATGGCCAAGCAACTATAAGACATGGAAGTACTTCAGCAAAACCTAAGGACAAAAGCATCAAATAAAACTTCCAATTATAACAATGATTTGAAGCTAAATCCCAAAGATGACTATACCATTTGTTTCTCTTTGAGTTTTGTTCAATGTTACGGAAAAGAAAAACCTGTATTTTCTTTAAGTGAATCCCTTAGTTTACTGAGATTAAAGGGATTTCTACACAGATGGATGTTTGATTTATTTTGACTGTTGCACCAGGTGAATAGACTTCTCTCAAGGACAAACATGAATCCACCTTGTAATATTTGGAGACTTGTTTTCTTTCCAATAAGCTACACAAGAATGTAGTTCTTAAAGAAGAGCAGAAAAACACTTGGAGTCTGTGTGAGTCCATCTAACTCTTTTCTTAATGCTGGTAACTAAACACATATAGTTATGGGCATTAAGGCCCTAACTCTCATACTGGGTCTGAAACTGGGAGCTCAGGAGCAAATGCGTGGCCTTTTAGGCTCTCCACAGTGGAAACCAAAAGCTTAAGCAAGAATAGCTGTTAATTGAAGTCAATTCAACTCTTTCTGTAAAAGTAATATCTTTTTTTGTTCTAAAGTATATATGGCTCTTTCACTTAATGAAAAAGCTATTTTTATATACAAAGAGATACACATCGTGGAGAATTATTCGTTCCCCATACTTGATGTATGAGGTTACAGAAGAGTCAGTGAGTTGAATTCATAAATTATTTTTATTAATACCAAAATACACCTGGTCCATTATTACCTGCCACTTTTAAGAGGTAACAGACAAAATGGTTGACTTTGAGATCTCCTTTGTACACCCCAAAGAGCGTGTTATCTAGCTCCTCATATCCTGTAATCTTAGATTTGAGGCAGTTTTCTAACATGTCATTTCTTTTAGCTTCAGCTTAGAAACTAGCTAACACAGATAGAAGGAAGACACATAATTATTTATTCCCTATAACAGACTTCATATCTGTTTTTAAGTGGTATGTGGATTTTGCCATTTTGAACATGTTTGTTTCTTGTTTCTTTTTGTAAGGAGATACCTGTCAAAGGTTGTTTTATATTGACCATAAGTCAGTTCATTTCATGTTAGCCTTGTTGAAGTTTGGTTCTTATTTTGACAAAAGACAATTAAAATACATTTTTATAATCCACTGATGATCCTAATTAAATAAATCAATGATTTGAATTGTAAAGGTTGTTTCTCTGAAGAACACGCAGGGTCTGCTTGTTGGTAAAATATTACGCACCGCAGATAAAGCTAAAACTTGAATATTTAGAGATGTTGAGATAAAACTGCGAGCTTGTTTTGTAGACAGTCAAAATTCTATGAATTTGGTAACCATAAAGTAGCCATTAAACTCAAATCATTGTGTATCTGCTTAAGATGTAAAGTGAAATAATACTGTTTTATTTATTCAAAGAAAATGTAAGCCTTCTGTGTACATTTTTCTCTCTACACACTTGTGTTTACAACAAAGTAACGTAAGACACAAAACAATCTGAGTGCGCTCCAATCTTTTTAAGACCGTAATCCCTTCTCTTAAGAGTTTTCTTTTTTATCTAAAGCATCAGAAGCTTTCCCCTCGTATGCTTTCTCAGTTTTACCATCTTTGGTCTAACGGATACATTCATCTGTAAAAGTATTGCACTTAAGCTTTCCGCCGAATGATGCAAGTGCAGCTCTCACCATCACCAGAGGTGCCAGTCCAATGAAGTCTCGTGGGGCGGTGAAGATCCGCATTAAGCCAACATCTTTGACATTCCCTGGCAGCTCCAGACGCCAAGAGATAGCCTGACTCTCAATCTGCTCGGAGACATCTTTTGGCACAAAGTCTAACTGCAAAATCTCCAGAAGACCCCTGTTTCAGACATGAAATGGCAAATACAAAGATGTATGACTAGATACAGCATGATTGAGTTTTAATGGTTCTGAGTTTGTGCATTTAGTAGAGGATATTATGCACTATAGTTTCAAAGCCAGACTCTGAAACAATAGCATGGAAAGATAAAGAAATTAAATATAAAAACCAGGAACAACCCTTTAAAACATGACAATGGGAGCAACAAAGAAATACCTTTAACTTTGTGGGAAAACCACCTGTTGCACTTTCACATAAGCAAAGACACAGGGGGGCTCGTTTATAATAAACAGATGGAGACTGGGGTGTAAGAGTGTGAAGGGAAGATAAGGTAAGCTGTCAGAAGCTTCATCCAACAATCCTAGTCCTAGTCAGGGAATTGCGTTTGATGTTATTTGATGCTTGAGAGTGTGTAGGCATACCTGCCAGTAAGAAAAGATCAAAGGAAAGTAGAGTAGTAAGTGAATGA
This sequence comes from Poeciliopsis prolifica, assembly GCF_027474105.1. Lineage (NCBI taxonomy): Eukaryota > Metazoa > Chordata > Actinopteri > Cyprinodontiformes > Poeciliidae > Poeciliopsis > Poeciliopsis prolifica. Next base: position 192,180 of record NW_026562542.1, read on the forward strand.
AGATGAGACGCTTTGAAGTGGACCCAAACTTTGCACGGAACTAGACAATAACTCCGTGTCGTTGGAAAGCATACATAAATGAGCCAAGTAAAATATGCATAGGTGAACTTTACACAGTGATGGCTATAAGTTCAAAGATTTTAGCTATTATACATTATTTCAAGAAAGTGTGAACATTAACATTTACAATAAAATGAGAACATAAAATGGGCCAAAAGTGCAATCTTTTGTTCAAAACCTGATTGAATAACCTATTTGAGACAAGTATAATAAATTGGCATGGCTAATTCTGATTCAGAGTCGAGGTGACTATATGTGTATGGTCCAAAATAATATTATATTAAAAATGAAAGCCAAAAAACAAATACCCTGTGATAAATCCAACATTTTCTATTTCAAGATTACTTTAATTGGTCTGGGAAAGTTTGGCCTTAAAACATTTGAAAAAGCGTCCATCTGCATCAGCCCATGCAATCGTGGTACAATTTTACCATTCATGAACTGCACTCAAAACCTATTATAAATGCCACAAATGGCCTGCGCAAAGAGCTTTGTGTCTAGAAAAAAGAAATTTTACTGAGTATTAATAGCAAAGCTGCTATTAAATGAGGCACTACTGAATTGGTTAAAAAGCATTCATATCAAAAACAAATTATTTCTAAAAATTTAGATACTTCTTTAAATAATTAAATCTAAATTAAAGGTCAGATTTTTTGGAAACGCAGGAGCATCAATAAATGAATTTTGTACAACTCACAAATTAATAAAAATAGCTGGCAACTGTGAAAAGAACAATGTTTGGTTTAAATTATTTTCTTGCTTAATAATGTAAATGTCAGGTTCTGTGTTTTTCTGTGTTTAATCTGAGTTTCTGTGTCCTGAGTTCCCTCGTTGTCCTGTCTTCCCCTTGATTGTTCCCAGGTGTGTCTTGTTCTCCTGATTACCCTCAGTGTATTTAGTCCCTCCTGTGTCCTTTGTTCCTTGTCGTGTCCCTGTCGTTGTCGTACTTTTGTTGTCAGTCAGATTGTCGTTGTTGTTTTCTGTGCCGCCCTTAAGACAGTTGTACCGGTGTGAGCCCTGGCTTCTGCTCAGCCGTGCTGCCTGGCCGCGGACTCTGTATTTTGTGGACTTGTTTCATTAAATATTTCGTTATTCACCATATCTGGGTCTCCAGCGCCTGCCTCACCACCTCCACCACCACACCTCATGACAGTAAATAATGGTAAAGTAAATACAGTATTAAGTATTAAAGTAAATAATCCATGTTTTAACATTGTTAACCATGTCTACAGTTGGTAGCTACTGTAAGCACAGTAAAAAGTCAAATATTAAAAACAAGTTTGGCTCTTTTTTTTCTTTTTCTGTTACATGTAATAGAAAATATTCATGATGTCTAAAGACAAGTCTAAACCTAAGACTAAAGACAGAACATGGGACATTTAATGCTCTTTTTTATTGGTAATCCACCTATCATCACCTCAAAGCTCATGCGTTGTAAGTATTTGTCCATTTATGTGCTTACTTGTCTGTTTTTATTTGTGTTAGTCTTCGTTGAAGCAAAGGACAGAACTTAGAATATCTTAGTGTCCTAATCTGTGTTTCTAAAACGTACAAGTACTTAAGCCGGGATAACGTCGCCGTGATTATGGATGACTGCAGAAATGTGGGTCGGGTGGATGGAGGGTAGTTGCGACTGCCTGTGTGAGTGAGAGCTTGCTGGATATATACCACTCAGCATTAGGCTTTAATGATGAAGTAGGAAGACCTGAGAAAGATGAACACACTATTCAATAAAGTAAAGAGAGTACAATAGCATTCCTTGTCATTTATTAACATTGTTTTTATTTTGACTCAACTTTGAGTTGCAATTCAGCTTGGTTTTATTTGCTTCCTTCTGGCCCTTTTTAATGTAAGAAAACATTCTACATTATAAAACGGGCTCTAAAATCTCAGGTAAATTGATGTTTTACCTCCCTCCACACATTTAAATACCCTTTTCACCTTTTATTATCAAATAACCTTTTTTTTTTCTTTTTTAGAAACGATACTCTATGTCAATGTCTCGTGTATGGACAAAAAAAATTATACAAAGCAAAACTTAATTTTCAAACCAGATGAATAACGTCAATGCACAGAAGATTAAAAGGTCATTCTAGATTGGATCGGTGGATCGGAAGCCATTCTGTTACGCACGAGAGATGCGTTGCTCACATTGGTTGTTATGTTGTTACACGCTCCAATAAATAACCATCAATTAGTGACACTGACAGGATTATTTTATTATCCCCTGTAGCCCAGATGCAGACACTAGGTAGGTGATTTGATATTCAGCTCTGAGCCCCCAGATGTTCCCAGATTCAGCAGAGTCAGGGCTATAGTAACAATTAATAAAATCACTTTTAGTTTAAAAGGCTCGATGATGCTTAGCCAAAATATGTCAATAATTATGACTTCAAAAGAGCAAATGGAAGAAAAATACATCAAATGAAATCAGTCATGAACTTTGAATATTGGTGGGTTGCTGAGGGACAGTCATTTTAGACTAAGCTGTGACTTGGGTCAAAGGCTTTGGGGAAACTTGAAGCTTGAAGCAGGAATAATTTTAGATCCTCTAACCTCAGTAAAGCACATTTGCTCATGTTAGGTCAAGTGGAGGGACTAAATGACCAAAGGTTTATACACGGTTGTGTTTTGCTTAGGAATTGACCATGTCGTTCTAGAGATTACAAAGACCAAATGCTACCTGACATTCTAACAGCGACCAGAAAAAGCTAGAATTAAAATAGTTAGATGGATTTCTTTTGTTCCTTCACTAAAAAGTTGAGGATAGTTGTGGCATTTTTTAATAAAAACTCACATCCTGTTGGATCAGGTTACACAGCAATTGCATGCCTGAAAATATTTCTTAGAACTATTTGTAAGAGTGCCAGGATTGTTTGGCTTTAAGATGACTAAAAAGTCAAAAAGAAATAAAACTGGCCAAAGGCCCCAGTAACAAGTTTGAATATTGTCAAATTGAGATCATTATACAGTGTTTAATATAACAAAAAAAGGATAATAAATGGGGTGTTTCCAGCATTAATTTACCCAAATTGGCCCAATTAAAACCTCAATAAATCTGGCATGCATATTGTACCAGAGTATGCTCACCAAATAGAATCCATAGCACAACAGAGCTGACAGGCCCAACACTACAGCTATTCAATATACCGAAATGTTTGCACTTAGAATCTGGAAACTTTAAGATGAATATTTAATGTCTGAGTTGTTCTTGTCCTCAAGCTGTACAGAGTGTAGAAAGAAATATCTTGCATATACAGCATACATCCCTTTGCTGTCAATAGCATGTGAATAACTGAACAAGCTACATGCTGTTTTGCTAGAATATCTATGGAAACAAGTTTTCAAAGGTACAGCCTTGGCCAAACCAAATGTAAAATTGAACAAGAATTTCTTTCACAGGTATCTCTTTTCCTTCAAAATGGTTGTCTTATTAAAACAAGGCCAACAGAACCCTAATTAGAAGTAGAAAAACAGACTATTTTTGTTGCTTAGAAGAGCAACTTTAAAATGGGTGTTGAGAACTTACACGCATCTAACACACTGCACAAAATTGAACCTTTTATAAGCTTTGGACTGACGTTTTGAGGTGATGGAAGCCTCCTGCGGCAGACGACAGTAAACGGCGTGTGGGAGTGCTCCTCTCCCAGGCTCACAATGATATCCACAGTAATGGGTCACTAGGCCGAGCGCTCGAAGGACAAAGCCGATTTTACAGCAGCCCTGTGCGAAAAAGTATTAAAATACATGCTATTAAACCATGATAATATTGTGGTTTAATACATTGAGAAGTACAAATTACGGGCCCACTGAGAAATCAACTGAGTAGAATCAGCTAACTTTTACTTTGACTGGCCCCGACCGCAAACTAATTAAAGTTCAATTCAGCGATGTTCTCGAAAGCACTTTACCCAAAAATAGTCATTTAAATCCTATCATACACATTCCAAATGATCCTAGTTATCAAACAGCGCTCTAAGTTCAATTTGTTACTCAAATTAGTTTAAAAGTTCTATTGAGGAAACCCAGCAGATTGCATTGAATCATTGACTCTTTGGGATGGATGTGATCATAACGAGGGACAACTCATGTTAGATGTCTCGAGATAAAGTCAGAGAGGCCAGATTGAGACAGTGTGGACATGTTCAGAGGAGTGATTTTGGGTGGAAGGATTGTATCTGTGAAAAGTTGAGAGTCAGTCCAAGAAGGAGATGTATGAACATGGTGAAAGTGGACATGATGTTAGTTGGTGTTAGAGGACGCTCAGATACAGAAACAGATTGATTCACTGTTGCCACCCTTGAGGGAAAAATCTAAAAGAGAAGAACATCTGAAAAGTTTCATCAGTTTTGAATCTGATGTCTGTGCATTTGTTTAAGTAGAATCAGTACTGCATGTATTAACTTTGACAATATTTTTTATTGTGCTTTAATTGTAGCCATGTTTGTGTCTAACAAGATAGGTCACAAACAGTCAAATGTGTCACAAGCTGCTTGCCCACTGAGAACCAGCAGGGGTATTTAATTCCCATCAGCCCTGGGGAAAACTAGGAATCAGTTAATCAGATCTCTTATTCAGACACATCTCTGATGGGGGAGATAGATTGCTAATTAGAGACGATGTAATTGGACCAGACAGTCGTACAAATCCAACCAGGGCTTTTTGTTCCTCACTTAATCTCCTGCATCAAGGGGAGTCTTACATCACTGGACAGGATCAGAAAGCAATTATTTGCGTCAAGCGCCTAAAAAGTATACAAGTAATACAAATGTTCCTCACTTATAGCTGTCTAACTATTGAGTGGGAGCAACATAGGTCTCTTCATGATAAAAATTTCACAGTGTAAAAAAAAATGCAGCACAGAGTTTTCAATCCACACCAGCTGAACTCTGTCACTTAACGTGGCAAAATGCTGCGTCTGCAACATTCTCCATATGAATAACAGTTTGGTGACTGTAAATGAAGGATCCAAATGCAGGACAGGGAAAGAAGGATGTGCTGTAATAACACTCATAGAAACAGAAGTGTCTCCAGACTATGACAAGCTGCAGGGCATGGAATTACAAAAATAGGAAAACAAAATTGGTTACAGAAAACAAAAGAAATGAAACAAAATAATAGCCAGTGCCTCTGAGATAATATTAAGATAAAACTAAATAATGTCAAACAAAGAATATTCTTATATTTCTTTTTGTGTATGTGTGTTTTTTTTGTAACTTTGATTTTCTGTCAGTTTTTAACAGGGCAGTGACAGAGTCACCTGATGACCACCCTTCCAAGTAAAGCCAAACCATTTCTGCAGAGTCATAACTGAAAGGGGTGACAAAGTAAATCAATAAAGGGAACCTCTTGGAGCTTTTTGTCCAATACTCTGACATAAGCTTTCCTGCAGGGAAACTTAGTTTGGGTTGTATCTTTGTCACGTCAGTCACTATGTCCCAAAAAGAGAGAAGTGGAAAGAATCTAAACTATTCAACTTCTTACTCTGCTTCGAAAAAATTCATGTTTTTTGTTTGAAGTTGTCTAGCTGTTCAAACTGTGGGCTACACGTGTGGCCAGTCACCAGGGAAATGTACGTTTGTCCGGTTTTTGTGGTGTTTGTGTCTAACTCACGAATCTACACAGTTAATCCTGGCAAGCAGCCCAGATCATCTTTACTCTAAAGGTTAACCTCTTCATTCCTTTTCAATCAGGGCCACAGCTTATCTGGCCTAACCTGCTGGAGTGGACTCAATCTTGGCCCAAAGAGTGAAGTAAGGCAGGGATTTCTCGTAGGAGGAATCAATCACTGCCAAGCTCCTCGGAGCTAACCTTCACTCGGACTTAGTTGCAGAGCTCAGCAGGCTCGTCTTGTCCCAATGCATGCTGCATGTGGCAGGACGCAGAAACGCAGACTGAAATTACTGACCTAACTGGAGGATTTTCAGCATTTTGGTCGACAAAACAAATTTGGGGAATTTCAGGTGAAGAGGGTGCAAAGCCTTGCAATAGCCAATGCAACAGCAGATGTCGACTCCTCAGTAAGATAATCTCATTCAGTTATTTCAAAAAGGCAAACAGAGCTGCATTTACGTCACGCAGTCTGCATTTGTGTGATGAATGTATCTATTTGCCATATGAGCAGAATATTCAAGAAGAGATGTAATAAAGCTTATATGCATGTGAATTCTGGATTATGGCTCACAGATCTTAACATTTTTTCTGTGTGCCAGGATTCTGCAGGAGAATACTGTGTTGCACCAGGACTGATGCATGATATCACTAAACTGTAGGATTAGACTGGAAATTGTTTTCAGAGAAAAACAATTAATCAGAGTAGAGACGGAAAACACAAAGTTCACTGTAAAGGCATTGCAACTTCTCTTTAAGACTTGGAGAGTTGTAAAATGTGGACAAAATCAGAACACAAATAAAGTACTGACATTTGTAAGATTTTTTTAGAAAAAAAAGAAAAATGTCTCATGTTGAAGCAGCAAAAAAATAAAAAATAAAAATCAACAGGACCCATAAAATTATGATTACAAATAAAATAGGCCATTGTTCAGCATGGAAAGTAGCTGTGTGTTAAGAATATTTTTTTTGAAGTTTGTGTTTTTATGCTTTATTTTATTTCAATAAAATGTGTGCTCAGTGAATAAAGTGCTTTACAAAGATAAATATTATTCCCAATGTGTTTACAATGCGCACAGCAGATGAATTGGTGTGATGACAAAAAGAAAACTCTGTGAAGAGAAATGGGAAAAGAAAATCCTAAAGTGCTGACCGTATCAGAAATGCAAAACTAAAGCATTTTTTTTTAGAGAATTTGATATCCAATCCATTGATATAATTTGTATCCACCTGTAATTATGGGATAAGATGATGTTTACCTTAAGGATTTACACTTAATTTATGATTGCAATAAATTCTGTAGAAACAACAACAGCAAGATATTTAGGTTTCAAAACAACCATGACTATTATATTAAGAATCCAAATAGCTTGTGTCTGATTTATAATGCTGGAAAATTTTGTACACTTGTGGGACAAGCCAATTCAGTGAGTCATATCTTCAGACTTTTTGCTTCTAGAAATACTAAGACAAATTGCTCATTTGAAAAGAAGCATCAAAAAAGCAGAGCAGTTAAAACTTAGATAGAAACCAAAGATATAAATTCACACTGTTCCATGATGCTGCAGTGGAGAAGATGGAACAATAACTCTTCCTCATTTTTATATTTCTTCCTGTAGTTTTGAAAGATTTGTCGACATCAAAACAATGCAAACAACCAACAGCATACTCTCTCCCTTACACTGCGTATGTTTTAGTATCTATTATTGCAGGTGTAATTTTAAGATTGTTAATGGAATTAATTTAAAATTATTGCAGCATATTTTAGACTTTATTCGCCATTCAAATGTTTATGAAACTGGATAGATCATTTCATTTGTCTTTTGTAATTTTGATGAACAGGATGGTACAGCCCAACCTGCCTGGTGATTTACAACTTAGAAAAAAAGCTCTGAAAAAGTTTGGGAACAGATTGAACTGTGTGTTTTTCCTCAGTGACAGGGCTGCTTTTATATGAAGCTCAATTCTACCCAGAGGAGTTAGGAAGATTAGTTATTTGTTTTGTTGCTCCATTAAACAGATGCATTATTTATGAAGTCAAATAACCACAAAACCTTGTTGAAATGTTCGTGGGATGTTGAGATAAAAAACCAGTGAATCATTTGCCAATTATTTCGCTGTTTATGGAAGAATGATCTTCATAACTCCCCCACTAAGTGTGACGGTGCAGAAGCAAGGATATGTCAGACAATTTATGCAGCCAGTAACTGGCAGACAACACAAGTCACTCTGGCATTCATGCATATTACCGCATGGCCTTGATGGTGGGCTTCATAAGTATTTAAGTGCCTTAAGTAATCGTTTAAATGCATGGAGCTTATCCCTCATGAATATGCTCGAATGTACTATGCATCCCCCTTACACTTGCTTGGTTTCTTCTATTTCATGTATTTCATAAACAATAAATTTCCATGTAATTCGCTCTAAGCTCTTGTGTCAGTGTAGCTGGATTTACAGAATGGCGATTATTATGATTTCTATCAATGATACTTAACTCTAACCACTTGTGAGTAGCCTTTAAAAGACCAGATCATTGCTTATTTGGCCTCATCAAAGCTCTTAACTGTGACTATGTAATTTATGTACCTTCAAATGAAAAGTAAATAAATGTCCCGTTTAATTATCTACTATCAATGACAAAGAATCTTGCAGTCTGCACATCACATTTGCTTGTTAAGCACCACATAAAGGCTTTTCTTCAAGAGTCTGCGACTTGACCTTGGAGTTTTATTTTGATCAAGGGGACTTGTGTTGATATTTTGATCCAAAACGATCACAGCAATATTTAAAATTGTGCAAGTAATAAGAAAAGATATCTAGCATATTTGTTCAACTTTGATTAAGACAGTAAACAAATGGATCATCTCTGGAGACTTTTTCAAAATTACCAGCACAATCAATACTGGCATTCATTCAATAAAAAAGTAAAATATAACTTTGATCTTTGCTATAAATAGCACAGAGAAAGTTCTGTTTACCTGTCCCAAACTCACATTTAGCACCTTTTGTACTATAAGGGCTTATCCTGCCCACTAGCACTATGGATAAACATACTAAGATCCATCCTCCCAGCTTAGAATTAGGTAAGGGACAAATTGGCATGTTAAATTTCAACCTCATATAATGTCAGCTTCTCCAAGATATTGTCAACAACCTCCATTCCACTTTTCCCATAAAATTGGAATATGAAAACTAATTAATATCAAGCTTTAATTCAGAGGATGAGTGAGTAGAGAAGTGCAAGGTAGGAAATTATTAAGAAATGCTTCTTAACCACAAATGATCATATCGAGACACTCAACAGTATTACTGATGTGTTTTTTTCTGATATTGTACAGCCCAAAGTCATGTGTAAATACATGCACCATAAAAATTTTGTCTTTGTGCTCTATTCAAAGAAAACTTTGATGTTAGAACTTGGAAATTCCAATGCTTTACTACAGCCTCTAATGTCAGACACCCACAGAACAGCTGTGGCTCCGTGGGTAAAATAGTTGTAGGTTCCGATCACAACCTGCAACTGAGCTCAAGGGCTTAGTTGTGCGCCTGAGCAAGACACTTAAATCCACGTTGTCTGTCTGTGTATCAGTGTATAAATGTGTGTGTATGTGTGAGTACAAATTGGTGAATGTGACTTTAATACAAAGTGATTTGAATGGTCAAAATGATTGGAAAAAGCTGTATGTAAGTTCAGCCCGTTTATGCCGAGGGTATGCAGGTCTAATTATCGAGTGCTATTGTCCTGCGATGTTTGGATGCATACCTGCTCCAACACACCTGACTGAAATGGATGATTTATGACAAGGCCTTTACAAAACTCACTGGCTTGCCAAGCAAACAACTCAGCCTTTTGATTCAGGTGTGTTGGAGCAGAACTGGTCTGGAGTTGCAGACCCATGTTTTATGTTAAAAGTAAAAGCTCTCCAGTTGGGCAAATATCAGTATGATTCAAAAAAGCATTTCAACAAAGAAACACCACAGACAATCTCTCACCTCAAAGTAAAATTTTCCAGCATAGACGTACTCGCCAGGAAGATGTAAAAAGTTCCCACATCCTCATTCTTTAAGGGTTTGGAAGACGTTTGGATCATCACAGCACCTCCCAGCCTGAGCCTCAGGAAAGTAGGGTTGCCTGATTGAGTTTTGATAAGAGAGACACTTCCGATCCTTCGCAGAGGCGTTCCGGATCCCCCAGAGTCTCTCCCTCTTCCCACTCCCACTCGTTGCAGGCTGTCTTGTGGAGCACACTGGCCAGACTGGTCCCTTCTGCTCTGGAAATAGATCTCCACAAGATTTCCTCGAAGGCCCTTCATTGCTTCAGTTTTTTCTGCTTCCTGACTCGCGCTTCCAGATCTGCTTCCTGAGCTGAACCAAGATGGTTCTGGCTTAAGCTGAGCCACACAGAATCCCCCTGGAGAAACCAGACAAGCTCCTCTGACTTCCTTCGTCTCCCAGAAGGCATAGGCTGTCACACAGTGCGTCATCCTTGGCCTTAGCCTCATTATCTCCATTAGAGTCCACATTTCTTGCCTGAAAGTGATATTGCTTTCTGTGGGCATGTGGAAAAGAATCTTGACAAATGGGTATGAGGATCGAACCTGACGGACCAAAAGAACTCCAAGGATTTTCCGTCCGCTAAGGAGGAGATCAGGAGGAATGGTGGCATCTACAGCAAGGGGGCCAAAAGAAGCCTTGATAGCTGGCTGGAGGAACCCAGCTCCCAGACTGCTTATGAAAAAAAGTCTGAGTCTGAACTTTGAGACTTGAGTTGCTTGGGGTCCCTGTACCTTGTTCCAGAAACACATGGTCTGCATTGAAGATCTGAAATTTGATGGATGGGTAAATAGGTGAAGGACTGGGGAGAGCTCAGCATCTTCAGCTTTCTGACATCCTGCAGCTGAAATGGAAGAATTTACATGGATTAATTTAAAAAGGACTCGAAAAAATTACAGTTTATACTATTATATTGTGAAGGTGTCAACTGATTTCAGTCGCAAGTTTAGTCTGTGACAAAAGTTTTTTTTTTTCTTTCAAATAATTTTAGTTATAAAATATGTTGAGAAAGTATCATGGCCGGAATCATACTTTCCGTGCTCATCTGAGAGACTGATGGCTCAAGGACAGTGAATTACTTCAAGTTATTTCACCACGAAAGATTTTTAGCAGGTAATTGATTATCCAATAATATTGTGTAGTGAGGCAAGCCTCAAAAGGGGTTGAGTTTGAAATAAACTGAACTATGTTTGAAATAGTTAAAGCAATGGTTTCTCAAATGAAAAACAAAAATCAAAGATTGGTAAACAGTTTTCTAATGTAGTATCCTTCCCTACAATAGCTGAAAAAAGAGATTGGTAAGAAAATTAAAACAACTAATTGCAATATCAGCTTTATAATCCATAAATTGATCTGGCTCTTTAGAAGATGAACTTAACAAATTTTTCATTTTCTGTGTTGTTATTAACGTGCATTAACAAAACCAACTGGAACATCAAAAAGGAAATGTCTTCAAAGAAAAAGTTGAACAAATGCTGTATTAAACATTTGAGAACTACTCTTTGTCGCCAGATGTTTGTGCCATCGAGTTTAATAAAAATGTCACTTGGTCCCTCATTATTCCACCCCAAAAAGCATGAGAGTTGCGTCTGAGTTTACAGGCTTGTAAACCCAGCTTTTCAATATATAACTCATGGTTTATCACATTCTTGCACAGTAGTTAAAGTCCAGACTGACAGAATGAAGCAAGCAAAGATGAATGTAATTTAAGGCATTCGTTTTAGCTTTTGATTTGTAACTCTAGATGATGATAGTGCTGCTAATCAATAGATGCACCATTTATTGATCTGATGACTTACTGAGTTTTAGTTGGAATGCATGGAGTGAGTTACATTAAAAGTTAATGAGTTTAATATGCACAAAGGGCTCCTTATTATTTATACACACACTGCACACATATCTCATGCATAACAATAATCAAATATTAGTCTTTTCACAAGATATATCAGCATTGAAACATGGATATCGCCAGTTTGCTGCTTCTTCACAGCCATTGATGCAGGTTATCTTTAAACAAGCAGAGAAACAGCTGTGCAACCTCAGCTCCAGGCCTCTTTAATCCCACAGATGAAGCCTCCTGATGCACACTGGAGAGCCTGCTGTCACTTTCATTTAGACAGAGGGATAACAAAATGGGATGAGGCCATGGGTTGTAACCACAAACCCACGCAAAGTCGGAATTCATAACCTGACAGCTGCATAAATCAATAAAATAAGGACACAGATCTGGGATTTTCAGCAAAAACGCTTTGAGTGGTCATCAAAAAAAGGTCTAAAATCTATGTAATGCATGTTCCATTGTGTTTGAGTGTTCTCATTCGGAGACAAACACTTTCAAAAACACTGCTTTGCATGTACAATAGTATTAAACATTTCTGAAGCCTTCACTTTCAACCCATTTTTACATAAGCAAATGTTTTCATCTCAGGTTGTCTTCAAAATAAGGACATCTGTTAAAACAAGATGTAGACACAAAATAACGCTTTGTTTTATCTCATAATGGTCTCACCTTTAATAGCTGTAAGAACTCCCACAAATGGAAAAAGTGACCTGAGGGAAAAGTTGAACATCATTTCAAAAAAATTGCAAGTTCTTGTTATTCTCTGCTCTGAGCTCCAGTGTGCACACGCTTAAAATAAGTGCAGGATGGAAGTCATAACATTATCTGGTGTCCAGTTGAGTCACTTGCTCTGATTGCAAAGGATGAAACAAGGAGAAATAAAAATTGTTACACTTTCACATCCACCTAAATCTTCTCCCAGACACAAGTGGATCAGTTTTAAATGCTGCGTCCCGTTTCTTGCTCTTCCTTTGGGAGAGAGGCTGATGACTGATACCACAGGGCAGCATCAGATACGACTTTCCATGCTAGAAAATCAGTAAACAGTCAGTCAGATTAAGCACACCCACGTGGGTATAATCTGCCAGTATATGAGTGGGAGTGTTGCAGGGGTGAGGGGAGGGGGGGCGGTGAGCAAATGAAACGCGCACAAGGTCGAAGGATGAGTGGTTTCCTCAATGGCAGTGGGTTTAACAAATAAACATTAACCCAAGATCCCTATTTTTATGTTTTATTATTTGAATATGTCTAAAATTACAGTAGCAAAGTTTTTCACTTTCTCTCTTACCAAATTTCCGTTTACAAACTTGCCCTTAAGTGAGTGGTAAAAGCTCCAGATTTTCAATCCACATTGTCCTAGAAGAGGTGAATGTGGAAAACTGGAGTGATTTTGATTCCTATTCTGTATATACTTCATGATTTTGCCTATCCATCTGTCTGTCATCTTATGTTTCCACACAGTTGATTCTATGGGCAGTCTCGATATGACAGAGTGGAATCCAGTCACTCTTGCTCTGCACATTGATCTGAGCTTTGTATCATTCTAAGAAGTGTCTTGCTTAATAAGCCTGGTATGTTTTTTCCTAGCCTTTCCACTCTCCACTATCCCCCCAATAAGCACCCGTTGTCTGAACAAACTACTTGCATTATGTGCCAATTACAGCTCATGCACCCTGTGCCTGTATCATTACAAGGTGGCAAGAGTGCCAAGGTGTCATCATTAAGGATACACACATACAAGGTGAGTAAACACTTTCTCACTTGACTGGAGAGGCTAATTGGAATGAATATGTGACTTAAGGAAGACATTAGGTGATCTCTAAATGCTCGTAAAATTTTAGAAACTCACTTAGGAGCTTACACAGGATTTTACTGCACAAATAGCACTTGCAATGCCAAGGCAATAATACATGGACTGCATTTTGAAGCCATTGAGTTTTAATTTGAGTAGTTTGTCCATAATTTTTGGCTTGAAGTTACAATTAAAACTGACGGTGGCAGAGGCCACTGACAACTGAGTCTGGGAATATCTCCAGATCTCAGTTGTTGTTCCAGACATGCAACCTGCTGCCGGTGCTATTAGACGTGATAGAACGATGGTCAGAAGTGCTCTGTTTGGCTGCAGGAGTGAATGTAAAGCTCTTGCCAGTGGCTGAGAAGGTTTTGGAGGTCATTTTATTTGGAATAACACAAGTTGAGATCCTAAATGTTTACCGTGTAAATATTTATGAAATTAAATAGAAAGCTGTGACTCCTGGAGAAGTTAGAACTGATTAATAAATTACCTGAGTGACTACTGGTGGAAGCCAAAACCCAGTTAGAGATTTGGGAAATACACGACAGAAATTCACATTGTAAATTTGCAGTAATTTATTTGTAGTGGCTTTGCCAAGTCATGGTTTTAAATAGCAGCGTATTACTGGAAAAGGTTTGAGAGCACATTACTTAATGCCAGAAAACTTTCATTTGATAGATTGAAATAATATCGTACTACATATAAGTGACTAAACTCCCTGTACATTTAGTTTGCATACTGTATTTCATATCAGGCAGGGGGAAAAAAACACTTTCTTTTCGGTACCGTACAAACTTGATCTTATCCATATCAGAGCCAGTGACACCTATTACAAAATGAAAAGCAGGATGCCAACCACAAGTTTATCGCTGGACTATTTCAAAAAGAAAAGTAGGTAAGAACTATAGAACAAATTCATCTTACCTGCACACTTTGAGGAAAACTTGAGGAAAATCCATTGTAGCACAAAGTGCAGCTAGAAAACCAGTACAGAAAACCCAACAAACACTTTCCTACTGTTTTGACTAATGAATGCATGCAACCCTTAGCTGCGATTGTATGAACTCATGTACTTCGCAGTAATGACTCGTCTGAGGAAGCGCATGGAGGTGGAGAGGAGCAATTCCACTAAGAAAGAAAACTTTTGCACATCCAGATTTAGCATGAGCAGCCTAGTAGTGTGGTCGGCTAAGGGTGAGAGGAAAGAAAGAAAACACTAACGCACTGACTCAGAAGTGTAGATGTACAGAGAAGAAGCTCAGTAAAACTGAAAATGGGGTAGATGTACTTTCTAAGAGGAAACTAAAGCAAATGTAAAGGTAAACACTAAACTAGAAAACAATTGCTACACTGACGTGTTACTGTTTGCTGAAAATTTGACCTCATGAATGTTTTACCAGAAGGTTGAGTCATTTGAGGTCTTTGTATCCTTTCTGTTCACTGAAGTCATCATGTGATTAGTAAATGTATTAACCTTTACTGACAGTAATCCAGCTCAGTGATGGATTGTGAACTACAGCAATATTCCATCTTAATAATTTCTTAATAACTCTTATTACTGCCCATCAGCTAAATGGCAATAAATTAATTCCCATCAATCCATCAAGGAAAGATGGGCTCCCTTTCATCCTGTTCATGGTGATGCATGCAAATCATACGAACTGATTAATTACAGAACAAGTACCCGGGTCTATAGCACTCATAAGAATTTAAGAAGCTCTCTGAGTGGAAATCATTGCAAACTGCCTCAGTATTTTCTGATCTCAGGGGAGTGCTGGAGTCTCGTCTTTGAACATAAAGCTGTCGCCAGACCTTTATAATAAGACTTAACACCATAGCAAACCAGAGAAAGGCCAGTCTTTTAACACACTTCAGCCAAAGTCTGCAGACACCTTCCACTCCAAGCTGTCTCAGCCAAAGATGAATCACCAAGGCGAGACCTGTGGCCCAACTTCTTCAGTTCACACTCCTCCAATGATGATGAATGAATGCTCTTTTTGGATCACGGCTGAACATCGGTTTTTTGACCCCTGCGGGATGCCTCTAAGGGAGAAAAAAATGTGTCCTCGATCCCTCCAGCAGCGTTCCCTCCGGGTATTGGATTGAAAAGTAGTTTGCCTCCTGCCACCTGCTGTGAAATGCATCTGTGATGGAGGCGATGGAAAAATAAAGTCTTCTCTAACGCCTTAAAAGAAAAAAAATATATATATATATGGGCTTATGGAATCAAAAGAAACTTAGACGCTTTAGCTGGAAGCATATAAACATGGGGCATTAGTATCATGTTCACATAAAGGCCATAGTGGCATATGTATTTCCACAGAAACCAAGGAAGCTAGTTAGCAGCTGATTAAGTCACATTTTCCTGGCCCATTCCTTCATTAACTATTACAAAATGCTCCCACTGAAGTGGTGTGTGGAAAAATTCAGAAAGCACTGGGTTACTTATCGGGAATATTTTTGATCTGATCTAAAGTGTCAAATAGGGATCCTGACCAAAGCATCTTTAAATGTTTTGCATTGTCTCTTAAAAAAATAATTTGTGACACCTGTTGTAGGTGTACAGTTTTTCTCCTCAAATTATTTAACTGCAATTAAATATGTTCCCATTTGTTCAAAACAGTCAGAACACATGTTGCTACAATCCTAGCGCTTCTAAAGCAATGATCTGCTTTAAATCATTGCTTTATGTTAATTGGAGAATCTGGTTTACTGTCTTTATGACTTCGTATTGTTTTTTTTTCATAATGTCAGGCATTTTGAACTGTTGCTGAAATGTGATATACAAATAAACCTGAATGAAGAATAAATTAAGTCAGACTTTAAATAACTTATGAAGTTTTAAGATGTTGCTTGTCAGAGAATTAAAATGCTTTTCTAACCAAGATACTCCATGTTAGAGCTTCAATGAAGACTGTGCCAATGTTGTGGCATTTTTTTCAACAACGATTGAGTTTTGAACATATATACAGAACAGGCTTTTAAAAAGCATCTACCTGCATTTAGAAAATGTCTAACATTTTAGCACTTTTAGTAGGTGGCATAAACTTGATTTCTATTACTTGATTCTTGTACTGAAACATATATGTACTCTTGAAAAGCATTAAAAACAGTGTTTTGAATGTTCATATAACCTAATTAAGAACAGGATTTTTTTTTTTACATTAAGCTGGACTCAGTAATGTTCAACAATACCAGTGACAATCCTGTTAAAAATAAACCTTATCAATAATGTTTGAATTGTTTCTGTCAGCTTTGATTAAGACAGCTGCTATCTCTAAACTGATTGTCATTTTGTTTCACCATAGATATCAAAATCCTTCAAAAAATATATTGTGAAAACTATTTTGTCCATATTGGCTTAGCTCTAACCCCGACCGTCCTGCTCTTGAATTTCTTTTATTAACACTAGAATAGATGACTGAATATGTGTATCTCTGCACACGAGAACTTCTTCTCAAAAAACTGATCGACTGATTTAGGCAGTCTGTGCATTTTCTTGAGATATCGGACGAGAAATGCTTAAATGACCCAGAAGAGGAATATGTATAGTGGTTGGGTGTGCTTTTTGTTGTTTTTTCAGCTCAGCTGCAGAGGAGAGATGATAAAGTGGATACGGGAACAATAGCAGGTAAGGGTGATTGGCACGAGCTGTGGTGTATTTCTGCTCAGTCTCCCTGTTTTTAAGTACAGAAGCGGGCTGAGGCCAAACAAAGGGTGACTAGATGAGTGTCGACTCGGGACGATGACTGGCAGGCACAAATATCACCACACTTGTGTTTCCTGAGAAAAGTAAAGTTAAAAACATTAGACTCTGCCAGAAGCTTCCAGGGGGCTCCTTGTGGGAAGGAACTGAAGTTATTTTTGTATGACAAATCAAATGATGGTCATATTGTAATTGAATATGTCTGAATTGTATTCTTTTTTCTTTTTTTTTCTTTTTGCTTTCACTTGTTTCTCAACCAAGTGTCCTGTAGATACACAAAAATATACTATGTCGATGGTACATCCATGATAAAGGTTTTCTATTAATTTAAGCCAACATGCCTGAAAAGAAATCTCTCAGTCTCAAAAGGTCTGTCCATATATCAAAGTCAAATTAAAATATTTTACCTGGGAGATCCCTGCTGTGGTTTTGACACCATGAGGGTCAAATGGACGAAGAGTGTTTAACTGGCACTTTGAGGTTTTGTGAAAGGCCAGCAGGAGATGAATGTCCTCATGCCCCCCTCTGGTGACATGGTAGGCAAGAAGAAAGCCAGTGATAGAGAGGTTACAACCAGGAAGAATTTTAAACATCCATCCGCCCGTAGGGACTCCTCAGACTTACAGCTCAATATAGATCTGTTGGATAGTGAGGAAAAAATAAGGGTGAGGGTGAGCAGAGAAGGAAGAGGAGGTGACAGATTGAAAGGAAAAAACAAGAGGGATGGGGGGCACTGAGGAGAATGTGGAGGAAGTGAAGGATGGACAGCAAAAAGGCAACAAAACAAAAACCATTCGATGTTTTACCAATTTCATTTCCCTTCTGGTTTACTTCCATGAGAAAAGGATGATTGTTTCAGGATAACCCTGCTGAGACAGTCTGGGGTGTTGAAGTGATTGAGGTTGCATGAATCAACATTCACACTGAGCAAATGGCAAAAACAAACATGCACTGTGTGACAAGGAGAATGTGAAAAGGAAGAAAGAAGGGCCTGGATAACTATTTTCAAGTTCAGGTTTTTTGAAATGCCTTTTTTTCTGACATGGTGTTCCTGTCTGTGACATCTAATTATGTGCATGCTGCTATAACTTAGAGACCTGTAGGTTTGTCACTACATGTGTGATTTTACCTTACTGCTAGACCTATTTCAGTACCTGACAAGAAAACCACTGCTGCCCTCCAGAGGATTGAGAAGAAACAGCAACTAAAGGGTCAGGAAGATAAGTACAGATTTTGTGCCTTTTATTGGAAAATGAAAGGTTTTGGTCATGTTTTGATATTTGTTGCATCAATTTATCTTCAAACTACAACTGAAAATGATGGATGATAATTAACAAGTGTGAGAGTGTGGCACTTTTTCAAGTTATGAGAGGTGAGGTCGTTCATTCTTTGAAACTGTTTTATTTTATTTAACCATGAAGGCTGCAAAGGTTGTACATTCCAGTCATTGTTCACAAAAGCAGATTACTGTGATTAAAATCTGGACATTTAAAAAACAAAGATACAAAAACGGAAGAAAAAAATCAAAGGTTGTTCACCAAAATATCCTTGTATGCTTGAAAACAGAAATAAAACCCAGAAAGAGGTGAGTAAAACAGAAAACTACAACCTCAATGGGTAGAAAATTGAGGTTGAATGAGAGGGAATCAGTCAATGTAAGCAATTAGATGGTTTCTATGTGATTTATTGATAAGAAGCCCTGACAATGTTCCATTATTGGACCAATATATCACAAACATGGGGTGTGGATTGAGAGATACCTGAGAGAAAATTCTCTTGAAAGGATTTTGTTTGACTCAAACACACAAATAAGCACATACTATTTTAATTCCAGACCAACATGATCGTCATAAAGTGGCCAGCCCACCACCTTTGCTTTAAACTAGCTGTTTCTGCTGCAAAACCAAGACATGCCAGATAATTTGTGGAATGTTGTCCAATCATTATGAACAGGAAAACCTATGCACAGGTGTCAGACATTGGTTGATTTTACATACATGTAAATTACTTCTGAGAAACAGAAACTATGTATTAATTCAGTGATTCCCAAAGAAGCTGAATATTCAAGCATTTTTTCATTTTGAGTCACTGCTAATTTTCCACATCGAAGTATATAAAATGCACATTTTGCATTTACATTTTTAAGGAAAATTATATCCTTTTTAATATAAATACTAGTTTGTTCATCTGAAGTGTTTAATTCAAGACACAATCCCTTCTTCATTGAACTCTGTATACGTGTATTAGAAGTTTACCTCACCCAGCCTTGTAATGGCTCCCTCTCGTGGCTATTTGCCATTATTACAGTTATATTCATACTTTGTCCTGTGTAGGTTTTGGAGCTAGTAGGGCTGAATCCCATGAAAGCTGTCAGCAGACAGTCTACCTTAGGGTTAAAGCCCATATTTCTATATTAGAAATGTTTTTAGGTTGTCCTACCTCAAGCTTTTGTTCTATTTCAGCTGTTTGTGTTCAAGGTAGTGCAGAATAGAGAGCTCTAATTAATTAAGACACTATTATTTAAGATGTCACGTATTGCAATAAACTGAAATAAACTTTTAAGACAACAAAACATATTAATTTTTGCAACAGAGATAAAGGGAATAGACTGAAACAACTTATTTTAATTTAAAAAGTATCCTATCAAATCCTTCATCAGTGAAAAGGATGAATAAATTGTTCTGCTGAAGAGTACGACTGTCTGTGTTCATTATCAGTTAATCAATGGGAGCATTTTGTTTCTTTCCCTGAAGAGCAAATCACCAAAAATGTGTTTGTAAGAATGCTCATCTTCAGGGTCAGCTGTCAAAATAATTTTGGTTTCAAATAGCTCTAATCACTGTAACACTAATAAGATAAACTCATCAATGTAGGAAATCAGCATAAAACTCAACTATTTCTCCGTTTCTTTGAATAAATGTAGGAAAATCAACGATGTGGTCCTCAGTTTAGATGCATAATCAGATTGAGTAAAACTATTCTGAATTAGCTTGATTGTTGTTTTGTTTTTTATTTTTTTGTCATGGTGTTCTCTTTTCCAGCCAAGTTTCATGTTTCACCGCTACTCTGCCCTTCATGTCCTGTTGTCTATTCATGGATGAGTCGCACCTACGACTGCGACTCATTGACTAACTGTTCTGCAGTCAGTCAATGCAAGACCATCTGGCAGTTAATAATGCTTTGCTATATCTCTCAAATGTTTGTGTTTCTGTTTTGTGTCTCTCTCTCTAAGGGCAGCTGTGAGAACTTGACATGTTCTCTCAAACAGAGTCGAGAAGGAGTCGTAGTAGGAGAGGTGAATAAGGGGGGGAGTTCAAATGACTTGCAACAATCGTCATAAATTTCTTCTTTCTGCTCTTTGTTGCTCTTTAGAAGCACAGATGACTGCCAAACTTCATATTTTGGCATAATTGCACATAATATTAGTGTTTGGTATGAAGGATCGCTGTGAAGTGAGCAACACAATGTGACGACAGTGCTGTCTATCGCCACATCCTTATTCAGGAGGAGTGAATGCTGCAAGTCACTGGGTTTCCTTAGACAAAAAACTTTTTGAACTAATTTGAATAATAAACCAGTGTAATGCACTGGGGCCATTTAAGTAAACTGAACTAAAATTGAATTATTTAATTAAAATAATTTAGAAATAAATTTGCAAGGGAAAGAATAATTAGGGAGTAACTGTTTATCAGAAAAGGGACTGTTGCCTATTATTCCATGCTGAATATTTGAATAAAAATGACATGAACAAAGATTTTTTGAAAAATTAAATTTAATTTGGTTATAAAAGATGTATTTTCCCACATGTACACTCACACATAATTATCATAAATACCATCTATAAGGATTTCTCTTTTTTTTTTTCACAAAGCAAGCACATATGGTGGACTGATACGTGTGATTTCAAAGGACACCATGGAGAATGCTTGGAGTCTTTTACACAGCGAGAAACTTTCAGTGCAATTGAAAAATAAAAGGCTATTGAAAAAAATCAAGTAGAAACATTTAGAAATTGTCTACAAATGGATCAAAGTACAAAAGAGCTACAGCGTTTGGAGACACTACACCCATCCACAGGTGGATATTTTGGTTTTATGACCGTCTCATTTGACCATTTCTGACAGATTAGAATTGAAACCGTACAAATAGAAACATTAGAACAAAAAAATGAAAATTTGCCACAAGTCAAATGCTTTCTGCGGTGAATGCATTCGAGTAATGATGGATAAAGAATGAGAAGCAGAACCCTGATGAAAACAATAATCTCTTTCAAGTACAACCACAAATTCAAAACAAAGACAATTGGGAGATGGTAAAGTTTTCTTCAATTAAAGCTGTGATTCATCCTTTTTACCAGGAGTTCAGTTTCTGAGAACCACTTTTCATCTTCATGATGGAAAATTGTTTATACAGCATGCACAGCAGTTTTTGAAAAATTAAATCCAAATCCGTATAAAAAAACAACACTTTTTTCTATATTTTTGTCAAATAAATGCATAATGTATGTCTCAATAAAAATCAGAAACTGAGGTAGGACAATGGTTTAATCTGTGTTTGTATTGATCTGTCTTTCCATCAAAAGTAAAAATAAAAAATAAAAAAAATGTATTATTTGTTAATGTAGTGTTGCTGCAAATCTATGTTAATTTACATAGCTGTCAGATTATCAGACATTATTGGATTTGAATTTAAAAATGTGATCTGAGAAGAAAATGAAATGTTGGGCTCAAATGTTATAAATTCATACAGCGCCTTCGATGTGTTTTGGCACCAAGGTTTTCAATATTTGTTTTATAGTGAAAAAAAAAAAATAAAAATTTTCATTGCTGGTGCACTATTTACTATTTTTTTACTATTCAGAAAGTTAACTTCAAATGGATATTTCAAGAGTTCATATTTATATTTAGAGTATGAAGATGACATTCACTAAGAAACCTCTGTCATATTTTCAATTTTTTCTTCAAAGAGGGGAAGAGAAGAAAATACTCCATTCAGGAGATGTGCACTGCTCTTTTTAAATAATTAAATGAATGGCTTCAGAAACTTGTCATATCTACAATCAGAATGATAATTAAAAAGTTGAAAACAACTGGAACTTCGACAAAAAACTCCAACCGAGGATATACAGCTCTACTTCCAACATGCACAGTGAGGCGGAAAAAAATAAATCTCAAAATCTCACTGTCAGAGCAGTGAAAAAATTTATTCTGTGAGAAAATGTAGTAATGAAATACATTTGTTTGTTTTTAAGCTTTTTACATATCTTTATCAAGGGTGCCTGTAAATTTTGAGGTCTGCAAATGTTTTTGGCCTGCATTGTTTGTGAACAGCGATCACAAAAATTGATCTCTGGTTATTTTGTTCCAGATTCTTAAGTAATGGCATTTATAAGCTTCCTTACATGTAATTTGGTGTAGTATATCTTTACTGTAGGTAAAGTGCAAGTAAAATAACTAAGTCATATAAAACTCAGAGTAAATGAGTCAATATTTCTTCAGACATGATGATGAAATCAAAGGGCAATGCATGCCTTGAATTGATTTTTTTTATTTTATTTTTTTGTTAATTTCAAATTTTTTTGTGTGGTTTCTGTGTCCCACTCACTGTATATCTGCGCAATATCAACAACAGTGCATTCAAAGAGAGTAGCTGAATATTACTATAGAAATAAAAAAAAAGTAAAAGTGCAAAACACAAAATGTATCACATGTCCACAGGCACACGAACTATGTCTTTATCCAATCAGAGAAAACATCCACTTTGTGCAATAAGAAGATAGACACAGAATTTTCTATAGAACTAGGCGTTTCATGACAGGTTGACAGCAAAGACAAAAAAAAACTGTTATTTATTTTTCCTAGAAGTGACAAAGCTCAGGCGATCAGTCGTGAAACAAAAACCTTTTGTATGTCAGTCTTGTAATACAATAAGGAATGTCGTGCTCGTGTTGTGTTCAAAAAGGCCACTGAGACGTCTGCGCTCGCCCGGCGTTTAATGCCCTGATGCCAATCTGTTGTCATTTCTCCAAATTTCCTTCATCATTTGAACAGGCTTGGTACAAATAAAAGTCTCCTTTCCCAATATATGCTACCACATCTCTAAAATATTGCACTAAAAAAGATTACATTTTGTTGTCAGCAGTGTTCCACAGAACGAATATGGTACATTATATTATTAGTTATATATATATATATATATATATTATATATATATATATATATAATATATATATATATATATAAAAGCATTGATTGTTTTTAATTAATTTTATAGCAAACAAACTGCTTTAAAACTATTAAAAACTAAGGTTTTATTCCTGTTCGTGTAAACCTTTTTTTTTTTCCATGAAGGAATGTAGATATCTTATGGGGCAAGATAGTGAAACACTTTCCTTTTAAAAATGATCAAAATGATTGGAAAATGGCAAATGAATCCTTGACAATACCCTCTTCAAGGTTTTTCTACTTGAGGGCACAATGGTACCATAGAGGGCTAAAAGTGAAGAAAATTGTAGAAATGCATGTCATGAAAATCCTAGTTTTTTATTTTAGATAAAGCATCCTTAATTTGAAATACAGTAATATCACAGTAATATGCGTTTGTTTTGGAAAGTCACTTCACTCTTGATTTTGGCACTCCACTGTACAAAATCATGTGTTTTTATCCAGCACTGAACACATTTGTATCACTTGCTAGGCTCACGCAGTCAAAGAGGTGAGTCACATGCTCACTCTGTAATGTACCGTCACATCACAGTTGATTGTATGGATGCTATGTACAGAGCCCCACAGATTTATGTATAGGATTTTTATGCTATTAAATATTGTCATTATTGTTTCACAGGAGACAGTCTCTTAAGCAGTTTCTTTCCTTTGGAGAGTATTCCTTTCTTCTTCTTGTTTGCCAGATCTTGAGGGTCCCTGGGGTCCAGCGGAACATGGTGACCCCTTGGAGGGCTAAGCGGTCTCATAGTTCCTGGAAGGAGGGGACGAACGATAGGGGACGGCGCCCGGACAGGGGTTGTAATGTTGTTGGCCGTGTCTGTGTTTTCTGCAGTGACCTGAGGAGGTTTGGAGGCATATTACAAATGAAGCAACTATTTATGTTTTTTTTTTTTCTTCCATTTTTCAGGGGGGTTTAAGGGGCTATAAAAAATTGTGAAAAAAAACACAAAGGGTGTTTTTTGAAATTTGATTGGAAGTTTTCAATCATAACTAAATTTCTAACAATCTAGGATTGTAGAGGATCTTGAAATAAAAACCCTAAGAGTAAATAATGAAACAAAACTAACAGAGCATCTTAAAATTTTATTAATTTTCTCAATGTGCAGTGCTTAAATTTGATTTGCTAAAGTGCTTCTGCACCACTATTGTTCATGTGCAGAAAAAAAAAAACGAATAGTCACAAAAGGAAATGTAAAATTGTCAAAATAAATGCACACAAGAAGGCATTAGGTTTATTTAAGGAACAATACTTTTAATTCTAGTCAAGTATATAATAATTTTCTTAAAACCCAAATCTCTGATTATATTTATTGGTCATATCTAATATTTTCACTTAAACAGAAAATCAGTAGAATTAACCAAAGACTTCAAAACATAAGTCTGTGTAAGAAATGTATATTCTCTTTACTATATTTTAAAAATAATATTCTAATTTATTGAATTGGTCAGAAAGCTAGGCCAGATTGATCTTTAAAATTTTAGAGGTATACATGAGTAAGTGCTTGCTTCAATGACTGCAAGGTGCCGAGGTCCAGTGAATGAAAACGGACTCAATCAATCACCCTTCCATCACCATGTTTGACCATTGGCGTTTGTGCTGATAAGTCATATTTGGTTTTCAAGAGAGCTGACGGTGTGCAGTGTGAACTACCTCAGGTTTTTTGGCCCTGTTAACGCCTCCTTCTACCATGTGTACAGACTGATTCAAACCACTGAGTTCTCCTCCTTCCTCCCACAGATGGAAAAACATGACTGTTAGGTTAATTGGTGTCTGAAAATTGCCCTTGGACTGAGTGTGTGTATCATTTGTGTGTCTCTGGGTTGTCATGTGTCGGGCCGGAAACCTGTTTTTCTTTTGTAATCCTTCCTAGCAAACCCTTTTTTCTGTCTTTTCTAACATACATGTCAACACCCAGGAAAAGTTGGCAAACTTGCCTTCAAGGTTTTCAACTTTTGATTAGTCTCTCTTAACATAAGATAGCTTCAAAAACTTTACAAATGTCCTTGCAATCCTCTGCAGACCGTTGAGGAGCAGTTCTTTCTCTAAGGCCAACTTAGTGTTGTTTCATTTTATGTTCCTGCTTGATGAGGTGATCATCTTCTCTGTTTAACCTTATGAAAGAAATAAGAAGTGCCTTACATTTTTTTATATTATGCTTGTAGAAGAAATACTTATTGACTAGTAAACATAAAAAATTAGGTGCCATATGTGTGATCTAATTGAGGGAAAATTGTGGACACCCTACCCTCCTTTTAAGTAGAGATACTTCCCTGTGGGTGAAACAAATTCAGTGAGATGCTTCTTGTGGCAATCTACCAGAGTCTGGGAACAGCTTGCCCCACTACTCACTTTTACCTGTGAGATGTTAAAGGGTTTTCTTACATCTCCAACGTCTTTCAAGTCACCTTACAGCATGTTATGAATATATTGGCTTTGACTCTGCCCTGGACTTTTTATTCCAAGACAGACCTGACCAGATTTGATCTATTCTGGGTTTGTTCAACATTGTGATTGTTGTTGTTAGTTTGTTAGTTTTTGTTTGTGTATAGAATACACACAGCAGGAAGCCAGGAAATGTTAAACAACATCATCACACCACAGAAGCAGGGAACTCCAATATTAGTCGGCCATAAGGAGACAGTCATTTACATTACAACACCCAGGGATACAACTGTAGATGCCAGGCTTCTTCTCTAATGCAATAACTGCTATTCCAATTGTTTTCTTTTTATGTTATGATTTTTTTTTTTTTTTTTTTTTTTTGCACAATAAAGTTTGAATATTTCCAGAGGCTTTGACAGAACAAAAGAAATAACTCGGAAAACCGAACCAAGTGAAGAGACAGATTTTGATGAATCTGAGTCACAACAGGACGTAGCGCCAAATAAAGCCCTCGCTGCGCCCACAAGCTGTTTGCATTAGAGCTGCGAATCTGATATCTCCAGTTGCCAACTTACTGTACAAGGGCAGACAGAGCCATTTATGGTGTGAAATGAACAATCTTCCTCTGTTTGTTTGTTTAGTTTTGCCAAGCGGGTGAGGAAAAAAAAAAAAAAGAAATCAGATGTGGTAGCGTTGTCACCATCGAGAAAAACCACATCACTATGACAACAGAAAGCAACAACAACACCACATGAACACAGAGCGCAAACAAGAATGGTTTTAATATCCAATCTTTTTTTTTTCCTTTCCTTTTATTGTTTCAATGTAACAATACAGAATGGATGTCTCAGTGCTGCGGTTCTCTTGAGCTCAGAGCAAACATGGCATATCCACCGTCAACAGGGCTGAAAAATAGATCTGATGTGTGGGTAAGAGAAACAAAGCCTCTTTCAGGAAATACACAAGCTGAGCCAAGAAAGTTAGAAAATGTATCAAGTTTGAAAAAAACATGCTTTTCTTTACTTTTAAACTTCTCTTAAATAATCTTAAATAATTTAAACTGGGTAGCAATGTGTTGCTGAGCACTTTTAAATAGAATTGTACACAATAACAACAATTTGACTTTGTGTTTTAGTGCAAAGAGTTACCAATTTTTTTTTGTGTGTAAGGAATGAGTTGAGCCTTTTTTTTTTTTTTTACATGTCCTCCTCAACCAGTCCTATAAGCATGAGCCACCTGCAGGGTTCCCATGGTCTATCCTCTCTGTCCACAGGCTTTGCTCTTCCTTTCTCTGAGATTAAGAAAGGCGTTAACACTGGATTTTGCTCCCTTTCCGAAGGGTGAAGGGAGTGGGGAAGTCGTTAGTCTGTAAAGAGTCACCACTGTCACCACATGGACAAACACACACAATGAACAGCACACAGACTGCAGGTGGAGGAAGCAAGAGACGGAAATCAAGAGGAGAGGGGACGAAGGATGGATGAACACAGGGTCTAGCGCTGAGAGCGGCGATGATGATGTACCCGTTTTCCCTCTGGCACGTTTGCAGTGGAGTTTGCAGGGGGCCGGTTGGCGGGTTCTTCCTGGGGGTAGTGGGACGGGGTGTCGGTCAGATAGACCTCCACGTCATCAGGCACTTCTTCCAAGAAGTTAGAGGGCACCAAGCCACGATGGCCATTGAGCTCACCCTAGGGACAAAGATGGTGAGAACAGAAAACAAGAGAAAGAAGAGAAAGAAGTTCAAAGAACCTCTGAGAAACGGGCAGATTATCAGACAAAAGCTTCACTCAAGAGTGAAAGTATTTCTCATTTAAAAGATTATTGATCAT
Organism: Poeciliopsis prolifica; assembly: GCF_027474105.1. Classification (NCBI taxonomy): domain Eukaryota; kingdom Metazoa; phylum Chordata; class Actinopteri; order Cyprinodontiformes; family Poeciliidae; genus Poeciliopsis; species Poeciliopsis prolifica. Next base: position 219,680 of record NW_026562542.1, read on the forward strand.
TTAGCATATCTGTTTTCTAAGGGTGTAAAGTCTGTCAAAAACTTAACTGTAGCAAATTTCTTAAATGTTTCAATAGAAATTAGACTTTAGATTTTTTTTACGGAGCTTTTGCTGTAATTGATCAACCTAAGTCATATAACTATATTGTATTTTCTTGATCAGGTACCATCTTCTTATTTTTAAAACTCCGAGAGAAAAGTGTATTGATAATTATGTGTTTATTACTTAAACTTCATTGGTAAGCACACAATTTTTAGTCTTGATTTATCTTAGACCTTCCTAAGTGAATACTTCTATCACAAGCATGTCAAGCAATCTATTTTAAAACTTCAAACAATACTGCTTGATGAAAATTCAAAGACAATTTGTACAAGATGGGATCTACCTAAAAAAGCTGCTATTATTCTGCTATCATTAATTATGCAATTTAGAGGAATTCGCTCAGACAATAAAGCCTCAAAGTGTAAAACAATCTGCTTACGTGATAAAAAAAAAAAAGTTTAAAAAAGATTTCCATTTCAAGACTCTGGAAATGAATCCATAAAGTGGTGATAATGACATGTGGGTTACCATGCCCTTCCATCTGTGACCACATAATCAATTTCTATTGGCTAATTCCAGTAAACTAATGCACCATGTCACAATGCTCAATCACATCAATTGATCACCAAGTGGCTTCAGCATGGATAAGTGGCACTCACATAGTAAAACCCATCTTCATCAATGTCTCCAAAAACAGCAATGATGTCGCCAGCACAGAAGGTCAGCTCAGCCTATCAGGAGACAAATACAAAACAGAAAAATTTCTGTGCGAAGGCGTGCATGTGTAGGCGTTTGTGTGGTGTGTTATTATGTGCAAGACAATGAGGGCGACTTAGATGGTGGGCCTCAACTTTATTGACGTATTTCACATTTCACATTCTTTTATCAGAAACTGAACATTATAATTTAACTTAAATTATTTAGGCCAAACCCCAGATTTGCCTCCTAAACCATTTTCAAAAGACAAAAATTTTATATAGATAATAATGGTTGTGGTTAACTTCCTCTTTCTATTATATGGCTTTACCTCAACATCAACATTAGGGGAGCTCTCTCTGGGGTCGTAGTCGTAGAGCGCCACCATCCTTCTTGAGGCCTGATCTCGGCGGAGACCTCGTCTGTTCTGCTCTACAGGCGATAACATGGAACAACTCAGAAAACAATAATGTCATCCTGGGGACTGCATTACAACTTTAACTCACTGGAGTGCACAACAGAACACATTATTATATAATAAATAGATTGATAAATATGATAATTAAGAAGTTGAAGAAAAAAAATATTAAATAATAGAAATATAGGAAGATCCAACTAACCATAAGTCTGAAATGAATGAATGTATATGGGAAAATAAATATAAATATAAAAAAAAATACAAAAGCAATAACTTTACACTAAAATAAGAAAATGAACAGAAAGAAATTTACAACAAAACGTTATGTAACTACTGTTGCGGTCCCTTCAAAAATCTGTTATTTGTTATAAAATTTAATATTTTACAACAGTTCTTATAAAATAATTTACTCCATTTTGTTGTTGCTGAAATTTTTCTGCAATGTTTTTATTTCCAAGATTTGTGCTACAACTTAATTAGAATTTTTGTGCACACCAATACCAACAAATTCCCTTTCAACTTTTACACATTTACTCTGTACTCAGTCAGCATGCCTCTGCAGTACCTATTTTGTCCACAGGGGTGCTGAGAGGCAGAAAGCCCTGCTTGATGAGCTGATCCATGGTCTCCTCATCGTCTGCTCGTATCTCGGACACCATGTTACAGGGAAGAAGCCCCATCCTGCCTTTTATTGCTCCTCTGTAAAACCCATCTGTGTCCTTATCACCATAAACCTGACAGATATGGGAGTGAAACAGGCATGTTCAAAGCCTCATTGAAAAGTTTTTGTATTCCAGAAATTTAGAATATCTTTCTAGAAGATTTTTCATCTTCCAGAATATGGTATTCTGGAAGATGCTAAACATTTCCTATTGAGTAATTTGTGACCGAATATAACAGTCAGTTATTAGAACTTCACTTTAAATGCTATTATTATTATGACAGCTGGAGAACAGGGTGCTAAATGCAATCTAGCAGTGAATATCCCACCTTAATTATCTGCCCTTCTTTGAAAGGTAGCTCCTCATCTGCAGCATCTGGGTTGGGGGACATAGACATAGGATCGTAGTCAAAGAGCGCCACAAATATCCGAAAAGGTTCCTCAGGCTCTGACTCGTCATAGTACGTTGGAGAGCGTCTGTCCCGATTCCTGTAGCCGTCTTAAACACAAACAAAAAAAGGCACGAGTCAAAAATAATCTTTACACAGCCAAACTACAAAAAAAAAAAAAAAGTGACTAAAACATAGATACAGACATGAAGTGCAAAGAGTGTTTGTGAGATTTGGCCACAAATGGAGCAGATTTCTGAGCAACAGGTTACATGTAATATTTATACTTAATACTTTAATACTTTCCTTATCTAATTTGTTAAGATGAGCATGTTAATGGTATATCTAAGCCATGCCCCAATACACAGAAATTGATGAGTAAATTCTGCATCTTTATCATTCTTAATTACTAGATTGTGCACTGCATGATAGATTTATTTCTCTTATCTTGCCATATTTGTGCCTCTAAACATGCAGAAAATAGCTGTGACTAGCTATTTATTAAAATTTCACGTGGCACGAACACACATGCATTCACAAAGACAAACGACACATGAAAACGTGTGGTATTGAATAGGTCTTTTTTTTCAGCTTTCAGTGTGCTAAGAATAGTGTGCAGCAAAACAGGTGAAACATTATGTGATTTGTGGAAATGAGACAGCAAGACACAAGACTTTGACATGCATTTTTAAATGAATCAACATAAATAGGTAGCAAAGCAATTATGTGAAATGTGCTGATGAATGCCAACTTAAATAGTGTAGAAGCTGGAAGTACAACTTGGTCTGATAGAAGTATTGAGCTAATGAGAGCATTTTCAGTAGTACCGTGGAAAGGAAGACTATTTAAACTGGTAGGTTTTGTATTTCATTTATCAAAGAAGTATTTTTCTGTATCCTTGACCAGAATATACTTCTGAATTTGATGTGGTATATTTCAGTACATCCATCTATTTATCACTTGCTAACTTTCTCATTTAGAAAGATGCATTTTGTCTAGAAAAACAATATTACATCATCCCAATGACAGCAGATTTAAAATGGCCAGCTGTCCATTTTCATACTGATTTTAAGATTTGTTTACATAAGATACTTTTTTATTTTTGAATGTTTTTGGACTAGAACTGAATGATTTAGGCAGAAAAAAAATACCAGCATTTTCAAAACATTGTGATAAACTAAACAAAATTTCTTTGAGCATTTTGCTCCATTACAAGTTACAAGCTAAGAAACATCAAAGAAAATCTCTCAACTCTCTCAATTAGCAGTGTGTTAATGTACAAAATGCATTTCAGTTTTCTAAGAACTGTTTAAGAATGCAAATATGATCTGTCATCAAGTTCACATGTTGCTTCTCCTCTCTATCTTCTAAAAAAACACAAAATTGCGGCCCCACGTTGTCTGACTTATTTAATTTTAAAGTCCACCTTTATCAGTAATATGGTCAGTTTATATGTGTTATCACTAAAGATAACACAGAGAAACTGAGCCTTTAAAATGGACGTTTTCACAATGGCTTTCACATGAGTTCAGCTGAAATTCTTTCACATCTTTTTTGCTGATATTTTCTAGATTTAAAAGTAACATAATTTTGTACTCAAAGATAAAACTGATATTTCAAGTTAATTTTCAATTTTATTCTCAATAGGAGTTCAAATAAACATGAATGATTGGTCCAAATTGCAAATGTACAGGATGTGATTGTATCAGAAAGGGAAGGGTGTGCATGACGTTCCCTAAACAATCAATCAATCATTTATCATTGCAGTTGTGGAAACTCCTATTGCAGACATTTGGTCCTGCTGGTGTGTCCACCACTCCATTCCATTGCAGTGCAGTCATGCGATTCTAATGTAAGCATTATTATAACCATTATCCCTTAAGACAAACAAACAGGCAGTTGCAAGTGCCCACAGCTACGTCTCTATATTTGCAGAGTGCTGGTGGCCATCTTTGCTGCCATGCTTTGGAGGTAGAAACAGCTCTGCAGGCACATACCATGGGGACACCTGATTCCGCCTGTGTGCCTGCGGGACGACCACGCCTTGTGTCGAGCTACTCTGCCATAGTTAACATCTTTCGTTGATGGGGAGGGGTTTCCCTCATTGTTATTCTCAGAGGTTACTTCTATGAGAAATACCAGTTGAAGATGATGTGGTTATAAAGCAATTACAAACTTTTCTCCTTCTAAAATGTTATCAATAACTTTGCTGCTAAAATTGGAAGAAATACAAATCAGCAAGTACAGCCTTGTGCAGAACATCTAATACCCCTGGAGCTTTGTCACATTTCACATTACATAAACTTTAGAGTGTTTATTGGAATAGACCATTTTCAGAGAAGAAAATAAGGTTTGAATTTTGGACGTTATTTAGGGATACCAGATTAAATCTCAACCAATTCATTCTGGTCCCTAAATAAGTAGAGGTGTACTTGTGTTTCATTTCATTTCATTATAAAGGCAACATTTCTGCTCTGTTGCAGAGCAAACAGCATTATGAAGACCAAGATAGACATAAGAAAGATCAGCGATAAAGATATAAAAAGTTTAAAGAAGGTTTGGCGATAAAAAACAAGGAGATAATTAATCACACAAGAAGAAGTAGGGAGGAAATCTGGAGGAACTGCTGAGATTTACAGTTCAGGTGGAGCAATCAGTTTACTGGACAGACATTAGTTGTGCATTCCACAATTTGGTACTTGGTGGAAAGGATGAAAAGAAAATAGCTATTTCTCCAGAAAGCGACAAAAGGTTCTGTTCTTTCTTGGACGGAAAATATGGAGGGTGTATAGCAAACAAGTGGAAGATGCTCTTATCAGATAAGACTAAAACTGAACAAAATGTGTGATCGGAAATCAACATAGTACTGAACACATTTGGTTCTTGATTTGAGATTATTTACAATACAATTTTGGCATCAATAAAACAAAACTGTAAAATTTTAATAATATTTTCTGTGAAAACTACATACCCATTGGTTTATTTCAACTAGAGCCCAGTGGATTTTGTCCTGCAACTTTTAGGTGTGTCCCTGCACCAACATACCTCCATCATATAATTAGTAGAGGTACTGTTCAGGTGGAGTAAATCAGTTTTTTGTTAATGGCATGTTGATCTTGGGACACATTCAAAAGTTGCAGATCACTGGCCCTCAAGGACTAGAGAACTAGAGATGCCACAGAAATATTATGAACTATTTAAAAACATCTGCATTTAGTATTGAAGAATTCTGCTCAGGTTTGTCTGGTCTGGATACTACAAGTTTCATATCTAGCTCTGTCATGGTCCTATTGCCAAGAAAGCTACATAAGATCTTTATAAACAGAAATTTAGAAAAAAATTTGTTTAGAAAAAATCTGTCCCTTGATGCATCTGTAGCTAGTAGAGGTCTGTAAATTAATAAAAACATGTTTTACTTTCATTTTAGTTCCATTTAGAAAATGCACAACTTTGTGCTGGTCTATTGTGTAAAGCCCTGTTAAAATACACCGAAGTTTGTCCTTGTAACATGTCAAAAAGAGGAACATTTTAATTTACTTGTTCACGTCACTTTTCCGAGACACTGTTGGGAAATCTAAAATCTTTTCTTTATCAGTGAAAAACCTACATAGCTGTGTGGTGACAGAACAGAGGAGTAAAGTCACATCACAAAAAGATCAAACTTTGCATACAGAAAGAAAGTAAAGATGGGTCATGGGCACAGAAATGATCTGGAGATAGAGCAAAGCCTGAGAAGTTTTAGTAAATTAGAATTAAATACATTTTTATGTCATACAAAAAAAATAAACTGACTGCAACCTTCTTTCTTTCTTGCCGTATGTCAGTACTAACCAATGGATGGGACCATTAGAGGTCGCCTCTTAGGCTGTGATCCACCATGTTGAATTCGCCTCCCATTGTCCCGGTCATGGCGGCCTCCACCAGGACTGTTTGTCTGAAATATACAGGCACAAAGCAGAACTTACAGATATCAGAGATTCATGACCTTACATGAATGTGAGCAAATTGTGTGTGTGTACTTATCTATATATATATATATATATATATCTATATATATATATATATATATATATATATATATAGATATATATATATATATATATATATATATATATATAGATATATCTATATATATATAGATATATATATATATAATTTTTTTTTTTTTTTTTTTTTTTAAGAGATAGATTTGAACACATTTTTTACCAACACAGCCATGCACAACTCACAGACAGGCACTGTAACACAGACACATAGACTTACATTCAAACATACACAAGCAGATGAGGAATATCATGACTGGAAGCTGATACTGGTATAACACTAGTCCTGAATTTTGATTGGGAACACATATAGAACATTATGCAAAGACATTAGTGAGCATGACATGTGGTTCATGAGTTTGGCCTCTCAACTTTCCATGGTGATTCAAGAAAGCTGGTTTCTGCCTGGACAGACAAACTTTGACGATGCTGCTCCATTTACATTTCCTGTGAGCTCAATGCTGATGAGGGAACTAATTAATGCAGCTAAACAGTATCTAAAATAAGATTCTACAACTGTGTGTCATTTCCTTGGTTGACACGTACATAGCAAAGGTTGCAAGAGCAAAATAAAACACCTGAGGATATAGGATAGAGGATAGAGGATAGAGTTGAGTGAATGGACTGTCGGAGTGCAAGCCAGCTTCTGTGTGGCAGGGAAAAACAAAAACTCTCACTTTCTCTATCTTTGTTAACTCAGAGTTCTCCAACTTCTTTAGTTTTCCAAAATGACAAACTACACCACCAATATTCTTTTCTTCTCATGTATTAATTCAACATTCTAGGAATGATTACGAATTCATTACACTCAAAAACTTAACATACTGCTGCGGCACCCTCCGGAAATATTTATTCATTTAAAATGTTTAGAATTTACTAATATTTCAAAAGTATTAATTATAAATGTGCAAGTAATTTTATAGTAATTGTTGTTATTTTATTCAGATGGGTTTGTTATTTGTTATAAAATCCACAACTTGCTGATTCCTTGTGGTATGAAGATGGTGTGGCTAAAAATTACATTCTCTTGATTGCTTCTTAAAATGGAAAAAAAAAAAAAAAACATTCCAAGTAAGGCAAATGTTCTTCCTTTGTCGAGTAATTGCTGCAAAAGGAACTGCAAATTACCTTTCCCATTTTACAGACGAATCAATTAAATGGCCTAGAACAGTCATTCATTTACCTTGAATGACTTTAAGATGGAAGGTGCTGCAGTAAAGGTGCATTTTAGATACACTTTACTCTTTGGTCTCTGTTATTTACTTCTTGGTTTTCTTTGCAATCCTTATTAATCTGAATGCAAAGGGAAAAATTAAAGTTTCACACAGAGCCACCCAGATCAATTTGAAAACAAACCATCTGGTGCTTACATGTTCAGTGGGCTCAAAGTTTGTCTTCATATACACATCTTAAGCACACGCACTAACAACACAAAGTAAAATGCAAGCCAAGGCAGCAGTCATTTAAATATCTGTGCCTGTGCAGTTCACTACATTATAATGAACAAGGATGCTTGACTCTAGGATTTCACAATGAGTGCAAAGAACTGCACCTTGGGTGTGTTGTGCGAGTTGCGTCGTCGTCCCTCTTCCAGCTGCATCTCAGAGTACAGCTCCTCCTCATCCTCCTCCATGATGTCAGACAGGTCAGAGCCCCGGCTGCTCGCTGTGATAATCTTCATTGTGACTATAGTGAGGTTGTGGTTGTTACAAAGACACAAAAACACACAGACGCAGTTGTTTAAGTCCACAGACATACCTAAGCACGCACAAAGACATGGGCGGAGGAGTGCAGACATGCAGCCACTCAGATGTACATGCACACACAAACACATCCTGACACATTTAGGACGTTTCCCACGAAAAAGCAAAACATATGTGTTTGTAGAAGGGGTGGGTTCTACCTTCTATGGGTTCTTACCGGCCTCCAACTCAGAGCCTCTGAGAAACTCGTCCACTGAGGGTCCTCTCCGACGTCCATGTGCAAATCCTTCCTCATCTTCCTCTTCCTCATCAGAGGGATGCTGGTGAAATGAATGACCCTGCTCTCCATATCTCCCCATCCTTCTGTCTCCCTAAAAATAAAGAAGAAAAAAAGAAAGTGCGTAAAAATGTGTTTCTATTTTAACTTGTTTTCTTGACATTTCACTAGAAACTTCAATTAGATTAAAATAGACTTAATATAAAACCTCCAAAAGACAAACAACAAAGTGTAGTTTCACTAAGCAAAACTTACTACAATGTTTTGTGTAACATTTGTGTGGTGCTCTTTCCAGACCTTGCCACTTTCTGCTGCCACCCTCTGTGCTGCTTCTCGAGCAATAGCTTTGGCCACAGTATCTGGGATCAGCGTGCCTTGGGGCTGAGGAAGAATCCTCTGAGGGGAGGGGGAACGCAAATGTACCGGGGGAGGGGCCTCCAGAGTGTGACCTTGCATGGGCACAGGAGGCTGCAAAGATGATCGACTTGGGTCCCAGCCGGGCTGGCCAGGCGGAATAGCTCCTCCATGGTGGGCTGTGTGCTCTTTGGCATCCAGGTCTCTGGCACTTACTGGTCTCTGAGGTATAGGGTGGGGCTGAGGGTGGGGCAGCAGAGGCAGTTGGTGCTGGGGCCTGGGACCCTGGTGGAGAGGGCGAGGCTGCAGGTGTAAGGGCTGCGGTTGGGGGTGCGGGGTTCCGCCTGGATGAGGAAGTCTGGGATGTGGAGGGTGAGGTTGCCCATGAGGTGGAAGTTGGGGTGTAGGTTGAGGAAGGTGAGGAGATGGGAGGTGAGGTTGAGGATGAGGGTGTGGATGAGGGCCCACGTGTGGGTGCATTGGAGGCGGCAGGGGTAGGGCAGGTAGAGGCACAAGCAGGTTGTTTGGAATGACGGCGACTTGGGAGTCCTGGGACTCTCCTTGGACTGACAGTGTTTTTACAATGACTTCTCTGGCCTCCAGGCACTGAATCCTTGTCAGATCAATAGTGACATAGTCTGCCATTGGAAACAGTACCTCAGCTATCTGGAGTGGAGAACAAAAACATATGTTATTTTATCACTTTAAAGCAGAAACCATTTATAATTTTACCAACAACTTTTAAAAAGGCCTGCATTTGATTTCACACAAAATGCTGTGATGCATATTTTTTTGTCTGTTAGTTCTTCCTGTTATTTCAACTGCAAAGTATTTCAGTCCCATTGATATTTTTTCTTATTAGGCTGCAAAAAAGTAAATGAATATCATTATTATCCGTTTGGTAATGATAGCATTGTATGCATATATGTATATGTGTGTGTATGTGTGTGTGTACATATGCATGGGTGTGCGTGTGTGTTTATTTATTTCTTTTTACTGTAGCCACTCATGCCATGACTAACAGCTCAAAATCAGATTACACCTCAACAAGTGTTGATGAAGCAAAAAGTTAATGAAAGGTCAAAAACTATATTTTCAAGAACTTTAAATGCCAAATTTCATTTTCAGACTTAAAGTGAGCAGTTCAGAATCCGTGCTGTGCCGATTTACCCTTTTAGATGTGATGTTTTGATTTACTTTAGCTGTCACCAGAGGGGCTAAGAGACCTTTCTAAGACATTTACATGTCCCAGTAACCAAGTCATGCTCCAAACAGCAATCACAAGCAGGTTGCTTTGCTTTGTACACCAAAGATATTTAAGAAAAAAATCACACAGTCAATGAGCATTTTTTTTGTAATTTAAGGAAGACGTTATTATCCTTCAAATATATCAAAATATTTTAAATTTTCCAATCTTTTGGAGGCAGAAAAAATGTTGATATATGCCTTGAAATTTAGATCAACTCCTCACCATCATTCATAATTCTACCAGCTAAATAGGAGCCATAGCCTACGTTATCATTACTCAAATATGCACACTCACCCTTTGTCCTTTAGTGCAGACTGCATAGCCAACAACATTTGCCCCATTAGATGTGCCTGTTGGAGAGAGGATGGGAGGCTTCCAGCGGACTTGCAGAACCCCTGGAGCCTGCCCACAGAGCACCTGAACATTCTGTGGGGGCATCGGGGGACCTGAAAGGTGAGGAAGCATGTGCATGAAGATATCCTCTGCCTGTTACTTACTAGTCTGCTACAGATAGTATGCAAACAGGGGGGAAAAGGTGGGAAGCATTCCTCTAATGCATAAATAAGTATAGATAACAACCATGCAGAGGAATGTATGACTATAAATGAGGAAGTGACAGAAGTGCAAGAATTATTGTAAAAGGGATTTTAATTTTTAATTCATTACCCCAGCACAAAAAGCCAATTAAACGATGCAATATTTTCAGAACAACTCTTCAATACTTTGTGAAGACACATGCAAATACTCAGGATGACTTATAGGAAGAGATAATAACAGCATTGTGTTGTTGAGGTCATTTAGTTGCCAGCAGAATTTGGACGGCAGTAGGTTTGCTATGATCTGACTGGTGATGATATAAAGATTAATGATTTTGCCTTAGCATTGATTTGGACTGGAGTTAAATATGTGTAATCTGCTTCAAATTTGCCAAGGTTTAATGGGACAGTTTTTGTCTTATAATAATTAAGTTAGAGCAGAAAAGTTATGTTTAATGTAGCTGTTTAATTGGAAAGGAAAATATTTTTTGGATTTTAGGATCATATTTAACAATTTCAAGCCTAATGACATTTTAGTAGTTAAATGTACTATTACTAAAAATATTATAATATATTAATGTAAAATGCTATCACATACTAACATTATTTCTTAAGAAGCAAGATATTGTGTACTCTAACACTTGCTTACCGTTAACTACCCTTAAACAAAATAAGCTAAATGAAAACAAAGCTGCTACACAAATAAATAAATCAATCTGGGCTTTGATTCAGTCTTCCCAACATGCAGCACATAATAGTAAGATAGTTTTTCCTTTTAGCAAAACTGTGAATCATACCTGTAGATTCTTTTATTTAATATTAGTAATAATAATCCTCCAATAATTAAAGCAAAAAGGCAGCAGTCAAAGGTTTGAATGGTGCTGTTGTTTTCTTTTCAAGAAAATGTATAGGGATGAGAAAATGAATCATATTAACTGTATCATGTGCTGTTCAACTGCTCTCTAATAGGTAATGTACTCTGTGTGAACAATGGGCAAAATTACAAATGAATTTGATTGCAAATAACAAATTGTGTTGAAATTTGGAGAAAAAAAATCATTCAAGTCAATTTATTGTACTTAAGTGGGACATACTTCCAGAACAAGAAACAAATGCAACATTGCCCGCATGCTTTGAGTGAACATGTAATAATTTTCCTTCTACTGAAATTTAAAAAAAAATTATTAAAAGTATAAATGAGATATTTTGTTGAGTGGCTCAGGGAGAAACATGTAAAAACCAGCCAAGCACTGATGCTCAATCTCTGACCTGTTCTGCAATATGGTGTTGGGCCTAGACGGAATACAATACACAGAAAATAGCATAACATCAAAATGAGGGACCGCATTCCTCCACAGCACAGGACACAGACTTAAAGATTAATTGATGCTGCACTAAGTTTACATTCATAAATAATAAAATTAACAGCAGTAACAGACTGTGAACCCAATTTTGATACCATGCTTGTAAAAACTATGTAAAATAAATGTTTGGTGACTATTACGTATTTATACACTGTCTTGCAGGGTTACTCATATCCTTCACAATCTAATTTAGTTTATTGCATTGGGATGTGATAGACCAACATAAAGTCCCACAAAAATGTTAAGTGGAAAGAAATGGATATGTTGTTTTAAATTATTATTATTTTAAAATAAAAATCTAAACAATAAATTGTAGTACATGTTTTTAGTCTTCCTTGCTCAGATACCACTAACTAAATTCCTTTAGAAGTCTCTAAAAGTCAAACTGTATGTCATTTATCTCAGTATAAGTGCAGCTGTTCTGAGGATAAAAGGTTATGAGAGAAATAAGAGGTTTGTGAGATATTAGTAAACAAACAGAATTCTGAATACTGATGAAATACACCAAACAAATCAGATACCAGATTTGCCACCAATCTTGAAAAGCAAATGTAAACACTTGGGTTCTGTTAAGATGACAAAATATTTAGCTTGTTTGCCCACAAGGAAAAGGCTATTTGTGGTGAAAACCAACACTACTCATCACCCTGAGCACACTGTCTCCATGATGATGGAAACATGATGCTGGAGGAATGCTTTCCTGCAGACTGACGATGGAGCCAAATACAGGAAAATCCTAGGAGAAAACCTGTTACAGGCTTCCAAACACTTCAGACTGGGGTGGAGAGTAACTGTTTGTCTTGAGATTTGTAAAGCTGGTAGAGATATATCTGTAAGGACTCACTGGTTTAATTGCAGTAAAATATAGTTTTGCCATGTACTGATTCATCGGATGGGGGATAAAAAAAACAACAACATATAAAGCAATGAATAATGTTCCTTCTTCTTAATTATGAACCACTTTATGTTGCTCTGTAACATAAATTCCTTGTAAGGTACTTTTAGATTTTTGTTGTTGTAATATGACAGAATATGGACTAGTTTCAAGGAGCTATACTTTTCTTTTGCAAAGTACTGGGAATATTCTTTGCTCACTGCATGTAAAACAAACACAAAAATATCACTGACCTGCTGCTTGAGTACAAAACTCCACTCCAGCTTCTTTCCTTTCCCTCTGCTCCAGAGGCAGCTGCCATGGCACCTGATGGGGCTGTGCCACCACTTGGACCTTATACACCGTTAGGGGATTCAGGTTGTGGAACCGTAGTCTATACCTTCCAGGCTTTACCACAGCATGCTCCGCCCCATCTAAGTACACAGTGTGACTGTAGTTACTGTTGCAAGGCAGCCAGGAGAGCTCGGCAGTGTCCCGCTGGATGTCGTCCACCCGCATGGCGCATGGTGCCACCACCACATTGGCTCCCACCAGGACGGTGCAACGGAGCTCTCCGACAAGCCGCGGTCAGTGACGCTCTGCACGGAGACACGATAAATGCAGCTGTCCAAGTCCAGCTTTTCCAGCAAGCACTTGGTCCGGCCGGTGTATGGTATACTGGCACGAAGCTCCCCATCAACTAATACGTTGTAGCCAGAGATGTTCCCCCAGCCCAAAGGCACTACTGGAGGCTCCCATGCCACAATAACACTACGTGCCAGCTGCTTGATGAGGGTTATCTTACGGGGGTAAGGCACAACATCCTCAGCTAAGTCCTCAGGATCTAATGTCCCCCCTGTACCATTGCTACATGGAACAAGGGAATTACTTGAGCCTAGCATTACATCCTGGGAGGCACCTCCATCCACGGTCATCAGGGCTAGGGATGTGTGTTCCAGAGGACCTAAATCTTCTGCTCCCTCTCCGATTAGTTTCTCTTTATCCTGGACAAATTCCACAAAGTTGGAAGGAACAAGTCCTCTTTGACCATCCAGCAACTCCCCTGTCATGCAGAAAGGAGAAATATGGTTAAAAGAATTGCCTTTTTTGAGACCAAAATTGCTCTTACATCTAGCAAATTTAGAGGTAACTTGATTTTATTTAACCAAATATTTTATTTCTGGTGGTAGATAAGTGGGATCTCTTACAAGATAATAAAGTAAAGTAACACAAAAAGCAACTGAAAAAAGCATTATGTTTTACTCAAAAAATGGCATGTCATTAATTAAAATACCGCTGGTATTTTGATGATGCATCTTTAGCAATGAGCTATAAGTACTCTTATTATGTATCAAAACTAAAATATTCCCTTTTCAACTTAACTTTTGGATTGAATGGAATAAGGAGAACCCCATATTCCATACATGACCTGCTCACTTAAGGAAAATAATAAGTTTTTATTTTGGTTACTTGTAAATGATATGCTTCAGTTCAGTAAAGCTCATCATGTTTCTTCAATCCCTGTTTCCACAGGAAGCTTGGGAAACCTTAAGACCATTTGCATCTGTCTGCTCATGTGTACATGAATCAGTGTGTTTTCCTTGTGTGTGCCGATGATTAATAATGCCAAGCCCCGTTGGATTAGTCATCATACTAAAAGGGGCCAAGGTCCCATCTTGTCAACAGCTTGGTCTGAGGCCCAAGTCTCCCTCCTCTGTTGTAAATACAGAGCTCCTCCACAATGTCGTGCGATCCGACCGCCCACGGCTAATGAATCACTGCAGATGAGTCCCACCATGACTACGACATGTCTGCATCGGCTGCACTATTGGTAGCTAGGGGGATTAGGACTGCCTCTGACGGAGAAACCTTCATAATTCTACAGAGATTAGAATGAGAGTCATTCCAATCAGCAGTTGTGAGAAAGTATGCAGAAAGTTGTTCATAGTGACATCCGGCGCTGACAAAGCAGAGGTCAAAGAATGAACACAGCCAGAAGGAAGATGATGGACATTTTTAGTATGAGGGTGACAAGTCATGCAAACTGCCATGTTGGAGCAGGAGAGCCTTTGCACCAGTGCTTACAGAAATGACTTCATCAGCATTACAGTTATTTTATATTAAGGTCGGACAATGTTGGATTGTTCTTGTACAACAAAGTTAATTAATTATAACAAAGGAAATGAATTTCATTGTAAATGTGATATATGTACTTGCACAAAGAGTACTTTTTTTGCTGCAAAGGAGGCAGGTCTTTTTCAAAAGGTCTTTCAATTTTTTTCTTTAGATTTTGGCAGCAGTTTCCCTTATATTAGTTTGTTTCTTTCTAATCAGTCCAGCATGAAAAGAAAGAGGACATATTTCATCTGGAGAAGTAGTTTGATGACAGTTGTTAGGTGTTTCAGAGATGGACAAGAAGCCAAGTAAAGAGAACTGGCAGAAGTTTTCTGGCATGGTGTGCCGATAAACCTCTTATATCTTGAATATGAGCAAAACAAAATAGATGATTGCATATTTCAAGAAAAACAGAAGAACAATGAGGTCATCTACAAGAAGAAACAGAGCAGTCTGTACTATTTGAGGAAGCTTAGATAATTTAGAGTTGTGGCAAGATGCTACATATCTTATCTAAGTTTGTTGTGGATAATGTAATCTCCTTTACCATCATTTGTTGAGGTAGCAGCACCAGAGGCAGAATCTGAAACAGGTAAGCAAGTTGACAAAGAAGGATGGTTCCGTGTTGGGGACCACAGTGGAACAACTGAAAACCGTGGTGCAAAGAAGGATGTTTTAGAAAATGAGTTGGCAACCTTGAGCATCCATCATTAGACTGTCATCCAGCAGAGCGTCAGTCAGAGACTTCTTCAGAACCACTGCGAGACAAACTGCTACAGGAGATCATTCCTGTCTACACTCACCAGCATCTACAACAACTCTTTGAAGAAACTTGGATCATATTAGTTAAAACAGAATGTTGTTTCTCTTTGGATTAAAATAATAAGTATTTTTGATTCAAACTGAGAAGTTTGGACAGTTTGCACCAAACCACATTCACATGTCACCTCAGAGGTATTTATTTGCATTATTTTAGTCAGAACACAATTTATCCTCAGCCATACTGAAGAAACATCCACGGATCTCATGTGCGTCCGCTTAATCAGCGTTATTACCTAAATCTCTCTCGAATATAAAAAAAAAAAAAAAAACAATAAATTTTCTGATATTTCAGATCCCAGAAGAACATGTGGGCAAGAGCTGAACATTGTGTGTAAGCCACCAACAAACCTGACTCAGACCAGTTCTGTAGGGAGAAATGAGCCAAAATCCAAGAACATTGTCAGACATTTGTTTAAAGATACTGAAAAAAAAAATCAGTATCACAACCGAGAATATATGTCAACCAATTACTAAATAAATGTATATTAAGTTCTGAATTTAATAATATGCACTTATTGTTTTGTTATTGAGCAAAAGAAGTAATTGAAGCAGTCCTGACTCTTTTAAAACATGGGGCATTTCGTCAAATTTAATGTCACATAGTTACAAAAATGGTTATGTGTTTTTATGCAATGTGTATATAAAACTTTATTTCACAGCCAACATCAAAAACAGCTTAAAAGTAGTTATTTCCCTCTCACCTTCATAAAAGCCATCATCATCCATGTCTCCATACACATATAGATATTTTCCAGCCACAAGAGGGAGCTCTGCTTCAGGATGTTCATTCGGTCCATCATAGGGGTTATAACTTAGCAGAGAAAAGACACAAGAATATGTTGAGTTTAGTGAGTGAAGTGCCAAGACTGCAGACCTGAAAATCAAAACAAATATTTTGATGCTTGTCTCTTTCACCTGTAACGGCAGTGCAAAGGCGGACCTGGCCTGTGTAGCGAGGTTTGGACCTTGATGATGAGCTTGTCTCATCCTCCATCTATTGATCAATCACAGTCACAAGTCATCATTTCCACCCAGAAGCAGGGTTGCAAGTAGCTTTATTTTAAGCACTTAAAACGATTGTCGAGAGGTTCATGCGACGATGTGGTGTCCCTCACTCTCACCTCTGATGGGGGATGCTGTCGGGGCTGCTGGAGCGATCCGTTGTTACGGTGCTGGATTTGACAGACAGCAGTTTGAATGCTTCGCTGTCTTCAGTCTGCAGAGGGCAGGGTGAAAACTGAGGGATCAGAAGCTGAGCATTTGGTGCACTCTCATCACCTAGGAGACATTGATTTAAATAGCAAATAAAGAGAGAATGTCATTCCTCATGCACCCCATTAACTGTTCATTGCACACCTATTGATTCAGTCGTTAAGCAATGGCACAGTTAACACCTTTCATGCCAAAAGGCTTTTGTGCCTCGGTCAGTAATTACCTTCTGCAGAACATATGTGTTCTTAAAAATCTCTCAGTGAAATAAGGCTTATTTAGTCAAATGCAAAGAAGTCAAAAAGTTTTATTCTTTGAGAAAACTATAAGACACAACTTTTTCAACATCTGTGGTTAAATGCATAAAAATGCATGAAAAATGGGTGTAATTGCAGTTGTAGTTGTTTGACTTAGTATCTGACAATGAAAGTGTATACAAGAAAAGTTTGGCAAAAAGTAAATTAAGGAGAACATATAAAGTGTAATATCTACACACCAATTCATCAAAGATCAACAGCATCTGAAAGTTTTCTATTTCACAGAACCGACACAGTACATAACAGATGGATTAAGGTAAAAGCTCTTGAGGAATCACCTGGCTGGTTGTGATATAGTTGTTTTTGGTATTAAATTATATAACATGATCAACTCCTAAATAGAATATTAGATTACCTTGCATAGATTCAGCTTTAGAAACTGACTTAAAAAGTCTTCTATGGCGGGTACAAAAGTCATTTGTATATTACATGTTCATGCACACTTATGTCATTACAATATATTTGTCAATACCTGGATTAAATCATAGATTATTATTTTCTGGTTTGACAAAGAATACTTACTTGTGAAATGACATATGCATAAAGAAAACTTTAAAAGACTTATGGACACCCCCAGAAAATACTGCTGTAACAACGTCTTATTCATTGCAATAACAAAAATAAATAAATAAATTAAATACCTACAGTTCGTAATAGTGTTATAAATATTTTTTTATGATACATCAAACATCTGATTAACAAATACACAACTAAAAGCTTTGCTTTTAAGTGAAATCATTAACAAACCTTTCTGCAACCGGGCTTCAAATTCATCAATGACTTGGGAGAGTTTCTCCTCTGGTGACACCAAGGTAGAATTACTATTAAGGAACTCCACAGGCTCTGATTGCAAACGGATGTTTGGCAGCCTTTTCGACAGCTGGTGGAAGTGATCAGTGTGTGACCTGCATTTCTGCTCCAGGTCACAAAGTTTGACCTTTGACAGAAAGGAGAGAGAACAGAAATAAGTGTACTGAACCATAAGAAGAATTGAGGAAAATAATGATTTATCATATTTGATAATACATGTGCCATCCCTCTAAAGTCCTACTCTTCCTAGTCAATGCGGACTGAACATGGCCTAATTATAAAAGAATAAAATAAAAATTCTACAATCAGAGTATAATGTTACAGTGAGAAAATAAGTAGAGCATCTCAAGGTTTTTCTCAATAGCTATATTTTAATGATGCTACTGACAAAATGCATAAAATGCATAAATGGTTGCATATTGGTTTAACATAAACAAATGTGGAAAAGACTGACTCAACAAATTTGTTGCACAAGAAAAGTACTAACTCACTCACTGCAGAATTTTAATTTCTGTCATGAATCTGTTTGCCTCTCCAGTAGAATCATATTAATGTGCTTCTGATGACTAATACATGGCCTCACTTGAACTGCACTAATAGAAGCATGAGACCCAGTGTCACAGCAGGATTTAGGGTAAAAGGAGAAAATTATTTTTCTGTAAATGAGGCTGTAGCATATTTTAGAAAACTTTAATAAAATACAAAGCAGATCAGTTGACGGATCAGCTGAGGGACACCATTAATACGACATGTCACACCACATGCTTCTAAATGCAAAACAATTAAATGTAGTAGAAATCTAAAGGATGTCAGTTTTAGATCAATTGCATCTCCCAAGATCCGTTTCATGGATGAAGATACTGGACATTACACCTGTACTTTTCTAAAAAAGTTATACATTTATTGAACTCAGAAAAAGAACTTACAAAACAACTGGTCAAAAATAAACTAAATTCATAGTTTTTCTTGCTTTGTTTTTGGGAGCAAAGCATGTTTACTAAACAAGTTTTACAATTTCAAAGTTTTAAAGCTGTTTTATTAACATTTGTGGTGCACAATAACAGATTTTATTCCAATGTCTCGGGAACATATCTAAGCTCGGAGTGAACCCAGAAGGAAAGGTGTGAATGCAGAATGTGCTCAGAGTCAAATCTATAGGTTTGTGCCACTTGAATTCGGTGTGCATGAGAGATGGCAAAACATAATAAAGCTAAATATTGTTCATGTGATGTCTGTAACCTACAAGTGACTGTAGCTCTTTGGGAAACGTGCGATTAAATTAAATGCAACTAATGGCACCAATACACTTCAGATTCACTCTCAATTTCAGGTTGGAAGGTTTCATCTGTTGATTTTAATGTTAAAATTAAGTTGGAACACTTTTTTATCAGTCTTACTTCTGTACAAAATAACAAGCCTTTTAGATTTTTAAGTAACCTGCCTTATTATATTGTCAGCAGAGTCATTATGGTGCACTGAAAGCCCTGCGCCTCTGCTGTCAGCAGTTTATTGTATTTACTTGACAACTAAGAGAGCTTTTGTTAAGCTTTGCTTCCAGCATGGTTTCCATAGCAGTATTGGTCAGAACTGTTTTGTGCCTGAATACGGCTACAAGATGCATTTGCATGAATTATCCCATGGATATTCATGAACCCTAGAGAAAGAAGCTGGGTAGATTTTGTTGATTTCCTAATTATTCATATAGCACCATCAGCAGAAATAATTAATCTTCTTTTAAGTCCTGACTTATATTCCTCCTCCATTTTGGATATTTTTTGAAGACTTTCTTTATGAAGAAAAATGGAGTAGCAAATCCTCAACTTGATTATTATATGGGAAGGTGATTGTCTTCATATACATATTCAGTAGAATAGACAAAGTTTCTAATTGTAGAAAGAATTAAGATGTTTTTTCTTTGTTTTCTTTATGTCTTTTCAAGAGTCTTGGAGTGATTTTATAGAACTGTATCTCAGAAGGTTTTCAGTATTAAAACCACATCAATCACAGAAAAAGAAATAAAACCTTATTTATGAGACATGATAACTATCTGTACCTCTAATAACTGTATTGCTTCCTCATGCTGTTGATCAGTTTGATCCCAAGCCTGCAGAGAACACACAGAAACACAAAGTGACAGCTGACACTGTGATCACAGTCTGCAAGGTGGACTAGACATCACACAGCTGACATTCTGTCTACGCGGTACTGTGGACGAGCCTGAAAGAGGCTCACTGGTTCGGCGGAGCGTTGGTCGTTGAGTAGCTGCCTGCTGATGGCACTGCTCCAGTGAGGGCTATCTGATCTATTCTTAGGTATGTTAAAACTTTTGAATTCATTTTAAGGAGCTTGAAGTTTTTAAATGTAAACAAAATCACATTATGTGACAGAACAAATCATTTGGGATAAGTAAGGAACTATTGTTGGTTTGACTGCAATCACCAAATTTATGTTAAATAAAACCAGAGGAACAGAAAAATCTACAATCTCAGCCACTTTTGTTGGCACTCCTGGAACAAAGCTTAAAAATGTTTAAGATAAATTCATCTTTTTATTTCTTAGATGAGAATAAGATTAGACTTTTAGGCAACTCAATCGAGCTCAGTTTCATAATCTACAAAGAATAAATGCGGAAATACACTTGTTAAAAATGACCATCCCCAAATTGTTCCCACTAAGTTAATTGTCAACAATTTCTTGGCTTGACATAGCACAGCACTGAACATTTCCGTACGTGTAACTAAGGGGCTTACCCAACTCAAGATAAATACTCCTATAAATTAATCCCACCATCAACAAAATCTATCTCAGATAAATTATAATGTTAGAAATTCTGTTTTCCTGTCAACTACCATACCCAGACTGACACCACTATATCTGAAACTCTAATTAATTGCAACAGGCATGGGGATCCACATAAAGTTCTCTACACATTGTTCTTAAACTAATTTGTACGTCACATGAATTTTAGGGTTCAGGGCAATTGACTCTGCAAAGCATTTGCTGGCACCACTCTTGGATTTTGTGTTGTTCCAAACAAACTATCGACAAAAACTGATTGTTCTGAAATTGATCACTACATAGAATAACAAACTGGTTATTCGCAATGTTCAATGTCATTCATTTCCAAAATGGAATGAAAATACATCAAATACTACAGATTGAAAAATATCAACGTCCCTATTAATCACAGAATCAGTCACTGATGCTAAACTTGTATTAGCTATCGAAGTCGATTGGACAGCCTTCCGGGATCTTTTTTATTTTCTAGTAGAGTGCCATTGACTGTGTGACAGTGAATCAGCAAAAAAACCGGCTACTAATACATCAATAACTGAACAAGGAGCTTTGGCATGAAGTTGCTGCCCAAAATCAATACTGGAAAAAGAAAACAAGTTTTCAGTGATTAATTCTCTGCTTTGTTCTTACTCATGGCCATACCTTTTGTAGCTGATTGATCTCTTTCTGTTTGCTGTGAAAGGCCACCAATGCTTGCTCATATTCTGTCTGCAATTGTTGTTTTAGCTGCAAGGCTTCATGCATATGCTGTGGGGACATAGAGAGAGAGAGGAATGATGCTATTTAGAGATGGTTTCTGACAGCAGGTCCAAAGATTTATCAAGCAAGAGTCTTTCTTCACCATTAGTGGCAGAAAAGTTTGACTTTCCAAGCCTTAGAGGTTATCAAGAAGAGGCTAATTATGTCACTGACCCAAAACAGTTGGTGCATTTTTCTATCCACTGGATACTGAGGGATTTGCTATTAAAATACTGCCAAAGCACAAACTAGTTGGCATCACATTGTTTTCAATAAAATTCATGAAGCCCCAAAGAGTAAAGTCCAGAGTATGTTATCCATAAAGCTGTACTCAGTCAATGTGTACAAAAACAGTGTGTGTATTAATTGACAGATATTACACTTTATGCTCTTGAAAGCAATCCAATAAATCCTGGTATTATTTTCTCATTACCTGTGTCTTTGGTTTGCTTTTGGTTGGCGTGTAGTCAAACAAAAAAAGAGCATAATAGCAAACCAGCTGATCTGAACCTGCTATTACATGGTTTGCTTTCTAAGTAATGTGACCAACGTGCCAGGTGTGGCCATAGTGTATGAGACACAAGAGTTAAATAATATCTCAGTTTATTTACTTACCTAAGCCTTTTAAACCTCAAGTTTCAAACATGGAACCTTTTCTCTCCTGTAATGGTATGCATCTATTAAACTCCTTATATTTAGAACATTTGTTAGAATTTTGTGTAATTTTAGTATTTTAACAACCACAAAATAAGAAGGCACTGCACTTCAGGCAGGCACTGGCTTTGGTCTATGTGATATAATTTATATATTCCTGCACATTCCCCATTGTACTCTGAAATGTTACTGCGGGGGAACTAAAGCAAATGAAGACAGCATTCAGCAGTTTTTGTCTTTTGCTGCATTATTTAGCTTTCATCTCTTACATCCTTCACAGTACATTTGGAACCGACTCAGTCAAAGATGTCTTGCATGATCATTCAGGCTCATCCTTATCCACCCTTTGCCAAATTGGCCAAGTCATGTTGACACACTATCTCGTCTCAAAGTCACAACCAGCAACAATATCTTTCAGAAAACCAAGTTAGGATCATAAGATTTTCCTTCACATTTAGGGAAAATGGCTGAGAAAGCTCTAACATTTAGAGTTTTACCCTCATGTTCTCTCTCATTCTAATGAAAAGAAGAAAAGCTTCTTTACCTCCCAGAGTGACTTCAGGTGTCCTGAGCATGCAGTCACTTGCATAATCAGAACAGCTCTAAGCTGCTGTGGAGCTTTGGTGAAAACAGATTTTTTAAAAACCTTGTTAATGCCTGCATCCTACATTTTTTAGCAGAAATAGATAACGAGAACTTTCACTGATCAAATTGAGTTTATCTGGGTAGATTACGATGTGAATTTTCATCACATGTTCTTCACATATAGTGATGAAAATGTAACCTAATTGGGTTGTTTAAAAAGCTTTTTGTTACCAGATTGGATCAGCTTCAAAACAAGATTCATAACGCCTCATCCCAATTTGGTTTAAACAAGGAAAAATTTCACGTGAGCTTTTTTTCATGTTGTGCTTCCATTTCTGCTTTCTCCACCCACACCGCCCCATGTAATTTTCTCTAAATAGTGTCTTTGTCTCTGTAATCAATGCTAAATGAGAAAGTGACAAACCTTTCATTGCTGTATCAGGGAGTAGGTCAGCTTTTCTCATATGGGCACATTTATCTTTCGAATATCCTGACAAACAGACAATCGATGGGAGATGCAGGGAGACGAGGATTTGTAACGACAGAGCCCCGCACCGAGTGGTGAGACTGTTTGATTACTATTGGAAGATAGAAACACAATAAAAGAAGAAGCCTCTTCTTGAAGTAAGGTGGGAATTTTGGGGTTTCAACAAAATGAGAAAATTGTAGTGCTTTTGTACAATTTGTGCAGTGTGGGAGCACTCAAAGACTGACACCCCTTAAGTTAATGATGTCAGTGAATATCTGATTTAATGCCACACCTTCAACTCAATGGGTTTTTTTGTGACTATGGAAAAAAACTTCTGTTTTAGTAAACTATATGCAATTATAAACACCACATGCCATATGCAATCTTCAGTTTGCATCAAGTTGTTTTAAAAATTCTCAAAAAAAACAATTCCTACCTATGACATCAGGTTAGCATATAAATGTTCTAGCTATTCATGTTGACTGATACCACTCTTTGCTAAGATAAACTAAAACAGTGGACCTGAAAGGACCTGAAAGGTGGTTCAGCCATGTTCATCACAAATAGCTGAACTCTGTGAACACTTGAGACCCTCTTGAAAATACCTGTCATCTGGTAAAAACATCTGGTAGACTGTCCAGATGGTACAGTCTACAGTCCAGATGGTACTGTCCAGATGGTACAGTCTTCCATCTGGTGTGTAGACTCCAGAAGGAAGTCTACAGTCTTCCCCATTTCCCCAGCCAATCAGCATCAAGGCAAAATACATGGTGCTCTGGGATTGACAGCTCTGCATCCACCAACCAATAGCATGTGAAGTGTCTTCGGTTTAAACAAATGTATTTCAACTTCCCAAGCTGCATTTTCTTTCAAATATTTTAGATACGATCTACAAAAAAAGAATGTCAATATGTTTGGGCTCCACAAATAAATTTGAGTTACATTTCTCAGAAAATCTGCAAATAGGTGAATTTATAAGTAATGAATTGTGAACATGCAGTAATCTTCAACTAATTAAATGAAGAATTATGCTAAAATGACACAATTTTTTACAAATACCCCAGAAGGGATAATGGTTGATAATGGTTTATTTTAATTCAATTTTCCAAAATAATGTCAAGTGCCACCAACTACCTTCAGAAAGATCCTCCCAGGATTTTTGTGTTCATGTATTTGAAATCTAGACTTTGTCTACAGAGTTGAACAGAATGGGTTTATTTTCCAGTCATAGATACTTGATGTTAGACAGTTTAATTGTGTCAAATGTGTCAACACAGTCAGAGGTCATTTAATCTCTTAAAACCCTATTTGATTTCTTGTGATTTCAGTATGTCATGAACAAACGTAGCTTGTCAATAAGACACAGAGTTATGTACCACGTTTTTACCTTTAGCGCATGTTCCAGATTTTCAACTTTGGCCTGGAGTTGGTTCCTTTCCTTCTGGGCCTCGTCTTTCTCCCGGCTCACTGTGGCAAACGTTTGTCTCAGCTGGACATAGTCGCATCGCACCTGGAGGGACATGAATCAAACAGAGCTCAGACATTAGACAGGAAAGGATGAGAAATAATTAGAGAAGTTAAAGTAGCAATCTGCAAATGGTTTATTTTAATTCAAAAAAAGAATGCCAGAAACTGACAGTTATGAAATGTAACCAACAGATTTGTTTTTAGAATGGAAAAGAAAAAGAATGTGTGTTTTCTAAATATTGCTTTTGCACCAGATCTATGTTTTAAATTCATAATAAATGACATGTTCTATCTTGTTGGTCTGAGGTTTGATTTTTGAGTTCACAATCTGAAGAGAAATTAATCAGAACATTTCCATTTATCCTTGATGACTTTGAGCTGCTGACTTGAGCACACAACGTCTCGCTTTAATATCAGCCTTGAGCTGGTTCTTCTAAAGGCCTTACAAGATTGAGCTGAACCAGCCGTCAGCCAGGCAACCTTCATCTTCTCATTAATTACCAAAAAACTGAGGAGAGCACAATAGATAAGCTCGCACACCTGGAGCACAAAATTAGACAGCTGCAAAGAAAACAAGCTCATTTATTTTGTGGGATTTGTGACAGTAGCGGGAACTGCTGAAGGGAAGTAACTCTTCTGATGCTTGCATGGACAAAAAAGCAACAGATTACCATTAATTAGCATTTATTATGATTAATACTATATTTTACATGTTGTTTTTGTTAGCGATACATATTCCAGATACGTCTGTGTATACACAAAAATAATGAGAAAAGTTATTAAACGTGAATAATGTTTTGCACTCCTACATAGTGGAATGGTTATATTTCACACATCAATGATTCTTAAAAATCAAGCGATGGTTCCATACATTTGAAGTATGTTACTGATTGAACTCTTCCACTGTGGTTTTTGTTGAAAATCCTTTATCATATCACCTAAACCACGCACTTTTTTCTAGCTATCATTGAGCTCCACTTGTCAAACAAAAACAAAATCCTAAGCCTCCTTAGCAAATGTGTTTTTTCTAAGTAAAATACTGAGAAACAAATGAATGTTAAACTCATTCACTTAATTGTGAAGTGCACAGGAATAACATCCAGTTGCATAAACTGCAAGCCGAATCCTTTGAATTCACCACCCTACTCTCCCATATAAGTGAGGCATAAAATACAAAGGGCATGCTCTAAAATCTGTTGAGATCTGCACACATGTAAAACAATTGCTGCAATCCTCTATTTTATTAAAACTGTCAAAAAACATTGACATACTGGTTAGTCACCAAGTTTTTTTTTTCTATAACTCTCTCAACCATTTCCATCACCACTGTCTTAATATCTCAAGTATTAAGATCTTCTATGACTTTTTCAATAAGAACGTATCATCCAAACAAGGTTCTTTCCACAGTCATCCCTACAAGCCTCCTGCCCTCCCGCTACAAATCTGGCAGGAAAGAGCATGCTTTTAGCCCCATTTCTATTTTGTTCCCTGCCCACCTTGTCTGTGCACAGATGGCATCATTAATGGAGCAAGAGGTCTAAGCAGGGCTTCCTGGACACATGTCAACACCCCCCTACACCGCTCCACCCCGCATTCTGAAAGTCACTTTTATTGCCAAAGCATCCATCTCAGTCTGCCATTGTCTCCATTACAAGACTTGTGGTTGTAGTTACAAATCCAGGCAGTGGCTGAAGGTTTGGGTCAATGTCGACAAAGATTATTAAGAGAGAAGATGGAAAAATAATGATATAAGGAACCCAAACGAGTATTAAATGAAAATGTTTGTAACCTGATGATGACCCCACTGGTCCAGTCATATTGATCTGCGGGAATTTCTCTTGTCACTAATCCATTTATAAGGTATTGTGTAAGTCATATGAAGATACACAACTACCTCGCTAAGACTCTCAAATAGGTATATGATTCTCAGAATGATTAACTTGTGGTAATGATTAACTTACTACAATTTCACACCATCAGAAACATTGTCCACTAATATAAAACTAAAATGAATAGCATTTATTTAATTCTCTAAGCATGGAATAGCAGTTGCTAATTAGTCTAAAAGTTTCAAATAACACATGAACCATAGGTTGGCCAACAACAAATGGATGGTGTAGCTGTATTACTCTGATTTTAATCTAAAAGGGAGGTATTTTCTTAAAAACCTCCCATTCATTTGACAAGGAAGCAAAGGGGAAAAGGGAAAGATAGTCTGATGGTCCTATTCAGAAGTTGCACATTTTATCTAAATTATGTTCTGAGCAGTTTTTCAGGAGAATAGTAAATATTAGATAACAAGAGAAAATGGTCTGTGCCATGAACTGGTGATGAAGATCCAGAAAGTGGATTTACCTTTTTAAAGTGGAAAAAGCAGAAATGCAACAATAAGGCAACAATAGTTCTTACTGCAGAAAATCATCAAATTTTTCTAGTTGTGCTACTAAGAATATATTAATTGTAATTTTGGTTGGGATACACAGATATAAAAATAATATAGAATAGATACTCACTCAGTTTAATAGTAGTTTTCAGTTGCAGAATATAATGCCCTGCTGTTTTTTCTTGTTCTGCTATTTATAAAACAGTCCAAGTGTAAAACCTGCTATTAGCTTGTAAATTAGGCAGGCTATGGATAGCCAGGCTGCAATCGGCAGTTTAATGATATGTTGCCTGCAGCTGCCAAGTGTATTTTAATACAGCATTACCGAAGCATGAGTGATGGGTGATGCTGCTTTTTGCTGCAATCCATGAGTCCAGAAATATTTAGGAGCAGATTTATTTTTCTGTCTTTCCAACTGAAAAGGAAATCTGTATTGATTTTCATTCAACCAGCTGACTAGAAGAATTTAATTATAAAGTAACAGCATTTTATTACTTTGTAAAGCTGGTGAAAGTTTCAGTCACTTTGGCCCTTTTCCTGTTTTTTTTTTTTTTTTTTATGAAAATAACCTTAAACAATTTGACTGGAAATTTTAGCAGTTCTGAAACTGAAAGCTTGGCTTTGTTTCCTTTATACTAAATCTACAACAATATATCTTATCTTCATCACAATATTAATATTTGTGGTATTTTAATTGCAATGGACTTCCAGGACAGACATTTGGTACAATCAATGCATGCAAAATAGCAATAGCATTTGCAAGTATCAGCATTCATATTCATGCTAAAGCTCATATAGAATATTGGGAACATTCTGATAAAAAAAAATGAAAGAAAAGAGTCTGTTTGGGTAAACAGCAATTGATGCAGTTGTCACAGTATTAAAGTTTGACACTTTGCAATAAAGTATTGCAGTTGCACTTTTTCCTGCAGTTGCCACTTGATACTGATCCTGGTCCAGGCCCATGTAAAATAATAAATATCTTCCAATTGATGATCTTCTAAGTGTGTGTACTTGTAGTGGATGATTTGTACATAAAATGTGTGAACCTCCCCACCTGCTCATGCTTGGATGCTCTAAGCTGGTGGGTGATCAGCTCGAGGTTCAGACGATTTCTTTCCTGCAAGGCAGCATGGAGCTTCGCTTTCTGGAAAAAGAAGAAGAGCCAGCACCAAGGGAGAAGTTTACCATCTTGTCATATTATCACAGGAACCTTTTTTACTCTAATGATTTCGTGTCTAGCTCTATAATATATGCAAGCCACACAGAACCACTCCATCTTAAAGTGATTATATAAGCGACAGATGAAAGACTCAGGTTAGTGCCGTTCCCTCCCTCCGTCTCCCACCGTGTTTGTGCGCGTTAATGTGTGTGCATGCAGAAAAGCTTTTCTCTAAGATCCTGTGGGGTACAAAACACACAGCTGTATGCTGTCACCCTCTATTTGGTATGTGGCACTGGCAGTTGAAGAGGAAAGCTAAAAAAGACAAGAAAATTGGAATATGAGAATAGGAGAGGAAGGGGTGGATAGATGGAGGGAAAGAGGATGACAAAATTGTTTAAAGTTAGATATTAAAACCAAAATAATGACAGCCTGTCAGTCAAAAGCAAAGAACGGGTGCATAAGGACCTTGAGAGGAAATTAAATTGCAAGGCGTAAAAAGAGGATTGAGAAGTGTGTAGAACCTGTCTGCTCTTTCCACAGTTCACATTCACAGTCAGAAGTTGTCATGCTGCTGGTGCTGCAGGTACTCAAGCATTATGTAATTATGCCAGACTCAAAGTAGGGCAGCGCTCTCCTCCTCTCTCAGCTATGAGCATTCAAGAGTGATTTCATTGTGACTGACCATATCCTTGCACCTAATACCACTTCATTCTGCTGATGGTCATTCTCAGTCGTCCACTGTTGAACCGTGCCATTAATAGGAACAGTCAGCTCTGTTCCCTAATCTGCTTTTAAGCAACAGGAGTCAATAACAGACAATCTTCCTGGTAATACAGACAAATCAAACAAGCAGTTTGTACTTTTTAACATGGATTCTTTAAACTACAAGTTATTATCCCTAAGGATAAATAGAATAGATTATTAAAATGAAGGTTTCATAGTCTATCCATATTTATCTGCACCCCAGGTAAAGCTTTCAGATAAATAAAGTTTTAATGCAGTAGCACAGTATTTCACTGAAAAACATGGAAAATTCCAGCCTATAATTGGATCACATTTATTCCAATGTTAGGAAAAAACACTGGTACCACACTTATGGGCACTCCTGCTGTTAAATTTACGCAGCCCTATTTTCTTCTATAATGTGTCTCAAGATTAGAGCGTACAGAAAGAGGGATATTTGATCCTTTCCTTTTATATCGCTTCTCTAAAGCTTTAAGGATTCCTGGGTCTCTTTCAGCGCTCTCTCTAACATACTCTTGCTGCTGCGAACAGGATTGTGGTATGAAGTCATAAAAGAGGGTTGATTTTGATTTGTAAAATCAACCCTCAACTGATTTGGCCATGTTCTGGATCATCATCATCCTGCTGAAAGATGCAGGGATGATTCGTTTTTAGGTTTTCTTATGATCTTAATTGGTTTGTACATGTAAAATGTCCTGATATTTCAAAAGATTTCTTGATGTCCCATAGTTTAAAGATTTCCAGAGACTTTGGAAACCTTTAGGGGCCGTGATGTAGATACCAATCTACATCATCATTGATCGTCAAGCACTTGAATGGTTTGTTGCTGAAAAACTCAGCATATATTTTAAAAAGTGCTTCAGTTAAATTTAATTTATAATTATTGTAAGGGGAGTCAATAAGTTAAGCACAGGTGATATTGGGGTTTTTCTTACCTAAATGGACATTAGAATTATATTTAAATTATATTATAAGAAGAAGGTGGTCATTTGGTCAGTAAACAGGTAGCAAAAAAGAAGAGAATATAATTTGTAGTTTCTCAAATTATAGCTGCACTTTATTACTTAATCAGTGTAGAACTATTTTGTCACTGAATCTGTATTTTTAGTCATTTGTATGCATTTTAAAACAAAAACGTTCTTTTGTTTGGAATTAGGCTGTTCTTCAAATAGTTTTTGGATTAGTTGGATTAGTTGAGCCAATTTCAAATTGGTTATTGTGTAAGAGTTTACCTTCATTAGCATGGAGATTTAAAAAAAAAAAGTATGTCACATTTTATCAACACTTTCTGTAAAGATTGATGCATTGAGCTGTTTTTTCTTTTTTTCTTTTTTTTTTTTTTTTGTTTGTCAAACACGAGCTGCAGTGAGCTACAGATTTCAGGATGCACTCGGCAAAACCGAATCCAATATTTTTCTGCGCAAGAAAAGATTGAGCAGCTCAGGGGCTTTTGATCAAATTTATCAGTATATTTGAGGAGCTCAATAAACCGTCCGAGCTGAGAGAAAAGGAAGACAGTAATGGGAGGCAGTTGTGCTCATTCATCTCTTCATGTGCAGCAGAAATTCTGAAGAAAGACAGAGTAAAGCCAAAACATTGGCAAGGGCAGGAAGACACGGAGCACACTGAGCAAGGCCAGTTTCTGCTCTGATTGTATAACTGTCACTGCAACACAGAGTCAGTACAAACTGCAGAAAATCACACTGAGCTGAAGTAGTAATCACAGCGGATATTGTACCTTTCCCTTTAACTCTGAGTAAGTGGGTGTGGCAAACCTCAAGCTATCAATCAACCTTCTTGTCCAGTGAAAATAAATTCAGTTGAGATTATTTCAGCACACGCACAAAAAAAAAATGTGAATAAAGCACTGCACAAAAAATGACCTTTAAAAATAATTTTTTTAAGGGCCGCGAGTATGATGACTGTTTCTGTACTTCCTCTCACTTCCAGCAAATCACACATTCACAGCTTCACTTAGCGCTCTGTAACATCTTGTAAACACTGTTAGACTGCGAAGCCAAGGGACACACACATTTCTATGCCAATTCAGACCTTCAATACGCGCAAATCAACATAGGAATCTGTTTCGAATATTTAAAGTAGGCGCTAACAAGGGTGTCTCTTTAGGAAAAAGCACAACAGGGACTCCAAGTGAAAATTGTTATGTGTGAATCTTTGCATGGTTGTGAAATTTGAGATCAATATGTGCATTCAGAGAGAGCACACAGGCTTAGAGACATACAAATCAACAGTACTAAAACCTAATTCACTATGACAACCTCTGTCTTCCTTCATCTTTCTTCTGCATCTATATGCTTACAAACCCTGTGCGGTTCATGCACAACCCCAATAAGAATTTTACACCCGTAACTGATAAAAAAAAACTACATCTGCTCACAGTGGACAATCCCCAGGAGGTTTCTATGCATCTATGCTTCATTCCGGTCTGCCTTCACATTTATCTTACAGAAGTGCAGTGATTCTATTCTTACTGCTGTTTTGAAGCATTAAGCATTTAAAAATTGTATATGCTTTATGTCTCATAATTTGTTTTATTTAATTAAATCTTTTTAAAGAAATGTTAATTATTTCAAAATATGGATATGTTAAGTATACATCAATAATGATTGGAGCAGGAATTTGATTTGACAATTCATTTTGTTGTATCTTTCCATTATGAGAATTGGATTTTAAGTTGGCTTTGTTTATAAATATGGGGCAATTCAAAAATGCACTAATATTATAACCATGACAGTCTATGTTGTTAGGATGAAGAATTGATTAAGGGTAAAATCCTGCTCACACTAATTTGTGGGATGCCTCCTGATGAGTTTAAATGGGCTTTTTGTGGGTTGAAGATTGCTGCTGTTTCCCCAGGAGGATTGTCATTAATTAGATGTCATGTACGAAACATTTTGTTCCAGTTAAGCCATGAGTGGAAAGATGCAGACAACATCGGCTTTCTTCAGTGTGGGCACAAGTAAAGCCTCAAACACATATGAAACTTGTGTCCAAATGATAAAAAGCATAAGTTTTGCAAAAAAAAAAATTCAAAATACACACTTAAGTTTGCAAGAAGACAGGATCTTGGCAGCTACATGTACATTTGTACAACAGCCTCTTGCCAGATTCTCAGAATGAACATAGTGTGTTTTTACTTTAAGTTAAGCTCAAGTTAAATGGCACATGTACTATACTAAATCTGCAACAAATCCCATATTAGGGACTTTTTAACGTGTCAATGGAAACAAAATAACCCAAATTAAAATGTGGATTTTGGCTGTGAAGGGAAAAGTAATAATCAGCATTCACTCCCCTGCCAAATGACCCCACAGCAGACAAGGGTATTTATTAGATTCAGCTCTGACAGGCAGCCAGAGCACCCACGTACTCATGCAAATTATTGTGTGTGTGCTGCTTGTGAAGCACGAAAAGAAGCCAAAGATGGAGAAAAAAAAATGGTTTTAAAACAATACATTTCTGACCAAAATTTTATCTTACTAAAAATGTGAAGGAAGAACTCTCTTTGGTTTATCTTATCATAAAAATAGCCCTTTTAAAACACTGTATGGTATTTAGGTCCGGCACAGCATGCAGGTTTATTCTTCTTGTAATACTGCAGCATTTCCACCCAATTCCCTTGGGTGGAAATATTAGTTACTGAACATAAATCCAACTCTGTAAGGATGTCTGCAGCCATAAGTATACTGAGAGTATCACTGTTGTTGTGGTAATGGGACTGGAATTATCTGCTTGGGTTTATAAAAAACACAAACATTTATTCTTTTTGTGTGTGTGCACGTGTGTGTGTGCGTGTGTGTAATTTTGTTTGCTCTACTGGCCCGTATTTCTTTGAAAGTAGGCTGACAGGAAAGAGGAAATGAAGAGAGGGCCAGACATGCAGGAGTCGAACGCGCGACAGCCGCATGAGGACTAAGGCCTCCATGCGTGAGTTGTGCTAACCCCCTACGCCACCACCACAGCACGCCCCCACAAATGTTTATCCTTGCATTATTTATTTTTTTTTTTTTTGTTTAAGTAGATAAATAAATAAATAATATCCATATAATCATTGTAAGATAGAGGGGTGTCACCCTCAATAGGTCAATAGGCAAGAAGCAGGGGACACCCAAACAGGGTCAGACTTCATCACACAGACATAAAGACGTGGAATAATAAATACACAAAGAGACACCAAAAGGAAAAGTGGCCATCAAGAATATTCCTGGATGATGGAAGGAATCTGGAATACCCCATGAATCTATGAACTATTAAAACCACACACAAAAGACTGGGATTCATTCTTCAAATCTTCTGTAAGGCAACAAAGCTAGCAACTAGATGACAAACTATCAAAAAATATCAAATAGTATGGGATCTTAAGTTTCCTTAACATGTCACTTCTGTGATTATTTTGTCATTCCTCTCCCTATAGAGAAATGAGAATCAATGAGTGTAGGTTTCTGCAGGTCAAAGCTTCAAAAGACTGGAGATCAAGAAATGGTCACACCATTCTTACTCCTGTCTTTCTAAACGTAACAAATCTCAAATTATCTGTATTGTAGCATTCAAAAGATATTTTAGCAAAATAAAGGAAAGCTGGTTTGCTAACTGCAGATTGCAATTTACTGAATATAGAGTTGTATTCAACATATTCCAACATAGGACACACTGGCAAGGTTAATGGCAACTTTTAGAAGACTGTAAACTGACACTGTACATCCCTACTTAAGGAATTGGCTGAGAAAATGAGGATCATTTTGGAGGATTTATAGAGTAGCATTAGCCAGGTCTACACAGCTGTATGATATATATTACCCAGACTCTGCCCTCTGAAGGGCTTACTGTAGCAGGCGTTCATCTTTACACAAGGGCGTGACTTGAGACACACTAGATCTGCAGCCAAACACTAGTTTCCTTGGCAGACTGTTTAAAGAAGCCTTTTTAAAATCAGCCATTTATACTGTTCTTCATACTTGGTCCTGCTTTTGGTTTAAAACACAAACATGACATAAGGCAAGGGAAGCTGATCCATTTATATTTGTAGGGCAAATATTAACCATTAATAGTGATGGTGTTTAGCAATACAGTCAGCATAATGTCATCAATAGATTATTCATCACTTCCTTTAAATATTCCCCTTGTTGTCTCAAAGCAATATGAACTGGTTCCAGCCTATTGGTTGAATGTGTCTCTACAGGTGACTCATTTATAAAACATAGATGTGTTGTAAATAGAGTTAAAATGCAAAGTATTGTGCACCCTTGTTCATATGTGAACACACACACAAGTATGTTTCAGTCATATGACCCCCGAGGTCATTGCTACACTATAAACTGTGGCTGCAGATGGCAGTGGGTACTATCAAAACAGTGATGCGTGAATGGACATTTACATGTGTACGTGTTAGGAAGGGCAGGAGTTTAAAATGGTTGCATAACTAAAATTACAAATGCCTCAAGCCCTAATGAACCCACGTGTTCAGACCTTTCATCTGAATCCTAAACATTCACAGTTTCTAAGGTTGGCGAGAACTTAAAAAAAAAAAAAAATGACGTGCCACACACCATTAAGTGAAAATCACTAAGTGTGTCACTGAGGTTGAAGAAAGATTGACATAAAAGAGAATAATAATAAGGCATTTATCAAAAGGATAATAATAACTTAAATGTATCATCATGGTGGACGACTAAACTGCTGGTGTGTTTTAGATCATTGTAATGCTGCACAACTGAAATGAGATTGAGTGTAAGGTCACCCACTAATGGTTGGACTATTACAACAAATCATCCACGTTCTGAAGCAAAGCAACGACATCCATGTTGGCATGCTGTTCAAAATGTGATTTAAAAAGCAGATGGAGACATCAGACTGACAAACAACTGACAGCAAATGTGTAATATCTGAAAAGTCTTTAATGCACAGGGACAAATCCACCAAATACTGGACAAAAGCTGAGGGATGTGTCAACCATCAGTGGAATATCAGGTTTGCAGTTTATATCACTATAAAATCACCTTGTTGAAACGGGATTAGCATGTTGTGTTTAGCCGACTATTTTGGAACTCAATCATTTCAACAAAATTCAGTTGTTTTGGCAAGCAAGCTCAAAAATTAGCTTAAGATCATTTGTTTCATTTGTTTCGTATATGTTCATGTAAAACTGGCTTATTTCTTGGGGTTAGGAGACTTTTTAGGTCTGACTGACTCAAAGGTTAGAAGTGAGTTGCTTAACAAACAAAGGTCATACAAATGGATAAGAATATGAGAAAAATCTGTCAATGTTCAAAGAAAGTTGAGAAGGCATAAAAAAGTCAGAAGAAAAACATTAAAATCAGCTGAAACCATCGGTTATACACCCCAAATACTCCACCGCTTATAAGCAAAAATAAAAATGTCTAATAAATTGTATAAATTCATTTTTGCTTCCTATTTTGATATAAAAACCTTTCTTACAAGTGTTTATTGTTATTAATAGATAAATAAATAAATCTGCTGCTCAATTCAAGAACTTCCTGGGATATGGAGTCAACGCATTTCTGTGACTGAGCAGAAGAAAGGTCAGTTTTTTTCAAAGTATGGAGTAGTGTGAGGAACTGGCAGGAAGAGAACAATGCTGCTACAAGTCAGGAAAGATAATCATTTCCTCAACACAGGGACATGTTCACCTTAACCTCAATTCTGGCATATATTTGCAGTTGGCTAAGTGTCATATGCACATCTCAAACAATGTTTGCTTAAGCTAATTTTCTTGGATAATTAGAGCTTGCTTGTGAGGGAAAATTAATGGTTTCAGTAAGCAAATCATCTCAGAACAAGTGCAAAATGAAGGAAGCTTCTTTGAAAATGAGATTGATTACTCATTCATTTTCACACATTTATTTGAACAGCTACAATATAGGTATGGGGAATCATTTACATAACCAAACACCTTTTAAAACATTAATGATGACAACCTCAAACAAAATTCCTTTCTTAAGGCTTTTTTATTATGCTTCTGAGTCACATTCAGAGGAATTAGCATCATCATCAGTTCAATTAGATTTTAATTCACCCACACCATGACCTTCCCAACCAGAACAGCTTTCTGACCCTCAGGAGGGAGAATGTTCACTGGGGAATGAAAAGTCACCAGTTTTTCTCTTTTTTGTTGTTTTTAGTGATGAGAGTATTAAGCAGTGTTTTAAATCTTGCTGTTTGCATTACACATTTAGAGACTGAATATTTACAACGTTCCTCCTTACTACGAATCCCCATAGGCTTTCTTGCAGGACAACATATTTAAATACTGTCCATTCAGCACTTCTGACATTTCAGTTTTTTTCTTAAAATTGGAATAGATTTCAAAAACCTTTGATTGGATTTCATATTTTCCAGCTGTCCTGTATCAGCAAATGAACTATAACTCACTGCAATCTGTCAAAGATATGAAAATTTGTTTAAAATAATGTGAAGGATGTCTGTAATATGAAAAAAGTGAAAACAAGAAAGTTTTTGCAAACTTTAAATGATATAATGAGGTGATCCAGCTGGACCGCGTATGTAAAACTCTTCAGGGAAAACCATCCTCTTCCCTACGGTAAGTGTGCATAGCACTGAATTTAATGTGTGATGTAAATGCAGACCTCAGGAGCAAGAATGCAAGAATGACTGGCCTCCACAGAAGTGGGCAGTGAAGCTTTAAGTCTCATTGATGCCACAACAGATTTGACGCAAGGAGGACCCATTGTTCCCGAGGACAAACGGAGGATATCAGAAAGGCGTAAAATAAGTTCTGAAGAAGATCGGAATAATTCTAATGAAGAGCCTGGAAGCTGGTAAGGGATTACATGTGCTTGGATGGGCCTTCGTGCTCACATAATGCTTGGATGGGCCTTCATGTGCAGAACACGCATACTCAAACAGACACAGACAAGTCAGCACACAAACTCTCAAGCAGACACAATTCCCATAAAGTTCTCACTAAAACAAAAAGTCTCATGGAAGTAAGGAAGCACATATGTCGGCATCCAAAGAAATGCACACCGCTCTCAGTTTGGTTCTCTCTCAGTTTGGTTCTCTCATCACATCTGGTTTCCACATATGCACAATCGCATGACCCCAATCTGAAGGGAAACACATTGCACAAGTAGTAAATAATTTATATGTGACCTTATTGCACAGTTAGTGGTACAGTAGGCTAGGAGAGGCATAGTGGAGTAGGTGCTTTCACTACCACAAAAGCTGATTTCATTAGACATTCAAATATATTCTTAAAAAGTGTTTTCTAATAACCACTCTTGACATAAGGGATGTGAAAATGTTTTTTTGTTTTGTACTCTTGAGCAGATGCCTCTCCCTTTATTTGATCTGAGCAGAACAAACAAAAGCGCTCAGAGAATATGTTACGCTAGTGTTGGCCTCCTTCCACTGCCAGAGAAGCTCAGAATTCATTATAATATTGTAGCTCTTACCCATCATGCACTAGGCAGGGAAGCTCTCTCCAGTACACTCCTGAATTGCTGAGTCTATAAGGAGCAATCATGTAAGATCTTTAGAAAATTAAAACAGTGTTGATACCCCATGAACTTTCTGAATTTCTTTTGTCACAACTGCCAACTTTTATATACATTATTGAGATTTTGTGTAAAATTAGTAATTAACTTTGAATTGGAATTAGAGGAAACACGATTTCAATTGTTCTGCAAATGAAAATCTGAAAAGCACGCTAAATTGTTTTTAGACCACTTGACCTGAAGCCCCTAAATAATATCACTTTATCAGTCACCAAAATCCAATAGTTTGTTAGAGAATATTAATAACCAAGCAACATCATGAAGACCAAACAACTCATCAGACATATCTGTCCATCCAACATAGTTTAAACGTGGTAAGTACTCTGCTTATGCCGGACAAAGAATTGTCGTAAATTCACAAGAACTCTAGCAGAAATGCATTTTATCAGCATATTAACCACATCGACTTTAAATTTCTTATCAATCCCTCAATATTATACAAGAACCACAAGTTTACCCAGAACATTTGTCAAGAACAAGCCACAAGAACAAATGGATCACATTATCTTCTTGCAATTCTTGTATGTATTGGCTTTAGCAGTATTGGCTTTCACTACCACAAATCTTTTCTGAAATAAATATTCTTCATAATAGAAAATTATTAAGTCACATGTGCCTTAAAATTATAACCACAGTGCAACATGAATTAAGATAATAAAAACATAACCACAAAACACTGAATAGGAGGAACTCTTAAATCTCTGCTGAGCAGGACTCAATAACACAGAGCAATAAGTGACTGTCACAGGAGCACAGGTCCTGTCATGTCGCCTTTCCTTCCTGACATGGTGTACTCCTCTCCCCCTTTCCCTTCTCTCCATTTACTTGCTCTTTGTGTTTCCTCCACTGTAGGCTTCTGTCCTAATCATTCAAGTCATTCCAGGAGCAAAACACTGGGGACTAAATGAAAGAGAAGAGTGAAAGAAGATGGAGTCAATGACAGAGGCACAAGACAGGAAGTATTTAGGTAAGAGACTGTGTTCAGGTGCTTATTTAGAGGGATGGAAAGTCCTGACTGTGAGAGAAATGCATAATCTGAAAGGGAGAAGAAACTAAAACAAACATTTAGAAGGGACACAGAAAGAGAAAGTTAGTGATGTGGAATTAAACACACCATTATCAGCACGCTCATTTGCCTAAGGGCTTACCTTGTCTGCCAGTGTCACGCTGGCATCATGGAGCAAAATAAAATAAAAATGAAGTTTCTGAAGGCAAATGATTTGAAGCTACTAAGCTACACATATTACATGAATCTGAATATCAAAAAATCGCAAAAGTATTATTTTGAACATCTTGACTACAAATCTGCTGCAGATTTGAAATAAGACACTTAAATTTACTTTTTTTTTTTTTGCCTGGTTTTTAGAATGATAAATGATCTGACTGAGGTGAAAATGTTAAAAAAAAATTTTTACATGAGTCTCACAGTAACACACAATGGGATCAGTTCTGTTTTAAAGAGAGCTGCTCTTGTCAAGAACACAGCAATGTCCATGTAGCATAATCCTTAAAAGAAAATTGAATTAGCAAAAATCTGCATTGGTAGAGAAACAAAACAACTTTTCTTCCAAGCATTAATCTCTCTGTGTATTGCTTAGATCACTGTGTTTCAGTGATGCACTGCAATGAAAAACAAACTGCTGTTTACTATGTCTTTACTTAAAGAAAGTCATTTTTGAAGTCTAGTAGAAAGGCTTAAATTTATTATACACACACAGTTGACATGCAGCTTTAAAAGACTGTCTAAAGAGGCTGTGAAAGTTTGCATGCCAGTATTTTTTAGGATGATATAAGTATTATAGAATGGACACTGCCCAACTTTAAAAAGCATCCCAATCAACCTTTAGAGTCAGAAAGGCTTTTGCTGATGTTTAACCGATCAAGAAGCATATGTGACAAATAGTAAATAATCATAACAGAATGAGCTGATCCGAACAAAAGATGTGCAAATCAGGTAAAAAGCTAGAAAACGAGCACAGTGTATTCACTAATAATAAGTCGTATTTTTTTGGACTCCCTTCTTCCTCTCACTTTTCTTCACTGCCCCACCTTTTTTTTTCCCCTTCTCTCGCTGCAGTGCTTTGTCTCTCCTTTGTAAAACTTCTGTGCAACTTAAGAATCTGCCAAGAAATGTGAGCAACATTGGCATTGGAGGGGGGGTTTCATGCTAGCAATCAATACAGCATTCACTCACATTCAGGCATGTGTTCTCCTTCCTGAGTACACACATCGCATAGATAGATAGATAGATAGATAGATAGATAGATAGATAGATAGATAGATAGATAGATAGATAGATAGATAGATAGATAGATAGATAGATAGATAGATAGATAGATAGATAGATAGATAGATAGATAGATAGATAGATAGATAGATAGATAGATAGATAGATAGATAGATAGATAGATAGATAGATAGATAGATAGATAGATAGATAGATAGATAGATAGATAGATAGATAGATAGATAGATAGATAGATAGATAGATAGATAGATAGATAGATAGATAGATAGATAGATAGATAGATAGATAGATAGATAGATAGATAGATAGATAGATAGATAGATAGATAGATAGATAGATAGATAGATAGATAGATAGATAGATAGATAGATAGATAGATAGATAGATAGATAGATAGATAGATAGATAGATAGATAGATAGATAGATAGATAGATAGATAGATAGATAGATAGATAGATAGATAGATAGATAGATAGATAGATAGATAGATAGATAGATAGATAGATAGATAGATAGATAGATAGATAGATAGATAGATAGATAGATAGATAGATAGATAGATAGATAGATAGATAGATAGATAGATAGATAGATAGATAGATAGATAGATAGATAGATAGATAGATAGATAGATAGATAGATAGATAGATAGATGCACAGGGAGGGGTTTGATGGGGGTTGCCATAGAAACTGCTTTCCTTCAGGTCGGAGCAAGGATGATAAAGAAGTAGCAATGAAATATCACGTGCAAAACATATCTGATGGTACCTTTGAACTGCATGAATGGGAAGCTGGCAAACAAGCAGCGCAAACAAAAGCCGTCTGAGTCACTGGGGTCTGTACAAGCCAGCTGTCATTGGGCAAGAGGCGGGAAACAACCTGGACAGTTTGTCAGTTTATCACAGGACTAACCAAAATCCACACTGGAAGAACAATACTTACTCCTGCTGCCAATTTACAAACCATTATTAACAGGAAAAAATGCCTGTTATTAGTCAACGAAGTTCCAATTTAGGGACAAAATATGCTGTATACTTTATACTGCTCTTTATTTTTTTGGAACAACTACACATTTTGGTTCCACTTTTGTTTATTGCTTTTTAATGTGTGTCTGTGCATTAAGGGATTTTTTTTTGTTTTTATTTTGGTGTTGATGCACCAAAATCTTCCCAATGATGAACACTTAAGTGATTGTTCAACTCTATTCTATGTAATTACTGGCTTGTGTTTTCACATCCCTTCAAAGCTGTCGCTAACTGGGATTACTGCAGCACCTGCATGTTTTGGTCTCTTTTGGCTGCCAGGTTTCGTGCTCATCTCAAGAGGAGCTGGAGAGAAATTCAGTCATGGGACTGAAAACACATGTTTCATTTTACCCATTTTCTCTTTTCACTCTTTTCTTCTCACCTCAGGCATCAGACTGGAAATCAGTTGGCACAGTAAACCAGGGTGATGCATAGGGATAAAGGAATGGAAACAGAATAAGATAAAAGAGGGCTGGTGAAATTTGCAAGAGGGGCAAAATTTAAACAATAGGACTTTTTCAGATTAGATGAAAAAAAAAAAAAAAAATATATATATATATATATATATATATATATATATATATATATATATATATATATATATATATATATATATATATATATATATATAAGTAAAATAATTACATAAAGAGCTGAGGTAAGATATGAGACATAAGCAGAGCCGTTGTGAATCTCTTTGCCATACAATATTTCTCTTTGGTGTGTCAACCACCCACACTGTAACATATTCAAACACATGTATCAAGGAGATATTATAACACTTATAAGAACACACTGTTGCAACACTTTTTCCACTTCTAAATGACATTCAGCAAAATATTTATTGATTTTGAGGCTTTATAATGACCACTTTGATGTCGATAGTAGCTTTATCAGTTGCAATGATTCACTTTAGTGTGTAATATGTTACAGTTTGTATTGATGAGACTTTTAATGATTGGTAATGGAATACCAGAAAGAACATATTTCCTAGTATCTGTCAGGTTTTTTTACCAGCTGCATCTTTTTACTCACACACAGAGCAGAATATTACTTACATGTGTCAACCTAATAATCTTGGCATTCTACTTCCTGTCACTTGAATCTGTTTCCTTCATAAGTCTTGCCACAACAGTGCCCACAAACATTACACTACATTAGTGATAAAGGAACAAGTTATTATGTGTCTGATTTAATTGTACAACTTATGAATTGATACAAAAAGCTCATGTGAAGCACACCATGTTAACTTCCACGAAAATGGTGCTGCACAGCTGAATCATCAGTTGTTAAAGTTTACAACATAACTGCAAAACAGAAAGTTTCAGAAGCAGGTGGGCAACTTTTTTCAGTTTTGTCTCCGGATGATGAACTGAAACCATACTGAAATATTTTGTGTGCTAAACTATCAACAAGTCATATAAAAACATGGGGTAAATATGCTAACTTTAGCTTATCAGTTCAACAAATTGTTCAAAGTAAAAATGTTGTTTTTAGAGTTTATTGAGGACTGTGGTTTTATATGTCAAGTCAGAGATGCCTGAGCAAAATATGATAAAGCTTGATGATTGTTTATATCAAGCTTCATATCATAACAGCCTCTAGGATATCTGCTCTACTGAAACCCCTGTAGGAACAAAAATATCCGTTATTGTAAAGGAAAAAAAAGGATACTTTAACATCCTAAAAGTCATGTGCTGAGTTAAACAGAATAACATTACTAATGTAGATTATGTGATACTGCTAAGATGATGTGTTTATTCACATACTGTAAAGCTATGTGAATTTCAAGCATATGTGGTAGAAATTTGAGCAAAATATCAGACTGGGACTTAAAATCAGCAATCTATCCTCTTGAATGACTCAGATTTTCTCAAAGACAAAATAATCATGTTTGGCTTTACAATTGACTGAGCAAAAAGTGGTCCACAGTCTGAAAAATATAGATTTTTGATATAAAATGTCTATAATTCTATGTTTTGAAGCAATCACGTGTTTAGTTTTCACAGAAATAAATCTTAACAGACACCAAAGCTTGACTCCATTGACTTTTATGACATAAAGCTCATTTTTTTTTAAAAAGAAGCGACAAGACATCTAGTACGAAAAAATGTTCTCATAGAAAAATGTTTCATTTGTTTGCCGAAACCCGAATGTTTCAAAATACAAACAATGCAATCCTTCAAAATGACATGCAGCTGAGTCAACACTCCTTTAAATCAGTTTCAGCAAAATGTGAAAACTGTACTGAATTGATTGCCATCATTCTATTGGATGTGAAAGATTTAGCTGGTCAGAGTATACCTGAAGTGTCATGTGCAGCCCACACACAAAACTCCAAAGGGCGGGGGGAACATTAACCCACAGTACTGAGTGGGTTAATGTTCAACACCAGCACCTGACAACCCTTTAGTAGTCAGAAACCAGGAAAAGCTCAAGTTACCAGCACCAATAACACCTAAGCACACACAGACACACTACATCAATTTGTTTGAGTAAGCATCAAACATTTGTCTTTCTCTCTGCATCCCTAAATGATCATGTCAGCTTTTGCATCAGGATTTTACTGATGAAAAAACATTATCGCTCATTGTCACTCACAAAAATGCTTCATTAATCTACAGTGTATAAGAAATCTCAGCAGACTCAAGCATTAGCCAAAAAAATACACTAACCCAATTGACTCATACACTACAACCCCACCCCTCATCCCTCCAACACACACACGCACACACTCCGCACACACCCACACATCTCCGAAACAGGTGGCTCGGCTTCAGTCAAGAAACAGCAAAGCTGGGATGTTGCTTCTCTTCATTTAGCCCAGAGAAAAGACAAAATGTGCAAATCCTCCTCTCCTTTCCACCTCACTGTGCACATCTGTCTCCTGCAGCTACTGCACACACAGGTTTTCCCCAGCTGCTTGCTATGCTAACCCTGTGCACTATATTTAGGACTCAACAGAGCTAGATCTAAGACAAACACACTAGAGCACAATGATGCAGAGACAAACAGCAGCACCAAAGAGGTTTGTATTTAGTTGTGTGCTGGCTAGCACAGGAGCATCTTCACTGAGGAGTCGCTCCCTCCTTCCTCCTTGCTGTAGTCTCTTCCCTTCTTCCGTGCTCTGTATGGGTGGGGAATTGTCAAACGGCTGCAGCAGCAGCAGCATCAGCAGCAGCAGCAGCTCTGGGTTCTCTCTCTCTCTCCTTTTCCTCCGCCTCCTCTCCACACACTCTTTTCCTATCCTCTCTTTGCTTTCACTATCTCCCCACCCCCAAAGACCCTCCCCCTTAACACCCTTCCTTAATCATCTTCTACAAGCTTTCTCCCTCCTCTGCTCACTTTCCTCCTTTCTCTTTCGAACAATGTATAGAAAGCTGCGTAAATCCACTCAACTGAATTAATCAGCTCTCTCCACTGTCACAAGCATCAGTGACATCAGAGAGCCTCAGCTACATGTAAAGGTATCAAAGAGATCTGAAAATCTGGACAGTGTACAGTGTAATGAAAAAGGACTTGTCTCCTTACA
The DNA here is from genome assembly GCF_027474105.1 of Poeciliopsis prolifica. Lineage (NCBI taxonomy): Eukaryota > Metazoa > Chordata > Actinopteri > Cyprinodontiformes > Poeciliidae > Poeciliopsis > Poeciliopsis prolifica. Next base: position 263,921 of record NW_026562542.1, read on the forward strand.
GACTTATTCTATCTCTTCTTTTTTTGACACACTTAAATGTTTTAGATAATCAAACAAATTGCTATGTCAGACAACAATAATGTATAAAAAGAGAGTTTTCAAGTGATGATTTTATTTATTACAGTAAAAGAAAAAGAAAACTTAACCAAATCAACCTGGCCCAATGAGGAAAAGTAATTGCCCCAGAACCTGATAAATGTTTGGGGTGGGCTTAGTAGCAATCACTATGAGATTCTATGTTAATAAAATTATCATTTAAAATAGCATTTTGAATTTGCTCAAATTATCTTTGAAATTTATTTTCCAAATTTACACATGTGTAACGAAAAACAAAAGCAGAACTAATCTTTAAGGGTGCTAATACTTTATTAAATGCAATAGATGGGACGTTGGAGGTGTACTGCCAGGTAGAGCTAAAATTTTCTGCTCTCTTTCTTGTCTTCCCCATTCATTTAAATTGCTGTTGACAGATGACATTTTGGCTTTTAACTGAGATTCATACTTAACAACGTAGATAATCATAACTTGTTCTGACTTAACTGGCAAGTTTTTAAAATTTGTTTTGCAACATCTAAAACTTCTTACCCTTCGATTCTAAAGATAGAGCATAAATAGACACCATCAATAAAGAAACTATAGATATGTAAATTAAGACATATTTCTGAATTTTAAGAGTGTGGAATGTAGATCCTGCCAGTGTCTCTCTACTTTCCACTTGATTGGCTCATGCTGAACCAGCATTGCCTTTCTGAGGTTTTGATACTGGAGTGTAATTTATGTAATCTCAGCCCAAATCAGGTTATCACAGCTTTTTGATTCAATAACAGGAAAGTTGCAACTTTCAGAGATGTTATTTGCTGATCATAGGAGATACTGCCAAAAAATGTCCATATCTGCTTTGTAACTATTGTTGCAATGGGACAGTGAGAACTTTATTTGTCTCAGACTGAGTATGCGGAAGATTGCACTGCACTAATTAGAGACTCACCTTGGTAGGACAAATAATCAAAGTGAATAACATAGTAAAATATCTGGACCTGCTCTACTGTGATCTAGTTGTAAGCAGAGCTTCAAAAAGCAAAAACATGAGTAAAAATCAAAAATAGAGCAGACATTGAAAAGACTGTTCAGACTGAACAGGCTGTTCACTATTGGGTCAAAAATGAAAGACCATATTCTTAAAAAATCCAAATCTTCCCATAAATTGAGTTTATTTACTAAAAGATATTTCATGTGATGTGAGAAAAAGTTTGATTGTCTGAACCAAAAGACAAAAACAGAAGAAATCTGTGAAAGGACAAATGTCATGACATGGCACCCATATTACACTTGAACCTGGTGTAGATTCTAAGTTTACAAATCAGTGCAATATTTTTCACCATTATAAACCAGATGGAATTATATAATGTCTTATTATTATTATTATTATTATTATTATTATTATTAAAAGCACATGTTCATTACCAAATAACAGAACTTTCTGTTTATACAGTGTCATATTATATCTACATATTTACAATATAGTAAAATTTATTTTGGGGCAATTTATAAAGCTAAAAAGCACAATAAACTTTTGTTTTCATTCTAAAACAACATGTTACACCACAAGGGCAAATTGTGAAGTGGAATTATTCTTTTCTAAGTGTAACTTCACAATTTCACAGATTTTAGTCAATAACTACAACATGGCACACACTTGCTACCACACTGCCCACACTGCTTTGTCAGAGTGAGTAATTATATCATACTGACATCAGCTTATATGCAGTGACTCATGCATATTTTTTCATGTATGTGCGAGTGTGGTTAAATTGCAGCTGCCCCCTTAAAATGATTTAATCCGGTTAAAAGGATTTAAAATTAATCCAAGAGGGCCCTACATTTTGACACTGCCACATTTTAGCACGTCTGCCTTGTAATACAACATGTTTAGTTTTAGCTTTAAAGGTATGGAATTCAGCCTCTTTAAAGATGCCGTGTACTGGCATTTTGAAATTAAACCAACACTTAGTGCTTATGTAATCATTGTCTATTGTTCTGGAAAATTACTAACAATTCAGCTAATTTTCCCTGATATATTTTTTCTTTTTAGAAACCGTAGCTCAAAGAGACACTATATAAGGCATTATGAGGTTTAACAACTGTTTTTTTTAATATATAAATATAAATCCAACCTAACTTCAAGTCAAAGCAATCCTATGACTAATAATGTAAAACTTTGAAAACATCTTCCCTGCATTTACTTGTCATGAAACAACTTTTAGATCAATTAGTATAGAAATTTGTGTTTGCTCCCTTGTTTCTGCCATATCAATTTGTCTGTTTACTATTGATTATATATTTTATTAAATCTCATATGAGAAATATCTGATCAAGAATCATAAATCCAAAACAGAATTAATGCCAAAATTAGGTATTCTCTAATTTTGTCAATTCAACAAAGAAGTGACTCAGCTACTCTGAATGCAGACTAGATGTAATGCTCTATCAAATGAAATCTTAATAAAGATATATTGACTTTTGTGGTGATAATTTAGATAAATTTTGAGACATTCCAAGATCATAAATACATTTGCTTTACTTTATAAAACTGTGGATGAGGAAGAAACTTGTTTATGTATGATCTGATATCTAAAAATAATCTAAATTCAATCACAACTAGATCTCTCTCAGATGTCCATCACATCTGCTTTAGTGATTACAGACATGAAGCAACACAGGCCAGGTCAGTGAGCACAATCAACCACAGAAAAGTGAGATGCAAAAGACAGGACTGGCAGTGTGCAGTGGATAGCAGGCACATACATTAAACTACTGAAATTTTACTGATGATATGGCAGCAGTGGAAACAAGAAGTGAAAGCAGATCCAAAATTAAACCTTTTAATGTATCTGTGTCATACAGAATTTAAATTAACCTGCAAGTTAATACACACTTCTGACCTTTTTTAAACCAAGAACAGGGTTTTGGTGTTTTTTGTTTTTTTTTTTGTTTTACTTTGTTGTTGTTTTTACCACTTCTTCTAAAGCCAAAAGCTTGTGTGCTTTAGTAACAAGACAACAGATGGAGTGGGCAATGGACTGAGCATGATTAAGTTATAAAGAACATCTAAAAAAAAAAACATTTCCAGGAATAAATTTAATCAAGAAGGGAATATAAAGCCAAGCCAAAATTATTTCCTTTTAAAACAGGTGGAAAAAAAAAAAAAACTGGCTCGTTAGTGAAAGCAAACTGTATTTCTGTGGGTGGTGTTAGTATCCAACTGAGTTCTAAATAGGCTAATTAACATTTTTCTGTGCTATTATTAACCCTGGTGTGACAATACCTTTTTGATCAGAAGAGCCTAAATGCAGGTTGTGGGGTTGAATAAGACAACACTATTAGAGATTATTTATTGGATGTGGGACTCCTTTTCACCGGGACAGCCCGTTTCATCATGAGGCCCATCATCTGAGCGAACCAGCTGCTGGCAATGCATAATTGTTGCCATAGAAATAGTGTCCAGGGAGACAGCTGTGGCCTTTTAGCAGGAGCCACACAACACACAGAAGGTCATTCCTCACCTGAGGTACGTTTCCATTTCAGACTGTTTCCATGCAACAAGTCTAAAGGTTTAAAACATCTGTATAATGTGTAGGCGATCAGATGAACTGGGCTGCATTTAGAACAAACACATTTGGGCGATAGTCTTTGATTTACGAAGAAACCTTCCTGATTGTTCTGAATCAATCAACTGCATTGGTATTTTGACATATTGTGTATTGTATTTGCATATGTTTTGTTTTGTTTTTTTTTTTTCCTAAAAATGATAGCAGAACACAAGTCTTTCTGCATGGAGTTTGCATTTTCTCATGATGTAAGCATGGGTTCTGATAAGTTAACACTTTGGCCACTTGTTCAGAACGTATCTCACCTCTCTAACAGTTAGCACTGGAGTAAGGGACCAAATTCCTTGTTACCTCGCGAGGATAGCAATGGATGGAATGTTAAAAAAAAATAGCATAAAACAGCCAATATCTACATATTTGTCATTTTCTTTAAATGCATTCCAAAAAGTTAAAGCCCACAGACCAAATCTTCTTAGGAAAATATGTTAGAATAAACTTGCTCCGACATCAGTTTCCCTCAGCCTAACTGATCCACAGCTGAGTCTGGCTTTGCATAAATGAGAATGATGCAGTCTGTGAGTAAAGCTGCCCCAAAAGCAGAGCAAACGTACAGTGTTTTGGAAAGGTTTTCATTCCTATTTTCTATTTTGTCAAACAAAAACTTTTATGTATTTTCAGGGGATCTATGTAATAAGCCAAAACAAACAAATACATAATTATTAGGTAAAGGGAAATAACAGAACACATTGTTTTGTTGTTTGGCTTTTTATAAATAAAAGTCTGAAAAGTGTGTTCTACATTTATGTTCACCCTACTTTTACACACTCCAACAGTGTGTATATACATATCAGGAATGGTAGAGCTGTTTTTTGAAGGTCTTGGAATTTTGTAGGAGAACATTTATAAGCAAGCTTCAACATGAAGAACAAGTAACACATCAGACAAGTCAGATGGAAAGCTGTAGAGAAGTTTAAATCAAGGTTATGTTATAACCTTGATTTTAGCTAGTAAAATTGTATTTTAGTAACTTTTCCTGATAGGACATCTTAATTAACATGAGTAGTGCCAGGCCAAATTGTCTATGTATACTGAGAAGAAAAAACATACCACTCTTCGATAATGTTGCTTCTCTTGGCGGAGTGCGACCACTTCCTGCTTTAGTGCCCTGTTTTTTTCCTCTAAGATTCGAAAGCGGTTCACATTGTAGACTGCAGCATGTCCCAGACCTTGCTGAGATGAAAACTCACTTTTATGCTGAAAGAAACAAAGAAATACAGGAATTAGTTCTGACAGTCAAATGGCTTTTAATTGGCTATTGTGATACTCCAACACAGACATATTGGGAATGCTTAAAATGAATTAAAGCCCATGATGACTGTTATTGATACAATTTTATTGCGATTTTTGAAATAGATAAAGCACTGGAGAACACATGCAAATATAGTTTGCAGCACCCATTTACTTTGGATGCGTTTTGTGTGTTTTGTTCATCTTCTGAATTTTCTCCATATTTAATGTCATTTGAAAAGTAAGCCACTGCTTAGTAAAAATAAACTAGAAGAAAATGTAGGTAAACTGAACAAACAAAATTGGTTATTTACAAAATACTAAGACAAACAGAAAAAAAGGAAAGCAATCTGAGCATTAGCTGATGACCAAATAGGCATTTAGCTACACATTTGAGGAAAGGGGGGAAAATGTTATTTTCAGTTTTGCTTCCAGCAAAGCAGTTCCATCCTGTGGAGCGATTATAAGGAAAAGGATTACCAAACATAAAATGCATTTGCTGCTGCAGTCAAGTTCAAGTTTTGAACCTCAATTGGATTTAGAAACATCTTTTTCTGCTTAGAAACATCATTAAAAAAAAATATTCTCTAAGCTAAATTCAAACACACTTGAGTCCTGTGTAGAAATACAAAATCATAACTTTAAAAAGCAGGTTGCCACCTTCTCCAAATAATTGTGGATGGTCCTTTTGCACATCAAAAAAAAAAAATCTGAACAACTTACTAGAACGTAGTATTTGGAGCCTAATTAGGCCAAAGGCTATAACTGCATAAATTTTCTCATCTCTTTGAGGCCATCAGAACTACAGATGGAAAGGAGTTATGGATCGATTTGAATGAGGTATAAACAAGTCCAACTCAAGATAGTTGGAAGAAACCTATGATGGAGCACTCTGGCTGAAGAAATAGCCATAATCTTTGTGCTAATTATGGATTTAAAGCTTTGCTGCAGCAAAGTTACTTTTGTTGGCCTGCAGTTGCTCTATAAAGTGTGCCCACTCTGTTACAAATTAGAATTTTGAGACTAAAACCAAATTGAGTATGATTAATCATTGCTTAACTTCTTTCACCTTTAGTGTGACAAATTCTTCACAAATCAACTGAAACACAAATATCTGGCAGCATAAGAGGATACAATAACCTGGTTGTTAGAAGTACACATCCCCTTCATACTGAGTACAATCACAAGTCTGAATCTACAAAGGAATGACTTCATTAAAAAAAAAATGAATTGAGTCCAGACTAAAGTCAAACAGAAAATGTGTGTCATCATCAGGAGGGATTTGTGGACAATGCATGTCCTCACAGTACGAAGGTAGAAATTTATAGAAATCTTTATAAGGTGGGTTTGACAAATAATGTCTCTCCTGGTAGAATTCTTAAAAGGAAGACGAATGCTGAAATTTAGTGAAAAAGCTTCAATTTAAGGGTGTCATCACTTGTACCAACAGGTTATTGCAGTTTTTTAAAGTAAATCTCCACCTGACAGATTATTTTGTGTTTCCGTTAAGTTTTTTTATGTAGGCAATATGACTTTCTGCCCAAACATGGCATGTGAGGTTGTGTGTTTGCTCACAGAAGGATGAGGTGTAAGGCGACATTCACACAAGAACCACCTCTACTTTGCTGACATTTTTGTATGAGAGTGTACACCTGAAAGAGCCATTGCAAATGTGTAACTTAAACATGAAGCTTAATCTGAAATCTGACGAGAGATTACTCTTACTTGCTATCTGGACTGTTTAACTAAGCTAGCTAAGCACTGGCAAGATATATAGAGAAAGGATTATTACTGAAGACAAAAGAAACATTTTGTTCTCTTTGAACTCCACTTAGTCAAAGTTTAAACATTACTCTAATGAATCAGTTAACATACTGCCACAATTTCTGGCACACTGCTGAGCTAATAACATCCATTACTGACAATTAGCCAGACTTGCTTTCTCATAAAAAAAAAATAAATAAATAGAAAAGATGTTCTTCCTGACAGCAAGATTCTACAGCCGAGATGATGGACCTCTTAAACAGACAGAAAGACAGCAATGTCCACCTGCTCATACAGCCCCCTTGCCAAGAAGACAAGCTAACAGATCCTACGCCTTGCAAAATAAGGCACTAATCAAATGGATTTTAGCATCTGGCTGCCTGGACTATGAAGCGAACACATCATCTCTAATCAGTGGCAGCCACCACATCTAAGACAAGCATGATTCAGAGCAATGGCTCAGGGCCTGTGGATGGAGACGGCCGACACTGTGACAGAAACCACTCCTCTGTGTCAGGGAAGACACAGATGTGCCATCCAGTTGAGGACATATCATTTGAGTAGAGAGCAAGCTGAATCACTGACAGGAGTTACATCACAGAACAGGACAATGACACAAATGTGGTCTACGGGATCCTTAAACTGCATAAATTGCTTTGTTTCACTGTAAATAATATAAAGGGGAGACAAATAATAAAGTGAACAGTACTCTATGCAGGCATGCTTTATATATATATATATATATATATATTATATATATATAATATATATATATATATATATAATATATATATATATATATATATATATATATATATATATATATATATAAAGCATGCCTGCATATATATATATATATATATATATATATATATATATATATATAATATATATATATATATATTATATATATAATATATATATATATATATATATATATATATAATATATATATATATATATATGTGTGTGTGTGTGTGTGTGTGTGTGTGTGTGCCTTATTTAACATATATATATATATATATATATATATATATATATTATATATATATATATATAGATAGATATATATAGATATATATATATATATATATATATATATATATATATATAGATAGATATATATATATATAGATATAGATATATAGATATAGATATATAGATATAGATATATATATATGATTTTTTTTTTTTTTTCTAATTTGTCCACAAGTTTGTTATGGAAGCCAGAATCTTCAACTACTCATATCTTTGAACTACTAATATCCAATATTTTGTAACTTCTCACAATGTGAAAATGTGACACGTCTGTCCCTCTAAGACCAGTGTACACATCGTCTGATTGGTTCTTCAGATTGTTTAATACCCCATGCTGAAAACATCTGTTCATTTCAAATTGGCTCTTGAACATGACAACTTCAATGGCCTCCAAAGTGAGTTGATTTAAATCCAAAACTGCACCTTGTGGATGGTGAAGAATAGTAGATTTGTTTATTGGATAAATAAATGAGCTAATAATAAATAAGCTGATAAGTCAGCAAAAACTGAATAATGCTATTATGAGTTTATTACTGTATGACCTAAACCGCTGTTTGAGGATATTGTACCAACTACTGAGTCTTACAGAAAAATTTAAAGGAAGGTTGATACAACAACAGCAGATCTTTAATGTATTGTGGTGCTAAACTGTTCAGTGATTTGTAAACTAACGACAGTATTTTAAAATCTATTCTTTGAGCTACAGAGAGCCAGTGGAGGGACTTTAAAACTGGTGTTATGTGCTCTATCTTCCTGGTTTTAGTGAGAACGCGAGCAGCAGCGTTCTGGATCAGCTGCAGCTGTTTAATTGATTTGTTGGACATATTATGGTTTTGGATGGCTGGATACAGGTTATGGACAGCTCAAAATTGAAAAATGCATCATGAATGTGTATTGGAAGGTGCTTCAAGAAAATGTGAGACCACTTAAACCAAAATCAAAGGGCGGTGAATGCCTGCAGAAATGACTTTATTAAAAGTGTTGAGCTAAAGAAGGCAACACTATTTTTTTAGTGTTCCCTAAGAAATAGCCTTCTTAGGGAACACTATTTCCCCAAGAAAAGTATTTTTCTAAAAACAAAATTACTGTTGTTGCTTAAGTGCAATTAAATTGCTCTCTTCTCCAGAGATTAAAAGCATGGTTAGACATCATTATTTGAACACTTTTTAAGAACTGAAGTAGCTTTTTTGAACCTTGTGTTGGTGTCTCCTATTGAGGCTGCCCTGCAGAAACTCCATTTGGGACATGTTCCATGCTGCTGTGTGACATTAAATTTGCCTTTACTTTAATGTCATATGGGACTGGGACATTAAGTTATGTTCCTTTATCATTGAATATAAGTAGTCTTAAATTAATGGATAGCCATAGTGAACAGTAGGTTATGACTGGACTGAATGGGTCATGTTTTATAAGAAGAATATTTGTGTGTGTGGAAACAATTGTGAAAATTAAGTCGGAAATAGTTAATTTACCCAAATGATATAGGTAAAATATTCTAGAATTATATCAGCATCAGACTTTTTCTACTATGAAACGCTCATGACCTCAACTTAGTATTGTTTGTTGATATTTTATGCTGTTCTTCTTTGTAAAGTTCAATGCACCCAATGTGAAATTATACAAGTTAGGTTTTTTTTTACCATCAAGTCTTTCTGTGAGGACATTGTTCTTGTGTTTACCAACCCTAAATGTCAAAGCTGAGCAAAAGATGCGCAATCACCAGAAGAGATGCAGTGTGTGCACTGCACACAGGAAAGTCAGCAACCAAAACAGCTGATGCAAGGACATGATTACTGCTTTACTTACTTCAGTGGCATTTCAGAGAGACCTCTGAGATGCACATCAGCGGTCAGGGGGCGTACAAGAACAAAGTCAGGCATCGAGCTGGGAGTCACTACTTTTTTAGTCGAACTAGAAGCCTACTCACATGAAAAACACAGCAAGCAGTGCAGAAAAACAGTAACACCAACGATGGAGAATCAGGGAATACATTATTTATTCAAAACAGACTGGAACTGTGGAGCCTGTGGTAAGAAAGTAATGGTACCTACGTGGGCTTTTTATTAAAGCGCTGACTCCTCAAATTAAAAGTGATCCAATTTGATAAATCAAAACAGATTTATGTTTTTTAATTAATTAATATTTTTATATTTAAAACTCTAAGTAATAAAACAGTTTCCCTGGACGTTTATGTAGAATATGTGAAATTTTAAAGGATATTTCAATTTAAAAGAGCAAGATTGCACAAAGCTAACTTATTTTGAATTGTAATAACTCCCTCTGGTGTCTGAGTGTTGCAATTGCATGAGGACTGCTGATTTGCCAACTTGGAATGTGCAACCTCAAATCTTAAAAGAAGTTTCAAGCTCCAAACGAGGCTGTAGTTATTAGAGATTATTATTATTCTGTCAGCATACTCATGCATAGTTTTTTTTGTTAGAATAAAAATGTATGAATATTTCTACTTCCCAAGAACACAGCAGTTGCATACCTAATAAAAGTACATAGCAATTAGAAGACAAACAAAAATATAAAGACAAACTGTTGCTATACAACTAGTTGAATTGACAGCAGTAACAAAGTTCCTACCTCAAAAGCAGTCAAAGGCAGACGCAACACCTCTGTGTGAGTGTTTCAGTTGCTGCATTCAGCTGGACCTGGCTGGATGTGTCACTCAAATACAAATCCCCCAAAACTGTTACCTGGCTGGTGCTTTCACACAAAGTCTGGTCTGTGAACGTATTAGCTGAGGCTTCATCGCTCAGCTGTGCTGTAAACCCTGACTTTTTTCTCTATCTCCTGCTCCCACATGTGTACTCGCTGTTCAGCTGACCAAAAACAGCATCACACATGGCTGCTTTCATTTAAACAGGATGTGTAAATCTGCTGAGCAATGATGTTTGAATCATTACATCACAGACAGCCATTTCTCCTCGCTTTATGTAGCTGCCAAACATGCAACATGCAAAAGAATTCATGCCTGTTGAATTGATTTTATGTGATAAAACAGCAAAAAAGTAGTGCATAGTTGTGTTGTGGAAGAAAAATAGCACATGGCTCTAAAAATATCTTACAAAAATAAATCTGAAAAGTGTGAATGGATTTATTTTCAGTCCCTCTGAGTCAGAACCACTGGTCACTGCAATTACTGCTGTAGGTCTTTTCAGGTCCACCTTAAACAGCTTAGCATATTTACAGAATAAAATGTGTCAAATGAGATCAGGCTGTTTGATTAGATGGAGAGCATCTGTGAGCGTCACATTTTAAGTGATATATAAGCATTCCATTATTGGATGTATACTTAGTGTCACTTATCTGCATGAAGATCAACCTCGATGGATTGGACATTTGGGCCAGAAAATTCAATTCTGTTGTCATATTACCAAAAAATCTTCTTCCAAAGTTGCTGCACCCGCCTACATGTTTTCTACAAATGGAACATCTCATGATGTTTTTTCAATAAATTTTTCTATTGCAAATCGTCCACGAGAGCCAGATTTATAGAATGCTCTGTTTTTTTATAATACTCTATGTTCACTAATGTTCTCTGGAAATCTCTATGCAGTTCTTAGTTATACACAGTTGGACTCCAGTTTCTAATTCAAAGACACTTGACTTTATGTAAGGATATCAAAATAGGAGGGACTCAAAGTAAATATACATCCTTCCAGGTTATTTGTAAAACTATTTTGAAAACAATATATCATTTTCCTCCCACTTCACTATTATGCCCTTCTTTGAGTTCTTCTATCACGTAACACCCCAATCACTGCAATGAAGTTTGTGGTTCTAAGATGAAACCACAAACTTCATCTTAGAATTTTTTTTAAAATTTAAATCTCATAATATCTTTCTATGCAATTTGTATTTTTTTTTTTTTTTACGTGTTACCCGAATTTAAACCTAAATTTAAGTCACAGTTTAAGTGGGGTTTAAGGCACTCAACTTAGCCTGCAGCAAGTTTCTATTTAGTCAACAGACAAATAAAAGAAGCTACTGTACTAAACATATATAAAATTCCACATCCTGATCTCATTTCAGAGTCTTGGTCTTCATGTTCCAGAACATAGCCCACAAATAAGCATCCCACTGCCTTCCTCACTTCCCCTAAATCCCTAAGAGGGCTAAAATTAAATCAGTGTGCTGGTTTTAGTGAGGTTACATCAGCAGAAAACTCTCTGTGTGTTCTGTCCATAGCTGCTCTCTGGCTAACATGAGGACAGAGCGCAGGACAGAGGGCAGGGCTGAAAGGAAAAGACACCATGACTGCGTCAGCAAGGAGAGGAAGCAGAGCGAACGCTCTCTTCTACTCTGTTGCGCAGCAACACTTGCTTGCTGTCTGTTCCTATCTTTATGGCGGACGCATTACTTGCTGCAATTGGTTTCCAGGCCTGACACGAGGCCCTGTGAGACAGGGGCTCTGGAACAGATGGAAACTGGATTGGGCAGAAATAGGCAATGACCCCTTTAAATATGCAGACTGCTGAAGGCAAAGTGTCATTTAACTACGTGAACAATCTGCTGCCTTTACGCCACATCACAGCCTGACCTTTTTTCCCCCCCTTTCTCTCAGCCTGGATTTTACATACTAAAGTGAGCATTTAAAGACATGCCGTCCTCTTCTGGGCCTGTTGCCTGTTGGTTTGTATTGGGATCATACCTTATTGGGATCATACCTGTTTAAAAGACGGGTGGGGTAGCAGACGAAGGCATTAAAGCATAGTTAAAAACCACCAAAAAAAAATTTTTTTTAATCTAATAAAAAAAAAAAAACTGACTTCACCTGTTAGCTCAGATTATAATGGATAATGAGGTGAGTCACCAGATGTTTCAAGATGATACAATACAATGTAAACAGATGACAATAAACCTATTTAACTGCTGAGTAGCTTCATCAAAACAAATAAAGTCATAGATCAAGATTCAGTACATAGCTTAAATTATTACAACTAAAAACTATGCAACAGACCTGAAATCTAGGTGTAGCAATGGACCCAGACCTAAGACACATAAAACCAAGTTCCCACTCAACCTTCTAACATCTGCAGAACATTTCCAGGACAAAAGCACTTTGAAATGCCTTGTTGCTGAAACTTGAAAGACAAACTTGAAGAAGCAGAATTCAGTTTTCATGCTTCACTAACCTGGAAAAAACTTCCAGAAACTGCAAAAAATGCTGAGACACCAAATTCCTTTTAAAGCATGGCAAAAAAAAAACATTATCTTTTGATTAATTTTACTTGTAATCACCCCACTGCAATCTAATTTATTTTGTCTTATTTGTTGGTGTTTTATGTTTTCATAATGTAAAGTACTTTGAATGGCCTTGTTGCTGAAATGACAGTTGGTATTATATTGCTCCTACATTCACTTCACTCATATTGATGTTCACCTTTTGAGTTTTATCTTTGCTGGGATAGCAGTGGAGGCGATAAAGGCTTGTAGAGTGCAGCACATTGTTACCTTGCCCTTGATGTGGAGGAGGTGCTGGTGGTGTCTGTTTCTGGCCCCGATCATAGCAAGCTGTCTTTGGATCCACTGTAACTCCATCTGAGATTCCTTCAGTAGATCTTCCATCTTAGTGCTGGTTGTTTGACCCCTCATTATCTACTGGAAAACAATTAATAAATATTACATTATATATTCTCTGAATCCCAGAATGACATACACATGCTTTTAAAATTTGAAAAAATATATATTTTTATTTAAAATTGCATCTGTTTGTGTCAATTTTGGTTCTAGAAAGAGACAATTATTCCAGATTAAATGTCCTTTTCTCTAAATAAACAGCTAAATATGATAAAATGTTGCATGTATATATGGTCATGTTGTTAACATTTTTCTTGACTCATTCAAGTTTTTGAAAGCTTTGATAGAATTTTATCACTCTAAGTGCTGTAAATATTTATTAAACTGATTTAAAAGAAGCATATCTACAAACATCATGTAGAATACATTCAAAATCTAATGTTTCAAATCGGTTTCAAAATTGTTCTTTTCATTTTGCATCACTTCAAAATCATCCAATATCATACAGTCAAATTGAGTTCTAATTAAAAGAGTTCTATTTATTTGATTTGATACACATCTGTATCAAATAAATAGGTCAATAGCGAGCTGTATTAGAACTTGATGACATGCTGTGGATTGCATTCAGCAGTTTGAATGAGCAATGTTGGAGCAGAGACATATCTAAAATATGGAAGACATCAGCCTTCAGGGCTGCAGCAGCTCTTTGGAAAGTAAAACAAAAGGGATTGCACTAATGAAAGCTAATGACATTAATGACTTGATCAGAAAACATACGCAGCTAAACGCAGAAGAACTGGACCAGGAATACTTTCTGTGGAAAGAAAAAAAAAAGAGATAAGACAAAGTTAACAACAATAAAAATCAATGCAACAACACTAATTTACATTTATGCATAAATAGGAATAAGCAAATAAAAAGTCTGGACTGAGGAAAGGTGGACAATGTCCACAGGGAAAGAAGGGAACAAAACCAGGCTATTTACAAGCTTTACCAATAGGAAGTTTATTTATATCTTTATTCATCAATTGAAGTCTCAATGTTAAACATAGCTACAATAAGAAATAGCTACATCATAAATGCACGGCATACAAAACTTGCTAATAATTTAAGAGGGACTTGTGCAGCATCATCATCTTCCATTACCTTAGTCAACCATTCTTCTATAACTTAAAAATAAAACATGCTTCGATCCAAAAATCTGTCCCGAGAGTAAAGTCGTCCGTAGACTCAATATTAAATCACACTTGTAGTTTAACATTATTCCCTCAAATTCTGAGTTTGTCAGAATGTATTTGGATGAACTGGGAGTGGAAGTGTGTGGATGTGTTCAGTGACAAAGAGAGAGCTTTATTGAGTTATATAAGGGAGGATTACTCATCACAACATGATGACAGGAGGAGCATCAACCTTAATCAGCAGGTGGTAAATCCCCGTCTATGTTGACCTGGATGTACCTTTACGCAAACAAACATTCACTTGCACTCATGAGTTATGGGGTTATAGCAACTACATAGTAGAATAGTTGCACATGACAGAAAGAAAGCTAAAATGTCATCCAAATGTATGATTACATTTAAAATCAAACTGAATATAAAATTAAAATTCTACAAAAAAAAAAATCTGTAGAATTTTGCAACTGGTTTAAGGAGTTAATTTTTTTCCATCACTAAAACTAATGAAATTGATAGTAAGATCATCAACAGAGCATCATTTAACGGAACTGTTAAATAATGAAATGTTGGTAAACAAATAAATAATTCAATTTCCTCTCTCTCTCTGAGCACTTTATTGTCTCAGCCACATGCTTGAACAGATTTTCTGTTCTGACTCACCTTGGACAGCTTTTATTTCCTTGCAGGGGATTTGGGAGGAGGAGGGCAAACACAAAAGCAAGGGAACATAAAGCTTATGGGTCCTACAGTGTCATGCAGTGAAGTCCAAATCTGTCAAGACCTCTGTTAGTTCAGTGATGCCAGTGTTTTCATTACAAATGTATAAAAATGAGTGAAAAAAGCTCCCATTATATCAAAATACAAACCTGGCTCTTATTTTTTTTTAAATTTATTTAAACATAAGGATGAACTTTTCCAAATATTTGAAAAAGTGATTTTTTAGTCACTATTTCATATGAGCCAGCCAATACTGTCACTTTTTAATGCAGTACTTTACTGAGATGTGAAAATTTGGGTCTCATTTATTGGAACAGACTGAGTCCAAAAAGGGTCCGGGCTTCTTTTTACATAATATTTCTTCAAAAAAATATATATATATATATTCCTGTAAAGCAAAGTCTTAAAAGGACATTGCTTATGCAATGACATAAATGCATTTATGTCAACCAAAGTGCAGTTTGGTTGACATAAAATGCATTTTATGACCAACAACTTTGATTAGTATAGAGCTGAAAAAAAGCATGGAAGAATATTAAAAATCCAAAGAATTAATCATCTTTTAAAGAGTATTTTTTCCTATATAAATGTCACCCATATAGTCAATTTGCTGTAAATCATTTTATTCAGTCTTGACTCTTTGCTCTTTTTCATTCTTGACATATCCAAATGACATGATGCACATCCTATCAAAAATAAGTTATGTACTACTGAGAATCACATTGTCAGTAGGTAATCAGTCTCATTTCAGCTTAGACTTTTTTTCAGACAGAATAAAAACATGGTAAGTCGAAAAACTGCTTGTTGGAAACTGAAATGGTTGCGTTGAGTTTACAAGACAGTTTCTAGGACATATACAAACAAAACGGCTCTGTCCCCTGAATGATCTTTAAAGCGCATAACTTGGAAGGCCATATGATGAAAAAAACACGTTTTAGTATTTGGTCAGGTCAAAGAACTGGCCTGTTCACAAATGGAAAAGGATTATACAATCAAACATCCGGGCAGAATATAACAATTCATTTCACTCTTTCAAAGAATTCAAGGGAATAATCCTTTGAATTCATTCATTCAAAGTTCTTACCTACTCAAAACAGTCCTCAATTTCTCTTCTCTAGAGGATGATGTCATTTAGTGATTCTCTTGTCTTTGTCCTCAGCATTGTCCATCCTCCTTCTTAAATAACAAAGAAAAGGAAAAATGCCTAAGCAAACATTCACAACAGACTTTGCAGCCTCCTTGATTGCAGTTGTGTTTTTGAGTGCATTGGTGTCTGTTGGCGCATTTTGGTCTCTCTACCTCTTCTGAAGAATAATTGAATTATGATTCAGGATTTTCCCTTACTGTGTCCTTTTACTCTGGACTGCCCACTGTGTGTCCATATGGTCCACTTAACAAAAGAACACTGAAGAGGACTCACAATGACTAATTCACAAAGCCAACCTCTCGCCTGTGACAAAGTATTTTGAAAAACCTTTACAAAGTGCTGCATCTTTATGGTGTTCTAAAATTTAAGTAAAATGTCCTTAACAATATAGCAGGTATATAGCAACTATTGTCTTTGTATTTTGTCTGCAACCAAATAAATTTTGAATTTCTCTTCTTAGTTCCACTTAGATCAAGTTATCTTACCCTTTTAATTGTGTTCTATTAGTATTTTCTCTTAAATTTATTAACTTTCTAATGTTTAATTTGTAAAACTTCCGTTTATTGATGATATCATTGGTTCTTTATGTTGACCCTTAAAATATATTCCTGTTTTCCCATGCAACACCCTTGTTGCACCACTAGGTGTCTTTTGTTGGAAAGTTTGCACATTTGGTAGGAAGGAACTTTCTCCAACTCACAAACCTACAAAACAAGTCAAAATTAATGTAATCCTATCACATTTTTTTCTGTATCCAATCTTTGTGATTTTTCAAAAATACTCCATGTTGTCACTAATTTTACCTTAAAAATCATTTAATATGATTAAATGTAATATTTCATATGCCATCATCAATACAGTGCACGGATTTCACATTATTGCTGTAAAAAAAAAAGAAGAAAACTGTGATGTTGGTGTGCTCCAGTTCAACATTTATTGAACCCAAAACAAACAGTGCATGGGTAGGCACAAAAGCATTGGTACAAGTTGAAAGAAAAATACATTTCTGTTCCCATAATCTTTTAGAAAATTTTTTAAAAACTATGTTTGGAAATGAAATCTGTCTATTCTCCTGCATGGCTCCAGACCTCTTCAGACATTCATTCAAGATATATTACCAGCTTTAAGAAAGAAACAGCACACAGGAGGGAATGACATATTTGAATAATCCTTTAAGCCAGACAAAAGTGTTGTCCCAACACTTCTTCTCTTCGTTCTAGTAAATGTGTAGCTGTTTCAAACTCCAGTGGGAAACTCTTGCTTTCAGTCGGCTTCAGGTCTCGCTCCATCAACTGAAAACAAAAAAATTAGGCACATTCCTGATCAGGCCAGAGACATTTGGACATGTGACAAATTAATTCTAATTCATACAAAAAATGCCTTTCTTTAATACTTATTTATTTACTTATATATCTGCTATATTTCATAAAGCAGTAATTAATTACTGCTTTATGAAATTATCAAGAGTGGTGTATTCTTTCTCTAGCCTGGACTGAAAACCTAAAGCAAATCATAGAGCTGAAATGAAATGTTGGGCAAGAAAATGCTTCATTACCTCATAGGAGGTTATCTCCAGCAACTCACTGATGTCATCTTCTTGTTCTGACAGAGGTTTGTTGATCAACATTGCAGCTTTAGCCACATCTGGATGATAATGCTTCTGCAGTGTCTGTAAAAATGGGAAACAAGTGACTGTCGAATGTCCCATCCCGGTACCATTACAGGACTCTATCACGGTTAGACAATTTTCAGTAGCATTAAATAACAAAGGCTGCAAGACAAACAGTTTCTTCCACTGTTGTCTTTTCTAGGTTTAAATCCAGGGATGTTTCTATGAACATAGTGATAAAAAGAGATAGGGAAGGGATCGCTGGTTGTATACATAATGTAGATTATATTTCCCATACATTTCCAAAAAAGATTACTTTTCATAACTTACTAGGCTATCTGGAATGTACTTTGTACTTCCTGAAATTTTCAAAGAATTCACTGGTTAGTGTTCTTTAACCTATTGTCCTGAGACCTGTTACATAATTTCCTGGAATAAGGAAGTTGCTTTTCAGAACTTTCATGCAACTTACCTGAAAATGATTACTTTTCCAGATCTGTTTTACTATGTAGTACTAAAATTTTTCTAAATCTTTTAGAACTAAAAATAAAATTTATGACAAGTCAGTCAATCGTCCATGTAAAAAACAAGCTTGTTTTTTTTCTGTCAAAGCCATTCCAGCATCACATCCTAATGTTTGAAGTCTGGTTTTAATGGACCCAGATGCACACTATTACACCAGTTAACATGTCCATATGCAACTGTTGCACTCTTCTACAGCATTTGGAGCTTGTATGTGTCACCAGACTAATTTATGAATGCTGTTTTAAATGACAGTCTGTTTTTTAACAGTTTTAAATACTATTCATTTTATTTAAGTAGTTCTAAGTTGTGATGAAAAGATTTAATAAGCTGATGATTTTAAGTCCTGACATAGTGTTTATAAACTGAGTTTCTAGCACTACGAAAAATGAAAAAGAATTTATAACATGATGATGACACTGAAAAGTGACGGGATGAGAAAAGAGAGTCATTGACAATTTTGTTCTTTCCTTAGCGTGAAAATATTCATTGATTGCTAAAGCTGCAAAAATCCGGTGCTTCAATGATGCAAACAATGCAACCATTTGCCACAGTTGCGAAAACGTACCTTAATTTCCCATAAGCTGCTCTAAGGAGAAAGAGCTGGATCCACTTCTTTCATCACATACGGATCTTCAAGAAGCTCTGTCAATGTGAACAGGAATGACTATAATTAATAATTCAACCTTTGCTATGTTTAAGAAGCATTGTGCACAATAAAGAAAATTCTTACATATCGCTTTTAACAGTAAATTTAAAGTTAAGAGCAGCCAAGCAGCCATAAGAATTGACTCACCATCACTTCTGAGCTGGGCTGTGAATCAGAACTCTGCAGGTGGATGTCGCCGAATTAGGTTTTGAAAGGCAGCACTATGAGAAGAGCTGTGGGCGGAGCTGTGAGGGCCAGGCGAGCCAGGCGTTTGGCAAACGCAGCCACAGGTAGACTGGCAGGTGACTGGAGACAAGCACAAACATTGGATACACTTAATAAGTGTGAACTTTACATGTCGTATTTTGTATGGGCAGAAATACACAAATACAAAGCAGCAAAGGGGGGACGGTCTTACCTGGAGCTAAGGAAAAGATTAGCCAGGTGGAAGAAGCGCGCCCTGTACTTCACATGGAAAACAGAAGGCTCGAGAAGATTATACAACTTTTGATAGAAATCAGGATAATCTGTAAACAAAACAAGAAAATCAAATGAAATAGTTTACATTTTAATGTATCACTTAAAGATGAACTCAATTATCTTTTCTTTGCTATTTCTGCTACTACTAAATAAAAGAAACACATTTGTTTTTATATGATACTCACAGATTGTGTTGATGGATGAGGACAAATAAGCCATTAGGGCCAGCAGACTGATTGCCCCACCTATTAGAACAGAACCACAATATATTTATGTTTTTCACTTACTCATTTTTATACAACTTTTCTATGGATGCAACCATTAATGTTGTAAATTAAAAAGCTGTTCCAAACTTCAAATCTTAAATCAATCAATAATACATTATAAATGTATGTTTGAGACATTAAACACATTTTAAAAGTTTTAGATAACTCTGTATTTGTTAAAATAAGGAACCATCTCATCTATTTAACATAGTTTTAGTTTATTAAACAAACCAAAAACAAGAATCTGCTGCAACATCTACCATTACTTTGTTATAAACTTACCAACATCATAGGCAGCTGTTAAGAAGTCAATCATCAGTGTGGGCTTGCTCATGTGAGGCAAGATGGAGTCATGAAGGATC
Source organism: Poeciliopsis prolifica (assembly GCF_027474105.1). Classification (NCBI taxonomy): domain Eukaryota; kingdom Metazoa; phylum Chordata; class Actinopteri; order Cyprinodontiformes; family Poeciliidae; genus Poeciliopsis; species Poeciliopsis prolifica. The sequence continues at coordinate 284,074 of NW_026562542.1, forward strand.
ACTAAAACCTTTTTATACATGCTGTTGGGCAGCTATAACAGAAAGAGAGATTTGATAACACAGTGAGATGAAGGAAGTAATCAACAAGATCAAAATGTTAAATGTGTTCTCTAAAGATTTACCTTATACTTAAGAAAGCCCAGCCACATTCTCTCAAAGGCACGTTTGTGATCCTGAAGGGGAAACATAGACTCACTCTGCTAAGTCAATACAAATTTAAGTCAAGAGGAGATAAGAGTTTAAATATTTCACTTACATGCAGCTTTGCAGCCTTCCAATCCTCATGCTTGGCTGGAAAAATCATTTCAGGTTAGTGATATCTAAAAGAGGCTCAAATAACATTTTGTTTTCTAATAAATAGAGAATGGTTAGTAAAAACAATTCAAACAGACCAGCTGTTCACTGCCAACTCTAACTACAATAGCACTTACCTTCCTGTTTGACCATAAAGTTGGTAAGCTCAGAGTCCTGGCTCGGCATGTTGATGTTCAACATGAGAGTGAACACGTTGGACTGATATACAGGCAAGATAGCCTAAGAAGAAAAAGCAAATTCAATTAAGGTAAATCACAGTAAAAAAAAATGTCAATAATGAAAGATGCAACTTGAAGTGTATATTGTTTCCCACCCCTTTGCTTTTGTCCATGACTGTGGCCACGTTTTCACGGATGGAGCTCATCACATAGTAACGAACGTCTTCCATCTCAAGAAACTCCTGGAACCTGGAGATCAGCAGGGAGTTGTCCGAGCTCTGAGACAGAATGTTGTGCACCACGGCCTGTCAGCAAAACGAATCCAAAATGTCAAACGTTTCCCACACTCATAATGATTTTGAACATTTTATGATAAGATGGGAATTAATTGACATTTGCAAAGGAAAGTGTGACATATTAATTAGTAATAACAAAACTGAAAAACTCTTACTTGGATCAGTTCTCTTGGGAAGCTGAAGTGCTCACTCCAGTCCAGGTCTTCCAGAGGATGCAGTCCTTGTCCAGCAGCAAATTTCATCAGGCAGCATAGTGCACTTTCCTATATTCAGACATAAGATATGCTTCATGCTTAGATTGCGCTGGAAAAGTACTTGCTCCCTTGTAAATTTAATCAGTTTTTTGCTCCTTCTAACATTTTAATATTTTCTTTAATCAAAAACAAAATTATGACAGCCTAAAATAGCCAACGTAAGTCATATTCTGTGGTAGGCAGAAGGTGTATGTTATGTTACATCGAATGTAAATCTAATATATCAAACAAAGACCATCATCACTCCTAATGGGATTTCTGCTTTTATAAAACATAAAAAGCCATTTAAATTTCCTAAATTAAAAAGTTATCTCACCTTAACTTCATATGTTTCATGGTTGAGATGCTCAAGCAGTATCTCCACACAGTTGTTGTAACGATGACGCATAAAAATCTTGTACTTGTCCTCTGGGCTGTGCTCACCTGAAGTAGAATACAATAAAAAAGAAATGACACAACTTCAAGGCCCTGTAACCCGAAGCTCGTTGTTTAGAACAGAAATATTGCAGAGTTTGCAATATTTATTGTGAAGACTAAGCCCAAATGAAGATGCAAAACTAATCAAATGTAAAATTTGTTTAGTCATATCTAATCAACACACACATAAGAGTTCACTCTTAGCATTTTCGTATTATTTTTACAATATAAAGAATTTTGCTTTATTCTAAACTTTATTTCTTAAAAATGTGAATAATCACATTAGTTTATCAAATAAAACTGCACTATTGCAGTTTTGTATTAAATAAAATACAACCACCTTTGCCTATTATGTACCAAGTCCAAATTATCTCTCCCAAGCAGAAAACACACTCAACACTCTTTCAATTCCTAATAAATAAATATAAAATATACATCTTCTTCATTACTTTCTCTTCCGCTGGGGTACAGTGGCCTATCTTTATCACTATTCAAAATAATAAATCTCAGAGAACAAGGCATTCAAGTATGATCAATCCTTATAAAAGGAGCAACAGTTAGAAAGTTTGAAACTATTGGAACACTGGCAAACAATTCAATGCCTTTTGTATCATATCATAACAAAGCATTTCTCAAGCACTACTCTGGCTTTATTGGAATAGTTTGCGGGTCAGCTGAGATTTAACTTTTCAGCTATAAACACTGCAGTTGCGTCTGCCACATGAAAGATGTAGCATGGTGGGGAATCTGTAATGCTATGGGCCTGTTCCATTCAGGGGAACAAAGAAAAGAAGAGGGAAAAAACACAGACAGTTTCCCAGTTGGTCTTCAGAGTGTTTCATAAACTCAATCCACATGTTTCCAGAAGATTATGATCATTTCATAACATTACAACGATTTATTTCATATCTTGGGGGCAACAGCTTCCATCATCTCAACTGTTTAATTGAAAACTGTAGATCATATAACTTACCCTTTATCGCCTCATCCTCACCAGGGAGCTTTCCAATATATAGATCCTTTCGCCCCAAAAATGTACAGAACAGCTTGCAGCAGGCATCAACAGCGGAGGTAATGTCTTTCTCTTTTTCTGACTGGGTACATTTAGGAAGCAAACGTGGACAAGCATACAGGCATTAGCTCCACGAAACGTGTATACGGTATATGTTAATGTGTGCTGGGTGTTTAGATATTTTCTCACCTGAAGAAACTCCAGAATGTCAAAAACATCGTTTGCATGTTTTCTACTATTAAGTATACGTTCAACGACACCTTCCAAGTCAATTTTGATCTTTTTAACGTTTGCTTTAGAACTCACGTTGCGTTTTTTGGCCGGCGCCATGTTTGTTGACGGTGTGGTGCGTTCGCGTGTCCGCTGGAGAATAGGACAAAGGGCTTACACACAAAAAAAACAGACGTGAATCGCAGTTTGCATCGCGAGTACTCGTCGTGACCTCAATCTAAATCGGGAATGTGAGTGAAATTCCTCGTTATTTTCGGATATTATCAAACCACGTTAGCTAAATTTGTGGCAATAAATACTTTTTACAATTATAGGTGACCATTTCAACGACAAACTTACTTTGTAAACATGATCTGGAAATCTTCTTTTAGTAACTCTTACTTCGCTGAATTAAAACCTGTCAACTGATGATCAGTAGATGGCGCTCTCTAAAAGAACCACCCAAAGATAAAATTAGAAGATATCTACTTCGTTTTAATTCCATACAATATATATATATATATATATATATATATATATATATATATATATATATATATATATATATATATATATATATATATATATATAAATGGTGAAATGATTGACTCAAAGGATTAAATTACCTTATTTTCTTTTACTATTAATAAAAATACAAGACAGACAGCCAGAAATGTTGGCAATAACCCAAAAATAAAAGGTTTTTGATTTAGGGTAAAATTCATAAATTGAATCTAATCAGAATTAAGACTTTAGAATGAGAACAGCACTCATTCTGTGTTTACCCAAGCAACTCATGTCGTAACATGACATTAATTATTTGGGTAAACACAGAATGAGTTCCGTTAATTAAGCATATATACATTAATTTAAATTAAACCACCACTAAGAATTAAAAAGATAGCATTAGATAATTGAGAATGATTTTATTATGCCAGTTGTTAACATAATTGTTCTTAATATTTAAAACAAAAAACAGAAATAATACCAAAAATTCAAAATAAAAGGCCTCTCTTCAGATGGTCTAATCGGAGTCGTTCCCTTCATCTGCATTCTCCTGTAAAGAAGAATGGGACAAACACTTAGCTACAATATAACAATGTATTTTCCCCCCAATGCTATACATCTAATTATCAATTTAATAATGCTGATGCACCTGTTTTTGGTCCTTATTGTCTTGTGTTCCAGTAACTGTTGCTTCAAAGTCATGGATGGGAAGAGTGGCCATCCAGCTGATCATGGACCCCTCCTCACATTCAGTCTCGACAATGGTAGGATATATGTGAGCCTCTTTGAAGGCCTTGATCGCCTCCTCCTCGCGATCCCACTCTAGCCGCTCATGCAGACCGTCCCCTCCAAAGCGCTTGTTGTACCGATCAAAGTGAACCCTCTCGAGTACCAGCCCGAGTCCCGGCGCTTTTGGGACGTCCACCTTTTCCTGACCCCAGCTACGCTCCATCACCTCCTCCTTGGCATAGCCTTTGATCACTGCGATCACCAGGCCGATCATCTTGCGAATCTGGTGCATCATAAAGCTCTGGCCTCGCACAGTGATCACAGCAAACTCATGGTTGTTGCAGACAAAAGGCTCTCCACAGGACATCTCTGTGATGTAGCGGCGGGCGCTGGGATCACTTGGAGCCTTCTGGGAAGTGAAGTTGTGGAAGTTATGGGTGCCTTTGTAAAGGGCAAAAAGTTGGTTCACCTTCTGAAGAGTCTCTGCTTCTAGACGAAATGCTGCTATGTTCTCAGTGTCATAGTGTTTAGGAGAAAAGGCTACAGTTGGGAGCATGTAGGCATACGTACGGGCATCACAGTTATTTTTGGAATTAAATCCCTGGGTCACTCGCTTGAGCCCTGGTACAGCAAAAATAAATACATCAGAAGCACATTCATGGATTCACATCAAAGGTATTAGAGTTGAATCAAGTTTTTATAAACATCTGATTGTCAATGCAGATTTTAGCAAGTTAATGACTATAAATAACAGTATTTGCATTTTCTTTTTCATTTTACAGCATATATTGTAGCACTTTGCATGACAGCCCTCATTTGAGCAATGCAAAAGGACAGCGTTTGGGTTGAAAAGCTCGCAATCCGTTAAGTGATGCAGATACAAAAGAGTGATGAAATAAATGAATGATCTGAATCTTCAATAACAACTACAGTAACAACTTGGATAAGGACTAATGTGACCTGTTAGTTCTTGACAGGGAAAACAAACTGAAAGTCAAAAAGTCTTGTTCACCAGCAAATTTTCCAGTCCCTCTTATTTCTAATACAACGGTCTTACCAAGCACCCTGATCTGTGGTGGTAAATTCTCATTGATTTTTTCTATTATGTCCTCAATTAAACGGAGCTTCAGTGACACCACTTGACCAGCAGCAGAAACACCCTAAAGAAAGACGAAAAAAACTTAACAGTGTATCTGTTAAAAAAAAAACTTTACTAAATTTACAACATCCTACAAAATAGCATCAAATAGGAGCAAAACAACACACATTGCTTTAGTACTTAACTTTTATTAGCAACAATATTGTAAATGAAGACAAATCAGTTTTTTTGCAGATTTTTCTCCCCCCCCATTAGTCTTGCAATGCATATTTGAGGTGAATGAACACATACCTTATCTGTTCTGGCACATCTTTGGAAGGACATCTTCCTCATGTCATCACCGTGATTTCCAGGAATGCAACCAGATTTAACTAGAGCAGTGACCAGGTCATCTTCAATGGTTCTAAACTGGGAGTTTCCAGGATTTCTCTAAAAGAAAAAAGCAAGTGGACAGATGAGATAATTAATAAAAGTTAAAATAACATAAAAAGTTAAGAGTAATAAATAAGTGTCAGGTAGTGAGGTTTTATTATTATTATTATCAGATATTTTTAAGTGGTTCGACTCATCCACTTCTTATGAAGTTTCAAGGTTTTTGCAACATTTCTACGTAAAGTAAAGGAAAATACCTGCATCCCATAGTATCCCTTTCCAGAGTATGCCAAAAGAAGGACCACTTTCTTCTTTGGGTACCTCTTGTCATCTTCATTGTGCTCCCCTTCTGCTTTTGTTCTCTTAGTGGCTCTCTCAGCTGAGTCCTCATTCACCTCATTTTCCCTTTTTAACAGCTTGGCTGTCTCTTGATCTCTGGCTTCTTCACTCATTGTGCACAAGAACTTTAAACCTGTAAATATAGCACTATACATTTGTGAAACCAGGAAACGAGACTACACCAGAAATAATAAATATGTAGATTTTTTTTCTTGACCTACCGTTTTTCTCTAACAGTCTGTAGTTAAATAAGGCACTTAACAGTGGTCGGGATTTAAACATGTCAAGCTAAAAAACTCAGTGGTTCCTGCAGCAGCGTCGGCATGGAACCTGCTCCATCAGCTGAGAAATCATCGCAGGATGCGTTCATTAAACAGCCGGTAATTGCAAACTCTTCGTAAACTTCGACGAATAGAGTAAACGTGCCAAAAAACGTAAATGTCCCGTATAAAATTCTGTATGTAAAAAATCAGAGATGATCTCCTCAGTCACACATGGTGCTGCTAACTTTGACCTTACAAATATCGCGAGATTCCGTGTTTTCCACGGTAAGAGGAAACACGTGATCTCCAAAGAAGGCGGAAATAGGTTGGCTCTACCTCCGCATGGAGAATTGAGCTCCACGACAAGGTTAGTTCTATTTCAGCATGTGGGCTCCTGTTTGTATATTAAGATTACATGGAGAGAAACCAACTGTGTTGCAGGGTTTTCCCCCATATTAATATCACCATAGCTGTTTATTGAAATTAAAAGTAGTGTTAGCAATTTCAGCATGAAACTTTACTTTATTTATTTATTTTTTTTAATTAAGCAATTGCATCCATGCATCAGATATACCGTGCTGTGTTTAGTCAATGCTCCCACTCTGTGACAGCTGTTCCAGGACTGCTCCCCACTGTTTATAGCTTATTGCAGTCGAATGTTCTGGTTTTAATTTTAGAGTTAATACTTTAGTACTGGAAAAAATCACCTAAAACTCTAACTTAATTTTCAAAATTTTTGGAAAGTCATAAATGCATAAAAGAATGTCCACACTAGTTGTTAAGGAACGTGCTATTACGTCCTTAATTTGTCCAGATTTCTTATTAGACAAAACTAAAAACCCCATAATGTGGGTAAGCAATAAGCCCTGACTAAAGACATTTATTGCAAAACACTTAAAATTCCCCAAAAAGCTTCCAAAAAAGTTTGTTTAATATATCTTAAAGGAATTAAAATTTACACGTTCTTGCTCTTTTACTATGGGAAAGAGCTTGAACAGCTTGAAAACCAGGATTCAGTATTGGCCTATGTACTTGTAAAATACATTAAAGATTAGTTATTCAATTGAGTATATTTTACTTATATTTGCTTATGCCATAAAGATCTTGGAAAACATTAGAAAGTCTTAAATATAAGTCTGTAGCGCACAATATTTTTTATTATCAATATAATTGAGGTTTAACCATCAATGTGGTAACCTGCTGGTAACATACCAAAGAATCCCCCAGGGGGGTTTTTTGTTTTGTTTTTTGTCCGTGTAAAATATTTTAATTCATGCTTAACTAGATTAAATATTTCCTTCTTTTGTACACAAAATTGAAAGCCACTTAAATCACCTACCTTTTATAATTGCTTTGTTCCCAGCCATTGACATTTATCTGGAACTGTAGGAATTCCATTTTGTGTCCATGTTCTTATGTACCTCATATTATTTTTCTGAAGCTGCTCTACATCTCATTCAGTGACATGTTAGGAGTTGTTAATGAATGGAGAGAACTTTCACTTTAACATCCAATCTAAGTTAAAGAAATGATCAAATTCTGTGTTTTTTTAACATTTTATGCATGGCTGGGGAATATAACATCAAAATAATGCGGATTTATCGCAACTGATTTCACCATTGCAACATTTAGTAAAATTATCACAATTGCTTTACCTTCTATGATTGCAACCCTGTTTTGAAGTTAAATTTAAATACCTTTTGGATGTTTAAGGGCTATCCTTGCTATCTTGATCTAATATACAAAACAATAGACTTGATAGAGGGTGTACTTTCTTGTTAATGCAACTGTATATCAGCTTAGTCCAAAATGAGTTTGAATGAAACTGTAAAAGTAGTTAAAATCTTTAACTGCTGTTTCTCTGCACTAATTCCTGTTTCAGATGCACATCTCAGTCTTTGATCTTAACTCAAAAATTGCATTGGAAGAATGCAAAACATGCTGCAATAAACTGTTCCACTGCCCTGTTTGTCCCAACTTCGAGCCCACAGTGAAGGAAAAGATTGAGAAACACATGAACCACCACATTAGTCATGGTTTACCTTACAAAGGTACGTTGGTATTATATGTATGTGCCTGAATGTCAAGTGCCTTGTGTAAGTGTTCGTGGGCCATTTTAACATTTTGTCATGTCACAACTTCAGTGTATTGTCCAAGTAATAAACTTGTAATGTGATCTTATCTTGTCTCCAATGGTTACCTGCCTTGGTGGTGTGTTTACCTTAAACTCTGGTGAAGACATAGATAATGCTGTTCCTGTCTTTATTCATCTTATTTTATATTATTCTAATTTTGTTTGCCTTTTGGATATAGTTGTATTAGAAATTACTTGTCAAATAAATAGCTGTGACTACTTAATAGTAACACACACTAAGCACACTCTCATTATTCACCCTAAAGGCTTGATATTTTTCATGCTTTATATTTTACATATTATGGTGATTGTTTTTATCCAGACGGAGTAGGATTGGCGGACGCCCAGGTGCTTTGTGCAGAAGGTTACTAATGTTATCCAGGGTCAATCTACAGACTTCCTAACATCATGCACCCTTCAGATTAACTCAAAAACAGTGTGTTGCTAGCTTCATGGGATTGGTTTCCATGCCCATGAAGCTGCATACTACTCTTGGATGACCAAAGGCAAAGCAAAATATATAAGGCTGAGGTGTAAAGCATGCAAACACTACATTGAAGAGCAGTTGATGTCAGTAAAATTAATTTGTGTGACATATGAATTATTAAATGACCCAATACTTTGGCAATATGATGCATTTATAATATTATTTCTTATACTTTTTTTTTCTTCTGCAGACAAAATTTTACTCCGATGCAGCCTTCATTGTAGGCCAGAGGGACATTTCCACTGCCCCATCTGTTCTAGAACAGTCATGCGCCGGTTGGATATGAAGAGGCATTTACTGTTATGTGAGGGATTTATGAGAAAAGATCCAAACCCAGAGCCATGTCTGCCACCCACCTCACCCCCTAAGGACCATCTTATTAAGCTACTTTCTTCACCATCTGTGAAACCTCTCCTGCAAGTCATCCCCCCATCCAAGAAGCCACTCCTGCAAGATTCGCCATCTTCTGTGGAGCCTCTCCTGCCTGATGCTGCACCCACTGTGAAGCCTTTTCTGCCAGACACTGCACCTGGTCCAGTTTCTGATCCGCAACCCTCTACATCTTCGAACGAACATTCCTATTCTCAAGCCTCTGGGTCTGATGTAACCATGGCTTATGGAAATGCAGTGAAATGCCCTCACTGTAATAATAATATTTACTTGCTTATGTTTAACAAACCTCCCACTTTTAACATAAATAACTGAGAAATAACAAAGAAATTGTACATATAGGTTTTACTGTTATGCCATGGGTTGGTCTGTAATTAGGATTTATTCTGAGACAAAACAGATTTATCTTTGAATGAATGATAAGCAGATGACCAGTAATCATCCACTGAGAGGCAAGGTCTTTAAATCAGGGTATTCTTTGACCCAACATACATTAATCATTGGAATCGTTAGTTGTCTTGTTACTTTGTTTGGTTTTTGTACATAAAGGGTAAAACATTTTTTACATATTTCTTGAATTGTTTTCAAGTTCAGCTGCAACCTGGACTATATGTACAAATAAAACCTAAAAACATCACTATCAATGTTTCTACATGTCTTCAATAAAAACTAAAAAGCTTAGAATAGTTAAGAATCCAATAATCTGTTATTTTGGAAATGATGAAAAGGAATCATTAGTACATTATATTTAAAACAAACAAAAAAAACTTGTACAGATATTTTTCAGTAACATGTTGACAGTTACTGAAACTATCAACAACCACTTGAGGGCAGTAATATCTCGTTAGTTTGAAATTCCTTCAATGTCATTGAAAGATCTATTTTTTTGCATGCATATCAAATTGTCCTTGAAAAGGTATAATTGTTTTTAGGAAATTATCTGAGGGTCACATGTTCTCATCTCATAAAATTCAGATTTATTCGAATTTATATATATATATATATATATATATATATATATATATATATATATATATATATTATATCATATATATATATATATATATTATATTATTAAAGTTTATCTTAGAAGATTACTGGTAAATACAATTTGTTTATTTAACTTGTTTGAAACATGCTTCTTATTTCATAAAAACAATGATTTTTTTTTTTATCAGCACTTTTTCTCTTTTAGCTATTTAGAGCAGATTGATAAAATAGCAATATGCCTGAAAATTACATCCTTACTTTCATCAGCTAGTTTTTCAAAGTTGGTCTGTGAAGGCCTGAAAAAACTAAGTCTGTATTATTGCGTTTGACCACTTGAGGGCAGTAATATCTCGTCAGTTTGAAATTCCTTCAATGTCATTGAAAGATGTATTTTGTTTCTTGCATATCAAATTGTCCTTGAAAAGGTCATATGATTGTTTTTAGGAAAGAAAATGGTGCACCAAAATTTATTCAGCTTACCGAACGCAAGTGACAAAAGGCCAAACAGCACATGCATCTATAAGTCCGTCCGACTGTACGTCCATCCATCAGTCTGTCTATCTAAATTCCAAAGGAGCATAACATACACAATATTGTGTGTGTTATGGTATCCACACATTTTATTGTGCTGTGACTCATGTCACTGTCACACTTTGGTATCAATTTGAGTCAGATTTAGTTGCCAAGAAAAATAAGCACTTGCCTTCCTGGGAAGTCTCTCTCAAGGTCACCTTAACAAACCTGTTTCTGGAGGTAAAGTCAAAGTATTTTATGTAAACTATCTCAATGTGGGATGCTATCAGTTAAATTACATTTTCCCTACTACCTTATAAGGTGCCAGTGTTGTCAGCTGGAATCACAAACATGGTAGGGTGAAAACAGGATGTGATGTGGAACAACTAGTGAGAACCACTTTATGTGATGTTGAGAATTCACCTGTTTAGCAATACATTTTCAACAAATCTGCCCAATATATGATTGTATGTAAAATGTTACCCGATTGTAGCAAAAATTGGGATGAACAGCTTTTTAAAGCTTTTACATAATGGATCAGCTCACATATTACGCCGTCTGTTGAAGGAAAAGAACAATATTTTTTGTTCTTTTTATTTATTGTGATTATTTGAGGATTAAAAACAATAATATTCATTTACAATATTCTTTGGCTTATTTATTTACTTAGTTTTTTTTTTTTTTATCAAAATTTTAACTTATGTAAAATTCTCAAGCATAAAAAACTCATTGACTCAACTCCAAAGTCATTTCAGGCACAAGAGATGTCGAACAGTTATTTCGACATCCCCACTGCACGTTTTTTGTTGTTGTTTTTTTTTGTCAAAAAGTGCAGTGAAAACCTTGCTAAACTGTAATGTAAATAAGCTCTATGAATCATTGGCTAGACCAGACCCACTCTTCATTCTTTTCCCCTACAGCTTGTTCTGTACCCAGGCAGGTTATTGATGAGTTCTGTTATTACTTATCTATAAAACTGAGCTGCACAAAACTTGTTTTTCCTTGTCAATATGGACAAGTAGCAGTGTCCATAGTCTAAGGGTCGGACAGGAAATTTGTCTTTCAGATAGACAACAGATACTGCGGGCTTAAACTGAGGCTGACAGCGTTTCTGGAGCCTTCTTCTACAAATCTGATGAGAACTGATAAAAAGACTTGTCTCTTTCAGGCTTCCCAGAGAGTAGATTTATTTAATTTCAAAGACAACTCACAGGACTTATTTGATGGATAAAGCCTTTCTGACACCACAAGATAAAACGTGAACGATAGGAACCATTTTGTTATGTCACTAATTTGAATTTTCCAGTTTTAACAGAGCCCTAAAAAAGTGAGAAGTAGGTAACAAACTTGCTACTGATCTTTTTTGTGGGAACTGACTCATTATTTAATAAGCCCATTCATGAGTTCATTCAGCGGTGCCATTCATTCAAATGGTATTCAAAAAGTAATGGTAATTTAATGGAAATCTTGCTTGTTGCCTTAATAAAATTTTACACTTGAAGTGGTAAATTTGCAAATCAAATCAGACTTCAGAACTGCAGCTGCCTGTTGGGGCAAGAACTTATTTTATGACATTTGTTCAGATCACCTGTAGAATTGCAATCCAGTTACCAGGAGTGTCATGGTTAAGTAAAAAAAGACAAAACGAAAAAATACAACAACATTTTAGACAGTCATTTTAGGACAATGTTGCTTTGCAGAAACATTTGATAGAAACACAAATACAAGAAAAGCAATCACTATATGTATAAAGCGTATTGTAGGCACAAAATGTGACCGATATCAAATATTTTTGTTTTAAGAAAAAGACAAACAACCCCCCACCCCCACCAAAAAGAATTAAGTAAATAAATATAGTAGGACAAACATCTTTATTTTCTTATTAAAAATGTACTAAGGATATGAATGTGAGTTTTTGTTGTTGTTGTTGTTTGTCCCAGGGTCTTGGCTCAGTAATGACCTTGCAAATTGCCTAGTGTGTAATCTGACTCTCACCTTATAAAAGTTGGGTAAAGTCCATCTCCCTCAACTACAAAAAGTGATCCTGAAAATAAAAGGAATTCACTAATACAATTCAGTGATACACTAATTATTTTATGCACACTATGGTGTTAAATATCAATTTATGATAGTCTGACATTAAATGGATAGATATAATTCAGTCTCGAGAAAGAAAGAAATTAAAAAAAATGAATAGTTCAAGATATGAAATACTCCCATCTATTATTTGTATGCATTAAGTTGCCATCGTAGTGTCGATTCAACGTGATCAATTTATCAAATAATTAGATACTATTATGAAATGGAAATAAATAAATAAATGAACACGAGCCCTCAAAATAATTTATCTAACAATAAATAAATACCTTTGTATTTGTTAAATGATAGTGTATCAGTTAAACAACCTAGTGAGTATTTTATACATTGTTAATATTAACAGTGTTTTGTCTTAAAAAAAACAGATCAGATCATGAACGCTATCTGAGGTGGGCATGACGCAAGATACAACCCAACGAACAGCAATCGCGTCGTGGACAGAGAAAGTAGGACGTCCGGTTTGTTCAACCAATGAGCAGATTCCACATGCGGACACTGAACTCCGCATACGACGAAGAAACGCGATTGGTGCTGATCACAACCCTGGTGATTCCGCAACGCACAGTCTGGTAGCGGACGAGAGCAGCCAAGCCGCAACTCAAACACATGTTTAAATGAGCCATTTAGAAAGACTGTTTTAGGATTTACCGACTTTAAAACGAGCGGGCGAGAGTGATAGTCATTAACTGGTCTGGTGCTGATATGGATTCTTGTTAAACGGTATCACCAAAAAGCTAGCGGAACACTGCCGGCGAATTCAAGCCGAGGCAACGTAGCTTTAGCTTGTTAGCTTCTGGTTAGCAAAGCGAGCCGCTAAATCGTTCACTCTCGGCGTACACCTGCGTCCCACGCTGTCCTGTGTACAACTACCTGACAGCTTACGCTCCTCACTGTGGACGTTCGCTCCAGTATTTCTCTCCGTACTCGTTTTTTCTTTGAAACGCGTGTGGGAACACCGGTGGAGGAACAGGACTGAGCCTGGTTAAAGGTTAGGAGCAGCGGGAACAAACTGTGTCCTCAAGTGGCCGTTCACCATGGACAACGCACACACGAAGACGGTGGAGGAAGTTTTCAGCTTTTTCAACGTAAATGAGAGCACAGGTCTGAGTTTAGACGAGGTAAAGAAACAACGGGAGCGATTTGGACCTAACGGTAAGGAGCTAAGCGTCATGTGTTCGTTGGAAAACAAGAACAGGCGAATTACCCGGCTCATGTGTGGGCCATAATGTAATGACAAGTCAAAAAAAAGGAAGCTTGTTGATGTCACAGTGTGATGTTGAAATATTGTAAAACGTTAATGTATTGGCAATAAATTGATTTGCTGATATTAATGTGAAGCGCTATCAACACACTTAATACCGCGCAACAAGTAATCAAATTTAGCTAATTGCCTTTCCTTCTTCCCTTGTGGCGTCGATGGGATGGATGTTCTGCAGATTACCAGCAGAGGAGGGTAAGAAGACAATTTAAAGATCTACCCTAAATTTTCTACAAATCCTCTTTTGGATTGTTTCAAAGAAATCTTTAATTTACAAATCTTTATTCTTGCTAGGCAAATCTCTTTGGGAGCTGGTGATTGAACAGTTTGAGGATCTGCTTGTGAGGATCCTTTTACTTGCTGCCTGCATATCCTTTGTAAGTATACCACAATTTGATGTTCATCTCATGCTGTGTTCTGAGAACTGTAATGGATCAGCTAATGTAAACGAGCAGTTTATCCAGGATTTCATGTGTGAAATCAAAACTGCTGGTCAATATGCTTCATTGACGTTTACTACCCACACAATAACATTTTGCCCACATGAAGAAACCATTTTGTACTTGGATGATTGTATGTATTTCTGGACTTAGTTATTTTCTTAACAGTTTTTCTCATGCCTGATTTTCATTGATAGTGATTCTGATTCTGTCTAGTTGTTGATTTTTATGGATTATGACTGATTGCAACCCTTGATGAGATCAAATAACTGAAAAAAATATTTTGTGCCTATTGACTTCAATCACCACCTAACAGTTTCTCTGTCATTAAATGTTAGATGTTTAGTTTCTTGGCCAGTCAGATTATTATGTTAATATTAACAGTAGCCTATTTAATAATCTATTGACTAATATCAGTTTTATTGCTAAACAACTGAATGTCAGTAGGGTATATTCAACCCTAATTAATTCTGGAATAGTATAAAAGTTGTGAAAATATGGCATATAAAACACTAACCTTAATAATCAACAGAGTTTTTTAGCAGTAGCAATATTTTTTCTCATACTTTGAGTGTTTCTTAACCATATTATGATGAACCTGTTTTGAACAAGCTTCTGCTTGAAGGTGGTCTTCACTAAAATATAGATTTATTAACAGTGTACTATAGGAACTGACTTTAAAACAATGGTTTTTGAAATGGGTATATGGACCAGTATGAAATTGCAAAAACGCTCAAGTAGCTTAAATGTCTTTACGAAATCTCTCCAATGGTATTACATATTTAAATATTGATAAAGGTTGTCCTTTATCACTTTTAACCCAATATCAGTTTATTAGAAAATAAACATTTTCTTACTCATCTATCTGTGGCATCTGAGAAAAAGACACTGGTTTATATTACAACTTGAGCATATTCATATTCTCAAAACATGAAAAATCAATATTCAAACAAAACGGAAAAAATGACAAGAAAACATTAAGCCATATTAGTATCCATTACTACCTCCAGACTTTGAACCTGATATGTACCTCCTAAAATAATCTCTTAGCAATTTAAGCAACAGAACAACAGAATTTAAGAACAGAAGATTTAGTGTTTAATATTATATTTCCATTTGTACAAAAAAAAGTTGTACATTTAATTATTATTATTTTTTTGATGTAATGATTAATGATCTTAAACTCTTATTGGTGTTTTTAAGATTTAAGATTCAAGTTGTTTTATGAAATGTTTTACATGTCTATAAAATATCAACCAGAGTTAGAAAGATTAAACACATTTTTTTTCCTTTATTGAAAAAGATAAAAAAATACAAGTGAAAATTATCTGATGCATTAAAATGAACACCTGGAGCATTGTAGCTGGCAGAAAAAAAATATTGCTCATTTTGATTAAATTTTAGTAAAATAGTTTCAGAAATTTAAAACAGGATTTTATCTACAAAATTCAGATAAAACGTTAAAAATTTGAGTACCATTTTGCTACCTTAATAAACAATTTTCCCTCTATTCACTGGCACTACATAGTTTGTCAAATTGAAAGTAGTAAAGTATGGGGAGATGTTGAATTTTAGGTGCCAACTTCCTGTTTCTACACTCCTAGTGTAATCCCTGCCCCTCTACTCTACTATGTCTAGACATCTGCCAAAAGTGAATTGAGGACTGGAGTTTGCTCAACTCATTCTGTGTAATTCTTCTTTAGATTTGTTTTCTGGACTGTTTCTTTTGTGAGTCACTGAGGTAGAGATGATTTAAATACCAGCTGTGCTTTTTTTAATGACTCTGCTCTGAGTTTATTATGTTCGTATTGGATTTAATGGTAAGTAACCAGCACTTCAGTTAATGAATAGCTGAATCTACTGACTATATATGGCTGGCAACATTTGAGGGACGTACAGACTGCTGTATGATATAACTGAGATGATCACTGGCTGTTTTATTATTCACTATATGTCTTTTTATCCTTCAACCTGTTCCTTAAATATAGTAATTTCCTTGTAGATTTTAGATTTCCTTAGAAAGAGCTGTGATCTAGTGTAAACTGGACTCTTCTCTAGTTACACAAAATGACAGGAAAGCTGCTGTGATGATATAGAAGTGGATGTATCCATTTTAGTGTCCTTCAGTGCTGATTATATTGTCCCAGTAAGCAGCAGGTTATGTCCTTGGATGTTGGAGAATGAAAGAAACTGATTCCTGAGAGGTCAGTTTAGTTTAAGATTGTAATGTCTGATGTGCTACTGTGCTGTGGCAATGTGCAGAATAAGAACTTCACAGTAGAAGTATGAGTCAAAATATCAGTTCAATCTTCTTGTATTTACATGAAAATGTGTTTTGTAAATACAGACGTGAAGCCAACACATGGAGTCATTTTTAATCTGTTGTAAGCCTTTTTATCCAGAGAGTGAGTTCTTTCAGCTGGTGTTTAAATCCTATCACAGGAGAGAATTACATCCTTAGGATAACTGATGGCATTTTATAACCAGAAATATTTTCAAACAGGAGACTTTCTCTGTTTTCTTGCAACCGGCTAACTGGCAGTGTGCAGCAATAGTTGATGGCATTGCTTTTTACTGGATTTCTTTCAGACTAGTAACTCACCCAAGCTTGTTTTCAGGATCAGTTAATCACATCACTTAAATGCAACATAGTAGTGTCAACAGGTTAAGTGGATAGTGTTTTTGTTTCTGAGTGAGTGACACTTCCCAGCGTAGTTCATGTTGAACTCAGTGATACATTTTTTCCTTCAGTCATTTTCAACTCTAGGAATTGACTGTTTGCTCAATGGCTTAAAACATTATCATTCATTAAGGCATAGAACAATCTTTGATTTGAAATAAATTGTGAGTTGTATTTTTGTTTGCTTTTAGTCACTCACATCTGCAGAGTCAGTTTCTTAACACGACAGTACATAGCAATAGTTGAAATATGTACAAATGTCAACATTTGTATTTCAGCTCCGTAGAAGAAACTGGCAAAAAAAATATAAAATTATAGAAATTGGATTTTAAGCAGAAGAGTTTAAATAGGCTACAGTAGGAAAAGACTCAGGCACTTGACATCTTATTTGACACATTCTGCTCCTGGCACAGATTCTAAAAGAGGATAGTAGTTTCTGCTCTTTCTCTCACACACTTGGCCCAGTTTGTAATATTGGCAAGAAAAGAAGCTGCTTGATCTTCATTTACATGTTGTCCTCCTCTAATATCTTGCAGATATTAATGGAAGTTAAAAGTCAAGGTTTTGCTTGTATGGCAGTGAAAGATGATTAGTGACATAGTGGAATCTCCCTGCTTCTTTATTTTTAACATCTGGCTTCAACTTTCCCCTAAATAAACTGTATTTGTGTTATCAATATTTGACAAAAATGGTTTAAAATCAATGAAATGGGTTATCATTTTAGTAGAAAAATAGGGTAACATTACAATTGAGTTTTCTGTGACGTGAAAGATGTTACATTTTAATTAACATGGAACAATAGTTTTCTTTCTGCTACAATATATTCATTCTCTCATATGAATAAATGTACATAACGTTTTCAAATGTTTGAATCTGTGATTCTATCAAAAACAAGTTTAAGACAAACAAGGCTTTTGTCCATCAAAACACATCAATAGACATTAACAGTGGTTGAGACACTGCTGCCTCCTCATGTTGTCAACCTTGAACTCACCACAAAGTCAACTTCCAGCTGCTAAACCAGCATACAATCTATGCAGGATTATGTAACTTTAGTGTTGGACACAAAATCTATAAAATTTCCGGTGATGTTAAGTTATAAACAAATCCATATTCCCAGAAGCCTTGCTGATTTGCTATATAGTCACTTTTGAGATCAGGAGTTTTTTGTTTTCCCACCAGATGTGATTAGAAAAAACTTATCCCAACTTGGACCACGTCTGATTGTGCATTAACCTCAAAAGTGGTTGGATTCATTTATTGTAGGGTGAAATAAAAACATAAAATTTTTCTTGTTCACAAGTATATTGCTTTAG
The DNA here is from genome assembly GCF_027474105.1 of Poeciliopsis prolifica. Taxonomy (NCBI): domain Eukaryota; kingdom Metazoa; phylum Chordata; class Actinopteri; order Cyprinodontiformes; family Poeciliidae; genus Poeciliopsis; species Poeciliopsis prolifica. The sequence goes on from NW_026562542.1 coordinate 302,350, forward strand.
AGTCTAAAGCAATGTATTTGTGACTCGATGTTGAGGCCCTGAAGAAAGAAGTTGTTATATTGTGAATATAACTGAAATGGTTGTAATGGTACATATTATGCTAATATGTACCCATGGTGTCTCGTTTAAACTCTTAATCTGCATTTCATTCCTGATCCATTCTTTCCTTTTTACATGCAGGTTCTGGCCTGGTTTGAAGAGGGAGAAGAAACCGTCACAGCCTTTGTGGAGCCTTTTGTTATCTTGCTTATTCTCATAGCAAACGCCATCGTAGGAGTCTGGCAGGTAAACACATATTACATCTTATTTCTTATGACCAGAGTCCTAATTTTGTTCATATTATTACAATTATAGATGAATAATAATACTGACCTAGTTGGTCATCTAAAAATGGGAAGCTGAAGTAAGCTTAGCTGAAAAATTCACCAAAACATTTTGATACAGATTTGAATATTAGTAATGTCTTTTTATGTGAATAATAACTGAAAATTAAATATTTATTATAAAAAGTCAAGTCTTTTATTAAGTACCATATGTATTTTTGTTTTTATCTTACAAGCTATTGAAATAGTAGCCATTGTGAAATTGTTGCATTAATAAAGATCCCTGTGGAAAAACTCAGAGCCAGCAGAATAATCCAAATAGTTCAAGTAAAATTGTGTTCTAGATCAAAGAGGAAGCCTGGTGTGCCAGTGGATTTCTCCAGCATTGTCTTGTGAAGTTAACTTTAGTCTCCGCTTATTAACAAAGAGTACTTTATGAATGTTAAGAACATACAAATTGTATGTTTAAGTGGGGAGCTGTAATTTACCCAAATAAGATATCGTCACATAGATTTGTAGTATTACTAACAAACTTCTTGTTCATTATTCAACCTGGGACTTTGCCTGATATAAATACTGGAAAGAGGCAGGCAAAAAAAGATTTGGATATTTAAAGATTTGGTGCTATTTGTTTAAAGGTTAAACAAATAGCACTTTGATGTAAATGTCTGATTAACCAAAACAATAATGTTTGGCCTTTGAAATATTACCTTGTCACCACTTGCATTGTTTTATCAAAAAATATTGTTGCAATGTTCCTTCCTTGTTTGCAGACTTTGTTTTGAATGTTTTAAAAAGTGCTGCTCTGAATAATTCTAGAAATTAGCAAAGAAAAATTTTTGTCTGACCTTGTACTTAGCTTTAGTCTTGTGTGACATCTTTCCACCTTTTTTTCCAATACAAATTATTTTTACCCTTAAGGAACGAAATGCAGAAAATGCCATTGAAGCTTTGAAGGAATATGAGCCAGAGATGGGGAAGGTATATCGCCAGGACAGGAAAAGCGTTCAGAGAATCAAAGCCAGGGACATTGTGCCTGGTGACATCGTAGAAGTTGCTGGTAAGTTTAAAATTTTAGCTATAAATTAAGAAGATTTTTGTGGTGAGGTTTTCAAAGTTTGAAACAGTTGCAGTTTCAAGTGTCAATTTTTGGCCATGTTTTTATGGTTTTGGGTCTTTCTAAGCAATGGATTATTCATTTTATTTTTTCAGCTTTATGAAGCATAAAGTAACACAGTGTTGCCCCTCCCCATCTGTTGCTATGCACTGCTGGTCAATTGGATGAAATGAAGGTCTTAAACTGCTCTGTAGTTTATTTTGGTGGTGTGGAAATATTTCCAGGCATGAATAATTAGTTATAGTGTGGAAACTAATGGAGTGCCTCCCTCTTCTTATTAAGGTAATGCTGTTTAAAAACCACAAATGTCAAGCTATGTAGTTTCTCGATTATGCAACTGACTGTAGGCAAGTTGTCCTAGCAGATATCCTTAGTAATTATCCAAATAATATCAGATTGTTAACCTTGATCTGAGAAGAGCTGAAGAAAAAAAATTTTTACCACTGCACAATTTCCACTTAATCTGCTACCAAATTTAGCAAGTTTGTATTCTAAATTTAGGTTCATGTGTCAAGAGCAAAATATTAATAGTAAATTGTGGCTTTTGTTCTCAGTTTATTGTATAATTAGTATCTGATTCTGGCCAATGGGAAGAACACCTAAATTGCTGTAATTTAGCACACTGTTCTTGCTGGTGACCTTACAGTGTTACAAATTCTTTCCAAAGTTTTTAGCTTATGCACATAGTGAGTGAGTTGTGGACTCATCTTACTCATTGCCCTTGATGCTTTTTAGGATAATGATTGTTCAGTGCATGTAAAGAACTACAAAAGCAAAGGCTCACTTTGTTCCTGACCATTTCTTGGCTAACCTCAGCTTGAACTGGGCTGCAAATGTTTCTGGCTTTTGCGTCACTGCTCCCTTTTGTCTGGTTTTTCTCATCTTTTTGTTTGATTGTTTAGGTCTTCTTTAACCAAGAAGCTTTTAAGTCAAGTTTATCTCACCATTTTTTCTATCAAACTCCCTTTAATTGTTTTTCTTTCCATGAGAATAGATATTTCCTTACTTTAATGCTTAATTTGCTCTGCTTAAAAAAAGTGTTTTCATTACTGTCTGACTAACTGAACTGTTTGAGCTCCTTCCAGTTTCGTAAAGCTGATTACTCTTAGTGGTTGGTCCTGTTGTTTTTAGGTTTAACAGGTTGTTAGTGCACCATTGCCTGTAAGCACATCAGTCTGCTCTTCAATGAACAGTAACTGTAATAACAATTTCCCTGCATTATTATGTAACCCTTCAGCATATTTTATTTTCTGAATCAGTAAATAACCCTCTTCTGCTCAACCTTTCGAAAGCCTAATAAAATATTTTTTGCATTATGGTGCTACTGTCTCTCAGTCATGTAAAGATGGACATCTAATCGGATTATAAGTAAACGTTATTGAATGTTTGCTTGGGTCCTGATGTAAACCTGTCCTGCTAAGTGGGAAAGAGAGCTGCCTGTAGTGTTTGTCAAATTCTTCTACAGTAACTGATGAAATTCACACAGATGGAGTATGTCAACATTACATGGACAATAGCTGATTGAAATTCTGCTGGTATGTTGCTTCAGCTAAGGTGACCAACGGAAGGTTAGATCCACTTTGATTCAGTCTTTTGGGAATTAATTTTCAATTTTCAATTTGTACTCGAGCCAGAAATGGATCAAAGCTCAGTGTTTCCACAAATTCAGGTATCTCTACTGTAGTGACCGTATGAGTTATTTTCCACAGGTATGTGTATTGACTTTTTCCCCCACTTTTTTGTGCAATAGGTCTTTTTCCATTTAAAAAACAGAACTATAATATTGGCAGTGCCTAATTCCAAGAACAAATCCAGAAAATGTTTCAGAAAGACAAGAAATATGAAATTGCTATTTGTTCTTTTTTGCCTAGACATTTTTTTTAATGCTGTCAGATTTTGTGCCTTTACTTTTTTCAAAATTTTGTATCTCAACCCTTTTCCAGATTTGATCAAAATGTATTTTTTCCATCAAAACTCTACACACAGCACCCCCTAATGAAAAAAATGCTTTCTTTTATTTTAGCAAACGTATAAAAATAAAACTAAGGCATCACATGTCTTGAGCTTTTGCTCAAGGCTTTGTTAATGTCCTGCTAGGTAGCAATTACAGACTCAAGTCGTCTGATTATGATGCTACAATCCCAGTGTACTTGTCTTCGGGAATCTACCCCATACCACTTAGCAAAATCTCTGAAGTTTCATCAGGTTGAACATGGAAATATTGGTTTATAGTCATTTTCAGCTCTTTCTAGACAGGCTGGAGTTTCAAGTCTGGGCTGTGGCTAGGCCACTCTTGGACATTCCCAGAGTGGTGTCCTGAAGCCACTTCTTTGTCCTTCTGAAAGATGAATCGTGTCTCCAGTCTGAGGTCAAGATTGCTTTGGAGTAGGTTTTCATCCAGTATGTCTCAGCACATTGCTTCATTCATTTTTCCCTCAATTTCATCTAGAGCCAGAAATATGCTTTTCTATTCGGTCAAGTCAATTTACCAAAGGTAGACTGAATTATGCTGTAAAAACATCTCAGAAATGATGATTAGTAGAAGCAGGATGTGCTTGAGCTCAACTGTGAGCTTTATAAGAAAACACTGTAAATACTTGAATCCATATTATTTCTTTTTTAGTGTTTTTAAATATTTGTGAGAAAATTTTTTAATGAGTTGCTGTGTGTTGAGGATGCTTAATGAATGCACCGTATGTTTAGAAATGATTATAGATGACATTTATGAATCTGTCCGTGGTGTGTGATTATAAATGTAGCACAAAGTTAGTTATTTTTTTTCAACATTGCCTCATTCAGAACAGAAAATTATGAACTAAAGATAAACTGATAAGTTTTTATTGCATGATGTGTGTTTTTCCAGATATATATATATATATATATATATATATATATATATATATATATATATATATATATATATATATATATATATAATATATATGAAAAGCCTTTTTTGTTATAAATATATACCCAGAACTCAAGTTACAATGCTGTAATTATAATTTGTTAAAAAGGTCATTATTGCCATTTATTTTGTGCATTGACAAACTGCAAAGTGTAGTTGGAAGCAGGAAGATTTGATTATATAATATACAATCAGTATAATCATACTATGCAAGGTGTGGATGTTTCAGTGGTGTCACAAATTATCGGAGGCCACCAATGTTGAGGTTTTACAGCCAGAGACTTTCTGTAAAGAGTATGTCCCCAGATGCCTCCTAGCTTATTTCTTTCCCACCAGTGGTTGTTTACTTTGTATCCTTGAGGAAATAGTTGTTTGCACAGCCTGAATCCAAACAACAGAGAGAAGAGAACCTGGGTTAAAATTAATTTAACCAGATTAACAAGACAAAACTTTACGGCCTTTTTATGACATAATCTCTGCCTAACTTAATTTTCTAATGGGTTAAATTCCCAATTTCAATTGGTGACAGAAATAATGTTACACTTTATTTCTAAAGAAAAGTTTCTTCTGCAGGAGAAACTGACTTTGCTAACAGCATCCAACTTGTTTCAGTTCTATTTTCTATCGTATTATAGCCCTAACCACACTTTTGTGGTTAGGATGTAATGTGGAGGAAATTTGTTGTTGTTTTTACTGGGTTTGGCTCCATTAAGTTACTCTTATCTGAGTTTGAAAAGGTCATCAAGGGTTTTTTTGCTGCCTGTTTGCCATTACATTTAAGTCCTTCATTATAAGAAGAAATAATCACAATATGCATTTTCACACAGTGTTTGCAAACTCCATCCATCCCTATTCTGGTATCCATCTACCTATTTCTTCAAATATTTTTACATATACTCAACCATCCTTTCCTCCATTGTCCATCCATCTGTCTCTGCTTTTATCCACCATCCTTATGTCTGTCCATCTGTCCCTTTCTAATTCCATCTATTTTGCCATTTTAAAAAAATGGTTTAAAAGGACAGATTACTCCCAAATCAGAGTGTCTTAGAAAATTTCTTGTGGGTTAAATAACATGAAGAACTCAGCATCAGGTCCGGAAGTCATGTCAACCATTTGTGCGCCACTTTAATTTTGACTACCCTGAGTACAACAAGGTACAATGAGGACAGTTCCTGTGTTTACAAGCCAGTGGAAGGTTTCTCTTTACGTGCAAGAGAAACCTTACTGACATTTGTCCCTTACTCAGGGGAGCGGATAATGCAGATAAAATCCTTTGTTCACAAGGGAGAAAGAAAAGTCCATGTTCCAGAGGTCATTCACACTCCCATATTTAAAAAAAAAGAAGAAAAAAAACAAGAGCTAAAAAGAGCATGCTCTTTAAGACCAAAGCCAAAACATCTCCCATGTGGAGTTGAAAATTAGGTCAGTTCAGAACATTTCTGTGCAAGATTGCAATATATTTTCATTAACGTTGTGGAAAATTAGCCATTTTTGATATTTTGCTTTTTCAAAAGCTTAAGTTTTTGACAAAACATACTTTTTACAGGGATATTTTTAATTTTGAGCTTTTTATTTGCAAAATTAAATATGCTGCTATATCTTAATTTATGGATTATATAAGCTAGATTTATTTGCCTTTACTATCTTGTCTGGCTTCTGAAACATCCTGATTGCCAGTATAAGTGGGTTACTCCACTTACTGTGACCCTATTCCCAGTATATCCCAGTGGATGGAAAATTAGCAGGGTGTTCTTTTTTTTTCTCTACTGGTAAGAGGATTTCTAATTAGCCACTTTTTAGTGCGAAGCTTCCCACAGGCTTTGTTTAATTTTCCCAGTCGCTGCAGTGCCTTTGTATCATCTCCCTCACTGTCCTGTTTTTTTTTTTTTTTCCCTATTTTATGGGATTTATCAGGCATGGAGGGAGTTCAACAATATGTAGTAAACCATTGATACCAAATAAGGTAGCACAGCCTATGCAGTCCATGAACATCTTTGCGGAGGCAACACATATTACAGTAATACCAGTTTGAAATAAATAGTTGTGTAATCAAGATCTCATTTGTTTACTTACGCTGATTTCTTATTAAGTATGTTTTCTTACTTAAATCCATGTCTGGATTGGGGAAATCGAGCTCTAACAATATTCTGTCTGAACACAATCACATGTCACAGTTTCTATTTCAGCTCATCTGATACAGTGGGATATCCTTGCTTGAAACAGATGTTCTTAGCCTCCCCCTTCCCTAGTTCCAGCTGCATGTCTTCAAATGATCAAAATAGTTTTCCCATTTTTGGGCGTAGAGTTTAAGAAACTCATCTAAACCCCTTTTTTTTCCCTCCAGCCCATTCTCTCCTCTCAGACTGGCACAGCAGAGGTTTACATGTCTGTCACCACTCTGTACTATCCACAGAGCGTGCTCTAAAGAGCCTCTGAGTCATTGCTCTTATCTTCACTCTTTCAAGCTGTGTGATGACTAACTGAATGGAAAATATCTCTGGTGGAAGAGTGGTCGTTTCCGTTCTTAGTTTCTGTGAAGTCTTCTATAAATATAAACCATCATAATAAGAATGGTGGCCTCAGCTGTATATCATTCATGTGTCTTTTATGGATTTTATCTCTTTTTTTTCCAAAGTTTTTATGTTTTTGATAAGAATTTTTTTTTTTATTAAAATGCACGATTAATTCTGACCACAACCTATCATCATTTTTCTGTTTGTAACTCAAACTCAGCTAGAAGTGAAGTTAAGTTAAGTTTAAGAACAGTTTAATCTTTCAGGTCTAATAAAAGTCTGCAGATTTATTGGTGCTTATGAGATTTAAGCAGAGCTTGAAATATATTGTTTACATTTTCTGTTTTTTTATTGGAACTTGCTGGAGCCTTTTGTGAGGGAAATAGGATATCATGAAGTGTATAATAGCCTTTTGCAGGGGATGAGTTGGCCATTAATAATGCTGAAAGCATGATTTTTTTCTGATCTGAGCAACAATAACTTATTACTTCTCTAATTACCCCTCGCCCTAACCACCTGGATCTTGTTTAGATTTACAGTTGTTGTTTTATTAGGGGTTTGATTCAAATGTAGGGTATTGCAGTAAATCACATTTTATTTGATTTAAATGAGGTTGTGCCACAGAATTGAAATATAAAATTTTGTCATTGAAATGCCTGGAAAGGGTTATAAAATACTGTTTATAATTTGGATTTCTCTTCTTATTTACTTAATAAATGCAACTCAAATTTCAAGGTACCAAAAATGTCATTTCTGTCCACAGTTGGTGATAAAGTGCCTGCAGACATCAGGCTGACTTCTATAAAGTCGACCACCCTCAGGGTAGATCAGTCGATTCTTACAGGTAAAGTCTCTATCTTCACCTTCTCAATTTCCTTTTGGTGCATTGTGATTTGCCAATCTCTTTGTTAAAAGGTAACTATATAAAATGTATGTGTCCGGTGTGCTTATTTTGACTTAATTACACATAGTCAATAAGACTATATTTTAAAAATTGTCCTGAATTTGTGGGTGCATCAATTTCCTGTGAAGTTGGTGAAGTGGGTTAGGAGAGGATAGTGAAGGATGGCTGATGTTCAGGAGAAGTAGTGAATAAACTCTTTAAATCTCTTGTCTTGCTCTGCTGCCTTAATTGGTAGCAAATTCCATGGGATATTTTAGTGTTTGAGCTATTTTTCTCCTCTCTTTCCTTCCCCATTCATGGCCATGCTGCCTTTCAGACGGTCTCCGTCTCGTTCTGTTTGAGCTTTACAATTCATGCACAGTTAATTATGCCCAAAAGCGCTCACAAACAGTGTGTAAGCACACATTAGATAAGGTCTTTGAAAGGCAGCATCAGGGCAATATCTGATACTTGTCAGGTTCGCTCAGTCAGCTGCTGAGCCTTTTCCACACTTCTGTTTAAAATGTTAGCCAGGCACCACCCTTACTTATTCATGCTCTGCTGTGTAGAAACTCACCGTTTCCTGTTCTCATAACTCTCTTTTCGCCGTCTTGCAGGAGAGTCTGTATCGGTGATCAAGCACACAGATCCAGTTCCAGATCCACGAGCCGTCAACCAGGACAAAAAGAACATGCTCTTTTCTGTGAGTGACTCAGAAGATTTTATTGCTTTCTATTTCATATATTTCGACTACATTTAGTCGATATACTTTTTTGTCCTGTTGAGCCATATTCAGATTTTTTTTTCTGAAGAGACAGTGATTTACAACACAATTCTCAGGGATTCAACTTTTCCTAAATTTGTCTCGTAACCACAAGCCTTTACATATTTTCTTGGGATTTTACACGAAAGGATCTTGATATAAGATTAAACAACTAATTATCTGAAAAGTGCGGTGTGTATTTATATACAACCCATCTTATAGAACCGCCATTAACTACAATTATTGCCACATTGAATGTGTTTGTTCGATTCTTGATTAGAGGCATAAACTTTGACTAGGCCAAGTTAAGAAACTTAAGCCAAGTTATGTGTTTAACAGTCATCATTCACAGCCTCATGTCTTAACCCCTTTAACATGACAAAAAGTGACAATACGTTTGCCATTCATTGTATATGAATACTTTTTTTTAAGCTCAGATTGTTACATGTTAGCTATTTCTAGTAAACATTTCACTCATTTTGTAGTTCTTTAAATTTCTCGGTTTACTAATCTGTGTGTTCACCACTCAACCTCAACAGGGCACCAACATCGCAGCAGGGAAGGCTGTAGGCGTGGTGGTGGCTACAGCCGGCAACACAGAGATCGGGAAAATCCGAGATGAGATGGCGTCCACAGAGCAGGAGCGCACGCCCCTGCAACAGAAGTTGGATGAGTTTGGGCAGCAACTATCAAAGGTTAACAAATCTCCATTTTCTAGTCAGAATTTCTAATCTGGATAAGTTAAATTTGTGCAAAATGCACTTTATTGATTCTGTTTGCTAATAATCATCTTTAAAGCTGAGCTACTGTTTTATCACAGGTCATCTCATTGATCTGCATTGCTGTTTGGATCATCAATATCGGACATTTTAATGACCCGGTCCATGGAGGCTCTTGGATCCGAGGTGCAGTCTATTATTTCAAGATTGCGGTGGCTCTGGCAGTCGCTGCTATTCCTGAGGGTAAGCTGGGTCACACAGATAATACAGCATATCTGGAATTATTTTTGTTCTTTAGCCATACAAAATAGAGCAATAAATGTCTCATTCTTTTCTAGAGTGAGATATTTTTCTCACTTTAAGCTAAATTACACTCTTCCCCTGAACCCACCTGCTGTAACCTCTCTAGGTCTGCCTGCTGTCATCACTACCTGTCTGGCTTTGGGAACGCGCCGCATGGCCAAGAAGAATGCTATTGTCCGCAGTTTGCCCTCCGTGGAGACCCTCGGCTGTACATCTGTCATCTGCTCTGACAAAACTGGGACACTGACCACCAATCAGATGTCTGTCTGTCGGGTAAGAGCTCTAGTTTTTCAGAAGAGAGGAAAGTCCTTGGTGGGTTTTACAGTTTTACTGCTCACCATTGTCAGGAGTCTGCTTGACAGGCACCAGCAAACAAGAAATTGGACAAATGCTGAACAGTGTCAGTCAGTCAGTTAGTTCAAAAATTTTGATTACATTTCAGCACATTAGCAGGCAAAATTTATCATATGAGAATTAATATTTAACCTTTACTTTAGCTCTGCTTATCTGTATAGTGGGCTGCGAGAAACTTACTTTTGATCAATATAAATGGTAAATGGACCGAACTTATATAGCGCTTTTCCAGTCATTTTGACCACTCAAAGCGCTTTACACTAGAGTCACATTCACCCATTCACACACACATTCATACACCGATACGCAGACCGGTAGGCAATTTGGGGTTAAGTGCCTTGCCCAGAGGCACATCGACATATGGCAGGAGGAAGCTGGAATCGAACCTACAACCTTCCGATTGCAAGACGACAACTCTGCCACACAACCACAGTGAATATAAAAAGTAAAATGTTATAGTGAAGTTAAAAAGGGGGACAGTAGGATACATTCTTATAACCTGTCCATACAAAAACAGATGTGTGTAGCAGCCTGGACCATAAGCATACCAGCAGCAATGTTCTTATGTTTGTGAAGAAAGTGGGCATCTTTTCTTCACAGAGTAGCTAAAATTCATCAAAAAAATCAGTTTACAGCATTTGTTTGACCCTAAAAAGAACCCTATTTAATTTCACCAAGTTCAGGCTGGTTATGTGAAAGTATAGCGTTGCAAAGTTTGTAAAAAAAACAAACAAACATAGCACCACAACTGAACACCCTTTTGTACAAGTGGTGATGTGTCGCAGGCATGGTTTGTCTGTAAGCGTCCGCATGGAGTTAGCAACACACTATGCATCGCTCAGGCTGAAAGACCAAATACACATTAAAGTATTTGAGTGGAAACAACATGAGATGTTTTCCTTTCCTCCATCCTGTGTTATTAGCATAAATATATTCATAGCATATCTGTTTGTTTCATCTTGTTGGTTGTTGCTTAGCTAAGTGCACAGTTCTCCATTTCAACCCTTCTATATTTCTGGATGCGTTTTTCTGCTGCCGCTCCTCCGCTCCAGCAGAATCCTGATCAGCATGCAGTAGTTAGTCAGCAGCATAAACCAGTTGAGTTGCATAACTGACCTTGTGTCTCTTTCTGCCTTGCTTCAATATCTGCATCTCTCTCAAGTCAGTAGTCCTCACATAAAACCTTCACATCATTTTAAATGAATATTTTGGTTTTCATCTCTATTCTCTTTCAATTGCAGTTATTAGAACCACTTATTTGACTCCAGTCTGCTGGATAAGAGGCTGTAGCTTGAAGTACTTCAGGTTCAAACAGTTCCAGAATCCCTTAAAATAATGGTTTTATATATATATATAAAAAAAATTCCCTTCTCACCCACCGCGGGTGGAAGGGAATTTTTTTATATATATATATAATTTTTTATACATATATATATATATATATATATAAATATATATATATATATATATATATATATATATATATATATATATATATATATATATATATATATATATATATATATGAAAGGAATAAATAGAAAGATAAATCTTTTCCAAAAAGACCTAGCATGCTCTGTTTGTGGATTTAAGCAGATCTTTATAAAGGTTCTATTTAATTGTTTCCCCTAAGGGGATTATAGATTTCTACTGTTTATCCTTGGACCTGAATGCAACTAAGAAGATTGTACTCATGTTCCTGTAAGATGACATTTATAGACCTGACCCACCACAGTGTTCTTTATATGCTTTTAATCAAGATTTTACTGATTTTTTTTTATTTATTTTTTTTACACTGTTCAGTGTTGTAACAGACTGCCACCTGGTGGACTAAGATTAGAATTGTTTTTTAAACACTTTTTACACCTGCCTTGACATTTTAGGGTGGAATAGGTAAAATATTAAGCATTTTTGTGTCAACCTAATTTTTCAATCCGTTTTCAACAAAAAAATGGTTTGTTTCTTTGTGTTCCAGATGTTTATTATTGATAAAACCGAGGGGGATCACTGTCCGTTAAAGGAATTCACTGTTACGGGCTCCACATATGCTCCAGATGGAGAAGTGTGAGTATTCAGTGCCTTTTAAATGTCTGAGCTCAAATAGGTGTATCTTCAGCTATCATGTCTAGTACTTTCCCTTACTTTTTTGTGGTTGTCTCATTTCTTTAGCTTTCATAATGGCAAATCAGTAAAATGTTCCCAGTATGATGCCTTGGTTGAGCTGGCCACTATCTGTGCTCTCTGTAATGACTCATCACTGGATTATAATGAGGTTGGTGATTGTCTTGAATATTTTTCTGGTTTTTTTATTAAATGGTTTATTGCTCATCAATGTTTGTTCTGTCCAGACCAAAGGTGTTTATGAGAAGGTAGGAGAGGCCACAGAAACGGCGCTGACATGTCTGGTGGAGAAAATGAACGTGTTTGATACAGACATTAAAAACCTGTCCAAGGTCGAGCGAGCCAATGCCTGCAACTCTGTACGTAACCTGTAACCCTGTATCTATTGTTATTTTTTGTAATGGTTTAAATTTAAACCCCCAAATTCTCATACTGGTCTTTTGTTTTATTGCAGGTGATCAAACAGCTCATGAAGAAGGAATTCACTTTGGAATTTTCCAGAGACAGGAAGTCTATGTCTGTATACTGCACTCCAAATAAAGCACGGTCCTCTGTTGGCAAGATGTTTGTGAAGGTAAAAACTTCCCTTACTGAAGCTGTAATTTCTATGTTTCCTGGGACAAACGTGCTGATGAGTATTTACAAGGGCGGAATTTGTGTGAGAAAATGAAATCCAATTTAGAAAAAAAAATATTTTCAAAATGCATTCCCTTGCTTATACTTTGAATGTGTAAATTCAAGCGTCTGTCCATTCATCAGTCCATCCACTCATTTGTTGGCCCATTTTGTTGTCGATTCGTTTGTTCATGCATCACTTCATCCATCCACTTGTCCAGTATCTGTCCATCATCAGTCCATCTGTTGTGCTTTTCTTTCATCCATTCTTTAGTTCTGTCAACCCATCAATCAGCCCATTTGTCCTGGATCTATCATCTGTCCCAGCTGTTTTTTTTTGTTTATCTCATCTGTCCATCAACTTATTCATTCATCCATTCATTTTTTTCTTCCACCCATTCATAAGCTTTATGATCTTTATTCATTCATTTGCCCCTTTTTTTCTGTTAAACATTTAACCATGTGTTCATTTATCCACCATCTGTGATCTGGCCTTCATTCTTTTTTTCAGTTTGTAGATTTTGCAGAGTACATTTGTAAAACTTCATTATCTACCTTAAATTCAAATGTGTTTTTGCAGTTTTTGCATTTTTTTCACATTCCAGTTTTAAAAGATGATTAAAAAGGACTGAATGCTGGAAATGCCTAAAATGATTAAATAGACATCTTTTACTCATAACAAACTGTGATTTCTTGTCCATTTTGCTATCTTAACCATCTTTGCTCATAGGGTGCGCCAGAGGGAGTTATAGACAGGTGCACACACATCCGTGTTGGCAGCAGCAAGGTGCCAATGACCCCTGGCATCAAGGAGAAGATCATGTCTGTGATCAGAGAGTATGGGACTGGCAGAGACACTCTGCGCTGTCTGGCTCTGGCGACGCGAGATAACCCTGTAAACAAAGAGAACCTTGTATTGGAAGACTCTTCTCGCTTTGTGGAATATGAGGTAAGAGGGGAAGATAATCTGTATTTTGTGTTTTATTAATTTTATTTTTTTTGTAAAGTTTTATCTGTGTTAATTTTTCAGACTGATTTGACGTTTGTGGGCTGCGTCGGCATGCTGGATCCACCCAGAGCGGAGGTGGCTGCTTCCATCAGGCTTTGCCGTCTTGCAGGCATCAGAGTAATCATGATCACCGGAGACAACAAGGGTAAAATCTACAAATTACAAAACTGCAACGTCTGAAATGTTTGACTTTTGTAAAGTCTCACTGACTAAACGTTGTGTGTCTGAACATTTCAGGTACAGCAGTAGCCATCTGCAGACGTATTGGCATCTTTGGGGAGGAGGATGATGTTTCCAGCATGGCTTTCACTGGCAGAGAGTTTGATGACCTCTCACCTGCCGCACAGAGAGATGCTGTGGTCAAGGCTCGTTGCTTCGCTCGCGTTGAGCCAGCACACAAATCCAAGATCGTTGAGTATCTGCAGTCCTATGATGAGATCACAGCTATGGTAAGAAGGAGCTGCCCCTCCAGTTTTCTGAAAAAAAAAAAAAAGATCAAGAAGATGTTTGTTGACGTGATTGGTTTTGTGTTGGGTTTAGACCGGTGACGGAGTGAATGACGCCCCTGCTCTGAAGAAGGCTGAGATTGGCATTGCCATGGGCTCCGGTACAGCTGTGGCCAAAACGGCGTCAGAGATGGTGCTGGCTGATGATAACTTTTCCACCATCGTAGCTGCAGTCGAGGAAGGCAGAGCCATTTATAACAACATGAAGCAGTTTATCAGATACCTCATCTCCTCCAATGTTGGTGAAGTTGTCTGGTAAGGATTCTGGGTTAATGTGCTCCCAATTCTCCATTTAAAAATATATATTTTTTTCTCTTGTATAACTCTGAATCTTGATGTGGTTGCAGCATCTTCCTGACTGCAGCTCTGGGTTTCCCCGAGGCGCTCATCCCAGTTCAGCTCCTCTGGGTCAACCTGGTGACTGATGGGTTGCCCGCCACTGCCTTAGGATTCAACCCCCCCGACTTGGACATCATGAGCAAACCACCACGAAATGCTCGGGAGCCCCTCATCTCCGGATGGCTTTTCTTTAGATACCTTGCCATTGGATGTAAGTTGGGACTGTATGGGAAGTCAATCCTTAGCAAATCCATGCTTTATTTTGATGGAACACTTTCCTGTTGTTGCTGTTTACCTTAAATATTTTCAACAGCTCTTTTGTATCATCTTAACAGGTTACGTTGGAGCTGCTACTGTTGGCGCCGCTGCTTGGTGGTTTGTTGCTGCTGAGGATGGACCAAGGATCACCTTTTACCAGCTGGTAGGTGTCAACACTTTGCTTTCCAGTTCACCTCATTTATCATTACTAAAGTCTAATCTTTCATCATCGATCACCTCCTACAGAGCCATTTCCTGCAATGTGGCCCAGAGAACCCAGACTACCAGGGTCTGGACTGTAAGGTTTTTGAGTCCCCTTACCCCATGACCATGGCCCTGTCGGTGT
The DNA here is from genome assembly GCF_027474105.1 of Poeciliopsis prolifica. Lineage (NCBI taxonomy): Eukaryota > Metazoa > Chordata > Actinopteri > Cyprinodontiformes > Poeciliidae > Poeciliopsis > Poeciliopsis prolifica. Next base: position 317,430 of record NW_026562542.1, read on the forward strand.
TGGTTACTATAGAGATGTGCAATGCCCTCAACAGGTTGGTATGAGGAATTCAGACAGACATAATTACGTTCTCTAAAGATTTGTGTACATTTAACCTTATTCAAAGCAGATCAGTCCAAAAGTATCCATACCCTTTAAACATTTCCACACATTTGCATTAAAACTACTGATATATGTTTATTTTAATGCCATTTTATGAGGTTAACCAGCCACAGTGAGCACACCATTGTGAAGGGGAAGAAAAGGGGAAATGGTTTTGCAACTTTTTTTTAAATCTGAAATGTAGAGACTTTGGGGAATTATCTCCATAGTGGCTCAAGTATGAGAGTTTCTGAACATAAATTTTCAAGTTTTGCCACAGATTTGCAATGAGTTTTATTCTACTTCATCTCTGGCTTGTGTTTTTGGGTCTTTGTGTTTTTCAGCTTTAAACAAGTTTTCTGCATGAAATAAAAAACTTTAGCATTTAGCTCACAACTTCACATTCATTCACACTTAATGTACATTTTTAGACGGTGTTACGTTTTGCATTTTTGGCTAAAAGGTGCATTGTGGCCTCATCTCACCCATAAATATTCTCTAACAAACCTCAGGGGCCTTCAGAGAACTGTTGTATTTGGACTAAAAATAAATTAGATTTTATTTAGGGGGCATTGAAGCAAAGATTCAATGCCCAAATAAAAAAATGCAAAATTAAATTTCATAACAATCTCATATTCAAAACTCAGAAAACACCTACGTAAGTGAGCCTTAAGAAAAGAGTACTTGAAATTTGAAAATGTGGAATAGTTGAAAAGCTCTGTGTGTGCTCCTACCCTGAAAAATGTTATTGGTTTACAATATAACAATAGAAATAACTTAATCAGTCCTGGTCTTTAAGTAGACATTGAAATGTGGGAAATTCTACCCTTCTGACATAGCCAGAATATAATTACAACTTGTAAAAAGGTTCAAGTTTACAAACTTGAAACTTTGTGTTGCAAAAATCTGTTGCAAAAAGTCTCATAAGGTCCATTGAAGTTTGGTGTTGAAGGGTACAAATACTGTTGTGATGCGAGTTTCTGTGTTCTGTGTGAAAATCTCATGAGGAGAATGAAGCTTTTATTGCACACAATCTTGTCCAACCAGTTAAAGTGTTTAATAAAGATCTCGTTTTCTTATTGTGTCTCAGTGTGTCAGAGAACCAGTCGCTGCTGCGGATGCCTCCCTGGGAGAACGTTTGGCTGCTGGGTGCCATCTGTCTCTCCATGTCCCTTCACTTCCTCATCCTCTATGTGGAGCCACTTCCAGTATGAAATTTACATAGTTGTATCATGGCAGTTTTAAAGCCCTAGCAGTGTATTTATTGTTACATTCTTTCTTTCTGTTACAGATCATCTTCCAGATCACCCCTCTTAACCTCACCCAGTGGCTAATGGTGCTGAAGATTTCGCTGCCCGTCATCCTGCTTGATGAGCTGCTGAAGTTCGCTGCCAGGAACTACCTGGAGCGCAACAGAGAGCTGGAGAAGCTCCCCAGCTCCAAAGGCTGCTGCCTGTTTGCATGTATGGAGGGCATCTCCTGGCCCTTCGTGGCCATTTCCCTCCCTCTGGTCCTCTGGATCTACAGCTCTGACACTAACCTGGCTGACATGTTCATGTCCTGACTGACTTGAGCACAACTTCGACTTTTTTCCATTCCCCTCCCCGCCCCACCCTCCCTCAGCCCCCAACTCCACCCCTCACCACTGCCATCACCTCTTCCTTCCCTTCTCTCTCTGCCTTCCTAATTGTTCATAGCTAGCTAGCTCGCGTGTGTATGCGTGTGCGTTTGTAGAGTTAGAGTTGCGTGTGCGCGTGTGAGCTTGTGTGCACGAGAAGGACCAACTGTAACTCATAAAACGCAACAAATAATATAAAAAAAAGTAAAAATTTAAGTCGCCTGTTTGAGGGTGGGTCAGGACTTATGAATGGCTGAGGCTTTGAAGTGACTCCTGTAGGGTTGGACTTTGTTGCTGGTTTAAGAGTAAATATAGTGTTGCCAGTTTTTTTTTTTTCTTCTTTTTTTATTATTGATTTTAAATGTTAGGATTATCTGTACTCTGCCCTACGTCACTACTGTTAGAGAATTTTGTTTAGGCTCCCCTTCTGCTGAACACGTTAAAAAGTAAAGATATAAAATCAGTTTATCTGTACAGAGATTGAACACTATTTTATGCAATTTTTTTTAAATGGCTTTGTAAATTGTTTAACCAGCGTGGCTTAGAAAAACCGCCTTGATTTACTTTCTGTTAACCATTGTGTCTTCAGTATAAATTCAAAACTCTGAGAGGACAAGCTCCATTCGGCAGACAAGAAACGAGGGAAAGGTTTGGGATGCTCGGCTTAAACAAAAAGGAAAAATATAATCCTGAGAAACAAAAATGCTGCATGTCCTGTGACCAAGCATGAACTCTATGTGGTTTCTCATTTCAAATTTAAATGTGTACGCCCACCCCACCTTGTTAAAACTTAAATAGCTTTGTGGATTTTTTATTTTATTTTATTTTTTTTACGATATTGATTAAAAATGAAGTCGGTTTTTCTGCACTCGGCAGAGCACAGCTACCTCAGTATGATGAAAAATGCTTTTTTTAAAAAATTGTTTTGCTCATCTCGAGATGCTTTCCCTCGACACGTCTTGCTAAAAGATAACATCTGAGGTGTGCCCCCTACTTACTTGTGCAGAAAACAAAGAACATCTTCCTTCCCCTTTAACTTTTTTTTAAGGATGTGTCTTATTTGTATTGATTGTGACATTCTTTAACTTAATTTGTTGTGGAGACAGAACTGGGTGGGGATGCTTTATGTTGTCTTAACATTTCCATAGTGTTTGATTCAAAGGACATCAAAAAATATTATCCCACAAGTCTAATACAAGTTCTCCAAAAGAACATTGATTGCAGATCAAAACCCTAAATGTTGTTTTTTTTTTCTATAAAAAAGAAAAAAATACACTCACAATGAACCCTTTGAATCAAGTGTTTTCTGTCTTTATTTATGTTTGAGGCTCATGGTTATTACATTTCATATCCAGTGTTTTTGTATGTGCATATATTACTATAACAATAATTTAGGAAAAACGAATACTTTAGTTTTTCTGAGTACAGATGTTGGATCAGATCCTTCAGTAATTTGCATTTGTGGATATTTTCCATGTGTGAAAAACTCAACTAAAGCATGTTTTTAGGTAGAAACTTGGTTGTTCTCACTGCCTGTGTTTGTCTTAACAAATGTGTGCTTTATTTTCTTCAATGCCTTCCATTGGCTCCCTGTCATTAGAGTGAGTATCCATTTCTTTCATCAACTACATACTGAGCCTTCAAAAGTACTCAAACCCCTGGAACTTCCATATTTAGCATGTTACAACTACAGCACTACTGTATTTTATTTGGATTTTATTTGAAAGACCAACACAAAGCACATACATGTAAAGTGGGAGAAAGTGAGATCCAATATTGATATCTTATAGAGCAATTCTTAGTTTCATCCCTGAGCGGCCAAGAGCGTTCCTTGGTTGTCTTCTGAGGGATCAGGGCTCCGATGCCTATCCAGTGTTGGTTTTCTAAAAATGTCCATCTTGGCTTTGTCTGACTAAACCTGTCATCTAATGTCAGAGGTTTCACAAAACGGTGTCTCCCTCACTGAGACACTGCAGCACACACACACACATACGGGTGAAAAGAAATGTTTTCAGAATGCATACAGTTATCCTGCTTGTTGCACTTGTACTGAGATTGAATTGCTCAGAGTTTAAGTTTATGTGATAACTGGGTGACATTTGGACACAATTTCCTGCTCTAGCTGCTATTAACGGATATCAGAATAAAGAGTGGCAAGGATAAACGCATGCCACATATTTTAACACTATAGTTTCCCTTCCACTTTGTTTGTTCGAGTAGCTGCATCACATTAAATCCCAATAAAAATACATTGAGGTTTGATTGTAACATAATAAAATGTCAAAAGTTCAAGGTGTGTAAGAACTTCCAAGGCTCTGTACATCACCACACACTGTCTTGTTGAATTATTTCAGGATTTTCTCATTTAGATGTAATTTAAGCTGGGATATCTTCATATGTAAACATACATATGCAAGAAAATAATCATGCCATCATTTCACCACATATCACTTTGTGAACCTCACTGTGTGCTGTACTTTTCACCTCTGGACACTTGCTTATATTCACAAAGTAAAATGTTGGATATTCATTCAGGCTTGACACACTAACTGTTTCTCTTGTTTCTTTCTAGGTCAGTTCTCATGAAAGCTTTTGGCAATCAGAGCAGAATAAGAAGTTGGGAATCGTCTTTCCACAAAGTGTGCGCTCACGCATAATTTCCCTCACTGCAGACACCGTGATGACCAGCAGCGCACACACACACACGGGTGAAAAGAACATGTTTTCAGAATGCATACAGTTATCCTGCTAGTTGTCCCTATTTCCTCTAACTTCTAACACATAAAATTCCCGCAGTGAGTCACACATTCCTTTGTGTGCAAATGCTAAATTAGGACGATAATCCAGCTTTATGTGCAGGGATGTCCTGAAACACTCCCCTCCTGAATCCTCCTTGCATGAAGAAGTTCTTCCATCAGTAGCTCGTCAGTCACATTGATCACTTTGCAGAAAAAGTGGGTTGAATGGTCTTAGCTGTACATCAGTGTAAAAAACATTCATGCATGTGTTTCAGCTGTATGTAGGCTTTACAAATTTGTATTTATAGATTCTAATGTATAATACTCTAATGACAAAGCGTTTTAAGAAAGATAAAAGTTGTAAAATCACTTTTTATTGTAATGGTTTGGGTGATTTGCACAATGTTGGACATGAATACCCAATTCATGCTGAACTTGACTGTGCTTAACCTTTGCATTTTTTGTAAATATCTTTTTTTTCTATCCCATCACTTAATGTGGGAATACCACTCACTCTGCCAGTTAATTTCATCAATTAGCCAATAGAATCTAGGTTAGCAGACTGTCGTTCATTTCACAGTGAACCTGCAATACAGCTCGTTTGATTTTTCTTATTGCCTTGACATTCCTATAATTATCTATCTTTATCAACTGCTGTAAAACTGTGATTTAATGTGAGGAACCCTGTATGGCCTCCTCCTGACACCTGGTTGAAGAACAATATTAACCATATGTAAACGTCAATCATTACTGAAGGCTGATAATGATTGTACAGTCAATACATTACTGAGGTTGTGATTTCAGGTAAATAAAATAATCTAGTATTTGATTCCTTGTCTTTATTTTTATGTTGCCAATGCCATATTTTTAAGGGGGAAACGGACACATTTGTGGCACCTGTGGGAACAGATTTCCAGTAAATTTATTGACTTGTCACAACTCACACTGAAACATATTGGAAGTGTTGAACCTTTAATTTGTGTAAATTCATGATTTATAAAATGAAATCACTGATACTTTTTCCAATTTTGCCATCAAAAACACTTAAATTGTAACAGCTTTGGTTGTGACTTACCAACTGGTAGGTTTGATGTGAAATAAACAGTAAATATTTGAGGAGGGTAAATGAGGGTTCATCCTGGCATAAGGACCTAAAACCAAATGAAAAAATGCAAAATTAAATTTCATAACAATCTCATATTCAAAACTCAGAAAACACCTATGTAAGTGAGCCTTGAAATTTGAAAATGTGGAATAGTTGAAAAACTTTGTGTGCTCCTACCTTGAAAAACGTTATTGATTTGCAATATAACAATAGGAATAACTTAATCAGTCCTGGTAGTTAAGTGGACATTGAAATGTGGGAAATTCTACCCTTCTGACATAGCCATTCTACTCGAGCATGTACAACAAAATAATTAGTAGGTCTTAAGCGCTACTATTGTAATTGTGGTTTTCTACAAAGTTATAAATTTAGAGGAAGGAAGTCTGAAATGACTTTTGATGAAACTATTCAATGAATATTTGTTTTTAAATATCTCAAATTACAACTGAGTGGCTAATTCTTGCACATTATCAATGAGTTCAAAGTCTAAAATAATTTTAAGATTTAAAGTTGCAATTTTAATTTAGAAATAATCCTGACACATTCAGTCATTACTTTATCTCAAAGTTGAAATGTTTGCTTCAAAAAAAAAAAATCAAACAACATTTTTAAATTATGAATCCTAATCTCATATTTACGTCTTTGAAAATCAGGATGAGGCATTACAAATTTCCACACTAAAGATTCACATGGACCAGAGAGTGTGATGGAATAAATATGTGCCCCACCAGGGGGCGCTGATAAGCTACGGTTCAAGCTCTACCGCTATCGCGCTCACTCAGCAGGCACAACTACAGTCTTTAAACTACCCATAGGTAGTAAAATATATTAATGCAAATTAATATGTCAAAATTAACCTGGGAGGGTTGAGATTAAAAGCAGCCGCGTGTTTAACCCCTTAGTTCCCATTGGATGTACGAATTGATGCTGAGATTAGAAAGTCGGTGAAAAATTAAACAGAAAAAGAAGCCTCATGTTTTTAGAGAAGTATCTCCAAAAAATAATGGACATTCAGCAGTCAATTGAGGAGAGCCAGTTTTCCTGCTCTGTCCTTTAACTAGTTGACTCATAGTTCTCCTGGTCCCTCCCATTCTTGGAGCCCCTCGGTTTTACTGGTCGGAGATGGGAGCATATAACAGCAGCAGCAGCAGCAGCACCATCACGTCGGAAGACACGGGATGAATCTAAGGAAGGGGACATGCAAACCAACAATACCAAGCAGGTGCGCTATGGAGGATTTGGGGAAAGGAAATCCTGTTTTTTAGTGACGCTGTACCCAACCGCTTGAATCAGTAATTAAACCTCTGCTGTTGTGGCCTCTCGCTTTTGTTTCCTTTTTTTTTTTTTGCGCTTTTTTCCCCAATCCATTCTCCCCCCCCTGCACTGCTGGCACAAAGACGCTTATTCTAAGGATCTGCACCTGGGATTACAGTCAGTCCACAAGAGTGAACAGATCAGTTGCATCTAAAACGATGGAATGAGAAGCCGTGACAGTGAGTAACAGGAGCAGGATTAAATCACTTTCTTCTTTTTGTGCCCCTGTAAATTCCCCTCTGATACCCCCATCCGTCACCCAGCGAAGACATACCGTCATTGTCTCGAAACGACTTCGATTCACTCTATTTTAAAACTCTACTTTTGCCGGAATAATGCACAAGAAACTCTATTATCTCTATAGATTTTTATTCCCTTTTGATCCACTGCGCATTCCCGGTTTTATCCTGAATGAGCAGCCGGTTTCTCTTGTTCAGGATGCGACTGCGCAACCTTCGGCAAGTACCAGCAATTAGGCTGTGTGTTGTGCACGAGTTTCCTAAAAGCTTACAAGAAACAGTTCCCCCCATCTTTTTTTAATTGGACGTCGCCATTGTTGTCTGTAAAAAGAAAAAAAAAAAAAAAAAGCAACTGTGGCGTACTGGACTCAGAGGGGTCAAACGGTGCGCCCTTGGCATCACACCAACCCCCTCCTTGTGTCTGAACTAGGGTCCGTCACAGAAAATAAATCAAGCACAATATGGTGGAGCCCGTTGGATTCATAGAGGCTTGGAAGGCACAATTCCCTGATTCGGAGCCCCCAAAGATGGAGCTGCGGTCCATTGGAGGTATTGAGCAGGAGCTGGAGAAGTGCAAAGCGTCCATCAGACGCCTCGAACAGGAGGTGAACAAGGAGCGCTTCCGCATGATCTACCTGCAAACCCTCCTGGCAAAAGAGAGGAAGAGCTATGACAAACAGCGGTGGGGTTTCAGGAAGACACCATTGAATGAGGGGGTAGACCCTGCAGCCACCCAGGGTTCAGAGTCACCGTCTCAGCAGCCCCACATGCAGGAGACTGGTGGAGTTGGAGGTGCTGGAGGATACGCTGTGGTGGATAGGAGTCGTTTTCAGCCACTTGGGGATGGTACTGGCAGGTCCAAACCGAGGCCGCCACCAGCCAGGAAGTCAGCTTCCCATGGAGACGGCTTGGAGTCAGCGTTTGACTCACCCCAACAAGCAGAGTCTACGTCCTGCGACAACCTCGATGGCCTCTCGCCATCTAAGCAGAGGGGTGGCATCACCCTGTCCCCCCGCAGGCCCACACTTCCACCCCCAGATAAGGATCTGCCTTCTGACCCCAAAGATAAGCTTGGGATGGGACTTGGTGTAGCAGCTCTCAGGTCCAATTTTGAGAGGATCAAACGGGCCAACTCTCACTCTGCTGGAGATGTAGGTAAGGGTCAGGAAAAGCAGCTCCCACCACCACCACCATTCTACACTAACATGGAATTCCATCATGAGAGGGGTTTGGTCAGGGTCAACGACCGGGATGTGTCGGATAAAATCAGCTCCCTGGGTTCTCAGGCCATGCAGATGGAGCGAAAGAGGTCTCTTCATTCCCTTCCAGGCAATCTGGCAACAGTGGCAGGTGAACTTCGTGCCAGGCCGGTGTATAGAGGACGGTCTACTGAGAGCACCTGTGGCTATGACGCAGAATACGAAGACGGAGAACCCAACCAGCGACATTCAGGGAGGGCCAACGGGGGTAAACCTCCACCACCTCCTTGGCAACCATCTGAGTTCCAAGCCTACTCCAGCGTCTATGTTGGTGGAGTAATGATGGGTGAAGGTGGCAGTGGGGATGGACGTGGAGGTGGCATTGGAATCACAATGAGAGACCACAGCGGAGGTGATGATCACCTCTTGACCTGGCCACGCCGCTCCTACTCCCCAGGTAGCTTTGAGGATGCTGGAGGGGGTGGTGGCTACACACCGGACTGTAGCTCCAACGAGAACCTGACATCCAGTGAGGAGGACTTCTCCTCTGGCCAGTCTAGTCACGTCTCTCCGAGTCCCACCACAGCCTTCCGTCGTCCCTTCAGAGAGAAGAGCAGGTCACCTTCCCAAAACTCCCAGAACTCCCAACACTCCTATGACAGCAGCAGCCCTCCTACGCCGCAGTCTCAGAAGCGTCACCACAGGCAGCAGGGAGGCCATGTGGTCATGTCTGAGGCAACTATTGTGAGTGTTCGCAAGACAGGTCAAATCTGGCCCCCTCCTGTCCACCATGACCTCCTGCCCCATGGTAGAACATCCCATGACAACAGTTTTCATGGAGACCACTTAGGTAAGTAAAAATGACTATCTCCAATCTTTTTTTAAAAAAGATTTTTTTGGCTCTATGGCCTTTATTTGATAGTTAATTGACAGGAGAGTGGGTAATGAGAGAAGGGAAAGGCATGTAGCAAAGATTGCCAGCCACGTTGAGGAATAAGGCCTCCATATGTGGGTTGTGCTAAACCCATGCGCCACCGCAGCACACTCCCTTACTATCTCTAATCTTTGTTATGCTGAAGTTAGTCATGCTTAATTAATCTTGGCACTGATATTGCTTTGTATAATATATCTTTCCTCTTAAAACCACATGTTGGATAAATGCATCATTGATTGATAATGTTAGTTGGACTGGTGTGTGCAGTCATATATGCCAAAATGTGCGTCCTTTGGATGGCCTTGCGTGGGAGCCAGATGAAAGATCCACCTCTGCTCATTCTTGGAATGTCAGTCGGGTGGGTGAACAATGAATGTGGCCAGTCAGGATAAAAACTAAAAGTCTAGCCTTTCTCAGGCAACTCCTTTGGCTCTTGTATGTAATTTGAATAGCAGGTGTCTTCCTGCCTGCCTGGCTTTTTCTCTTTCTTTCTCATTCTCCCAAAAAAAGAGATGCAAGGTGACTTTTTCCTGAACTACAAACATGTCTTCACTGATATTTACAGTTACTACCATTGTTTAAATATGCCTTTTTGTTTCACAGCCTGACCTTATATTAGGCTGATATTTCCTTTTTTAGATCAGTTAGGATTACCTACATTTGTTCTATTTGTTAAATGGCAGAAAATTAGAAATCTTATATTTATTTTTTATTTTTTTTACAGATGATTAATACTTTCTCCAAACTCTGAAACATACATGAAAGTTTATTATGCCTTTGACTTTGTACTCTTTTGATTGCAAACTGTCCTATGGATTTACTTTAAGCCACCCTAATCACAATGCTTCCTCATGTGACATAATGAAAAAGTAAAAAAATATCAGTTTCTTTATCAGGAGCAGAACTGTCTGGTTTATCTTTGAATACAAATAGAAAGAATTGTAGTTATCCTGACTAATATAAACAGGAAAAGGCTAATGTGATCTAAATTCAGACAGGAATAGCACTAAAGGGTTTTGTCAATATACCGTATGTAAACATCTGGTTTTAGTGCCTTTATGCTTCCACATAGTAATATGCCTGCACACAGTTGCTAACCTTGAGATTTTGGAATTACACAGCTAAAAGGATGTGGTGCTTAGAAATAAAGTCATGGACTATCTGGGTAACTGGGCTTCCAGAACTTGGTTTGCTGTAATTTGTTCAGAAAGTTTCCATTATACAAGCTATGCCAGGTCGTAAGAGCTGAAAGCAAACACTCCTCTGTTGGCTCAAATATTTGGTATAATTTTAAAACTTGGAATGTTGTTTACTAAGGTGCGGTTACTAGAAGCCATGCACATTTTGGTGAGTTGCTTGTCAGTGGGATTCGGCTGTGGAAGTGAATAGTATTTTGAGTCGCTGATGTATTATAGGAGGCTTGGACTGGCGCCCTGTTTGACCAGACAGGCATCACATGCCTGCAACCAGGGTGAGCTGCAAAAGAAGGAAAGCATTGAAAGTAAAGATTGTCTTAAGCTGCTGCTTCACCAAGTCATTGCATTCATCACAAATGACTTTTAAGCTGCTGCAACACAGGATTCAGTTCCCAACATGTTACTGTCACTCTTAATAGCATTAGCATCTGCAGTCCTCTTTGCTCACAGGTCTCACTGCATCTATAATTCATTTATCTGAAAAGAATTGGGAACCCTGGTGGAATTAGCTAAATGCCTTTCCAAACAGGATGCGATTATCAAGGCAACACTGTTGCATTGAAAGCAAAAAACATCTTGCATCATGTCAATTAAAAGGCAAATCCCATCAATATTTTAGCACAATAGCAAAAGACATTACACGCCACAAACACAATTAGGGTTGTTAAAGGTAGCTGCAAAAGCCCAGAAAGTCTGTCTCCAGCAAATGGCTGGCTAATTCTCCAGCTGCTGTGTTTAGGATTATCACAGCACTATCTGCCCTCTTTGTTTTAACATATTCCACAATGATGAGCCCAGTGGGACGTTTGACAAGCTGTAAGGCAAGGATGGAGATGGATTTTGGGCAGGAGAGGAGGAGGAGGTGGGGATGTGTTGCAGACAGTGAGTCATTTGTGAGATTATCATAAATTTGAGCTCAAGATGTAAAAATATTTAATGCCCTGCAGACTGATCATGTTTTCTACACGAATTAAGCAGAAGTGAGTAGCAGGCTGGATGACCACAATAAGAGCTGAACAATTTGATGTGTATTTTTATGTTTGCAGATAATGTTGATAATACAGAAAGAAGGGTGAAGAGAGTGTATGTTTTGTGGGCAGGGGATGATGCTAATAAATAGTGGGACAGTGCTGTGAGGAAGACTGAGGGAGGCAGAGTGCGAGGCAAAGCTGTCGTTTCTCGCTTCAGCGGTCCGGGATGTGGGGTGCTGCAGAGAGGCGCAGATGGGAAGAACCCTCCCGTTGTGTAATAAACACACAAACTCAGGCTGAGGCATACACAAAGTTACACATTCTTGATATTTCATACGTCTCAAGACTACTTTGGCTTTAGAGGACAGCATACACAGAGGATACTATCATTCTCTGATCATCCCTGCTATGAGGGTGATGCTTCATTGCAAATGGAATGTGTTTTTAAAGATGAAGCAATTATAAGTAGACTTGTCAGATTTGTTGTTTCATAAATTGAAATTATAAAAGAAAAATGTATAAATGATCAGGGAGAGAGAAGTCAAAATGATATGAAAAAGAAATTATTGCTAAAATTTGAGACAATCGTGTCTTTTTTGTCAACGTTTCTCTTTGACAAACATTAGTGTGCGCCTAGTGAACTTGCATGAAACAAATATGGTAGTTTTCACAATCTGCCCTGCCTTTGAGATGTCTTTTTTTCAGTTTATTCTCATATTTGGACTTAAATCAAAAAGCAGAATATAAATTTTCTCACCATTTTGACTTTAATCTTAAAATATAATTTCTAAAATGGCTAGTCAGCAGTCTACAGGATATTTTATTCATTTTTTTAGAGATATGCCCATTGGTGGAAAACCTAAAGAAATTTAGAATAACCAATGCTAAGTTCAGTAATAGTTTTAAAGTTAACTTCTTAATTAAGCAGAATACCCTGTGTTTAGTTGTCTTCTACTTTATAAAGTCATGTTGATCCATGCAAAGTGATGTTTGCTAATTAATTAATGGTGTCATCTGACTGTTGTCTGCTGATTCACAAAATGACTATGGCTGCCAAGCAATAGGCGTAGCTGTTTTTATGAGGCTGCTTTTTGTTACCAGACAGATGTCCAAACACCCACTCACCTTTTTTTCTCAAGCAATAAAATGTAAGAGTTTTTCATCTTCCCTTTATCTTTCATAACATCACCTTCTTAAAATAATAGCCTAAGTAATATTTTATTATTATTTTTACCTGAATCAACTTAAAAAGGAGAGATTTGTGGTGGTAGATGCAGTTTTGAAGTATGAGCTAAAGACAATGGCATCTATTGCAGACTAAATCTGATTTCACTATCCGTGTCATCCTGCATTTTATAAATGCATTCCTAATTTGATTTTAAAGATAGTATCCTGTGAGTTACACTGAGGCTTTCTTTTGTTTTTCTTAGATGAATGAGCTCTGTGCATTTGAACTTTTCTGTCCTAAAAATGTGATTCAACATTTCCATCTGTGTTAGAGCACAGGGAGGAGGCAGAAGAAGGAAAGGAAAGCTTTACAGTCAGTCTGGTGTGGCACAATGACCCCTTTTCACACGGCCGGGGGAGTGACTACGCCTCTTAAAATGACTTGTTCACTGTTTGCAGTTGAGTGAACTTGGCAGTAAGAGAAGACACACAGTAGCTACAGGCTCAAAATTAGGCTCAAAGAAGGAAGATGGGAAGAGAAGGAGATTAGATGGAGTTAGAGGGGGGGCAGCATGCTGGACTTTCTTTGCCAGTGGTGTTGAGGTCAGCTCACCAGGGCTGATGCAACCTGCTCAGGCAACTGAAAACTGTCCCTTTGACTTTATGTCAGGAGGCTAATAAACGAACATTTGAATGGTTCAAAAGTTATTTGTTCGTATGGAAATCCATTTTATTTAAAATTGGAGCATATTCTTTGAGTTGGACTGTACACTTAAGGTCCCAACTCTTTCTTGAAAAGTCTTTAAACGTTATGGATTTTGATGTAGACAGTTTTCAAGTCTGGATTTTTATGGAAAAATAAAAACAAATCTAGAAATTGTTTGCAGTTCCCAACTTTTTTTCTATTTCATTATGTAAAAGGTATCCAGATTATTATTATTTCTTTAAAAAATTCAGCACCTTTTTACAATTATCTATGCAAATTATCATTTGTTTTGATTTTGGCTAATTGCATCTTGATATCTACATAAGTTATTGACCCTCCCAGCTACAGAACCTATTGATTATGAACACATTCAATAAAAACATGTTTTTAAATTGTCATCTCATATTAGCGATTTGTCTAGCCAATTTTGACTATGATTATGTAAACAGTATTCCTTGTGTGTATTCTGTAGAGAATATACACCCTTACCTTAACTTACTGTACATTTCCAAACCAATGACAAATATTGAAAACTCACAGGATAAAGCAGAGACAATGCCACATGTTTTCTGCAATATTTGCTCAATTTCATGAATATTCACGTAACAGTGATAGGTATAGTTTTCTTACATGAAGGTTCTTGCATTTCTGATTGTATTTATTTAAACCGTTCTGTGGTCCTAATAAGGACCAACACAAAATATAAAAAATAAAACAATTGGAAGATTTTGCTTTGTTTTTCTGTTTGTTTTCATAATGTAGCATGAAGTCTGTCAGTCGGCACTGGTTCCATGTTTTAGCAGCAGAAGCTCAGCCTGGCACCGTGGTTGGTGTGGAGTTGGCAGTGGAGCAGCTCTCCAGTGAGAGTCAAACTTCTTGGCTTGGTTTTTGGGTCTGGAGCTCTTTACCACTGATGCTTCTTAAATTAAATGTCTTATACAAAGCCTATGTGTCTTTGAAAAATTTTGAGACATCTCTTCTCCTTTTTTTATTAAGAAGAAGCTGATGTGTTGATAGGACACTCCCAACAAATGCACACAAAAACACAGTCTTGAAAGAGTAATCAGTCCTCTTTTCTAGTGTTAATTTCTTCTTTTTTTATGTCAGCTTGTTTATTTCCTTTGCCAAGCAGCCAGCCAGAATCTTTCCTCTGTAACCAATGAGGCTTGTAAAGAGGGGGGAAAAAACTTGGAAAACCCTAAACATAAATTCTGGTGACTATTTTCATTTTTTTTTGTAATGACCATTTCTTTTGAATACTAGCCATCTTGGCTCTTTAGTGTGGCTTGTGTTATTTCATTCACAGTCATCTTGATTGACTGCAACACAGGGAAATTATGCTGCTCTTGCTGTGCAATGCAGGGTTTCAGTCTCGGTAGTGAAGAAGCTTGCTGGTGTGTGTTCTCTGATTTTAAACCGATTTTAAAGTTGATGAGGGATGTTGACTCCAAACACTTGTTTCAGTGACAAGTTTACTATGAGGGTTGACACGGGAAACAAGCACTTTTTGGTTTGCGGTTGAGACCAATTCTGTTTCTAACATATTTACTTGCCAGTCTTATTTTTATCACCACATTAAGGCTTTGCAACTTTTTTTCACTTCTGCAAGATTTTTATCTTGTCTAAGGAGATTCAAATATGAGTTTAAGCTTGTTTCCACTGTACTTTTAAAGGTACAGTGTTCTATATGGCTAGTTAGACAGATGAAAAGTATATTTTGAAACTAATAGCCTTAAACAGCTATTTCACATAGTCTTTTCTGTTTTAGCTCATGAAATCAAGCAGATGCATAAGATTGTACATTCTTTTGTCTTTAGAAGTGTGGCCGCAGCACTGGAATGCATAAAATCTAACATAATGCATTTTATGGCATGTTGCTAATAATAGATTATGATCATTGAGCACCAGAGAAGACTATCATTCTGGTTTTCCAACTTAAAAGTGACACAAAGAGTGACATCTTTCCCAGATCTGGGTTCTGTCTTTGGATACATACGAAGTGCTGAATTAGTACAGAGCAAAAGGAGGACTTTGTTGGATTCTCAATGACACCATCTTATCAGCCTGACATCTATATAATCATGGAGTACTTTTAGCTGTCTTTATAACAGCATCAGTCACTTTTAGTGTTAAAAAGTGACAGAGTGAGGACTCAAGTCATGGCATTTAGAATGAAGTCAGACTCAAGCCACAAATTTAATGACTTTCGACTTGATGAAATCATAAAAGAACCAGGAGCAGTCAGTGCATCAGAGCTGGCAGATAGAATTATGACTCATAATACTGTAAAATATGTTTGTAGTGTTTCAGTTGGAAATATGTTTTTGGTTGAAATGTTTTTTTTTTTTTATATTACATTGGTTTTCTCATCATTTTCAAAATTTACATTGGTGTTTTGTTTGGAAACTACAAAATAAGCACTGATTTGTAGACAATATTAAAGTTCTCTTCTGGCAAATAAAAACAGTTTTCAACATAATTTGAAATATTAAAATTATCTTTTGACCTTTGCAGGGCGTACCCCCCCTCTCGCCCGAAATGTTTGCTTGAGATAGGCACCAGCACCTCACTAGGGACAATGATGTACAGAAAAAGGATGGATGGAAAATGCTTATTTCTCAGATTAAATTACATATTTGTTGAAATGACTTGTTTAAGATTTTAAATTAAAAGTTTAAGACTTGGGCTTGACTCGAGGCTTGCATGCCTTGACTTTGAACTTGGGAGTTTCATGCCTTTATTTGGGACTTTTCTAGAGACTTTGGTGGAACCAGAAAATCAAAATCAAACTAAATAGCAATAGAGTATAGTTACTTTATTTATTCAAATTATTTCTGTGTCTAGCTAGTAAGAGTATCCAAGAGAACAACAAACACTCTCATGAATGCTATGGGTCAGTAATGAATCTTCAGTTAAGATGTTTTTATTTTAAACATTGTCTGACCCTGGTGACAAAGTCCTTAGTCTGTCATGTTCACTTTAAAAATGCTCTTTTCTGGATTATTAGGCAAAAGCAACTGATTAATAATCAGATTATGTTAATTTCCCTATGCCACGTAACAGCTCAGACTAGACCTCTTGCACCATTAATGCATTATGTCCCGTCTATGGTATTACAGTTCAGATTATCAACACTTTTAAACCAGCGCTAGGAAGTGGAAATGTTTGCTCCCCAATAACCCTTTATCATGGTCACTCCTTTGCTATGCTATTGAACTGAAGCAAAGATAATCTTTATTCAAGAGCAGGCTGTAATCGTCAGGAGTTGTTTACACGACCGATCCATACCAAACCTAATCAATGCCAACTGTCAACAGCAGGTGTCCTTCCTGTAATGCCGTCCTGTCTATTCCCATGTTCGTGCTCAGCTGATTCTATTAGGATTCCAGTCTTTGTTTACTCTGTTCCTTAAACTATTTATAGCATGTCTTCTTTTTGTTAGTCATGGACTCCTGTCACATATGCTTTCAATCTACAGTTCGTGCACCAACAGACTGTCGATTCATAAAAACTGTCTAATTGACTAAGGGTTTAATGGAGTTTCCCACAGTTTACTGCTGGGATTAAGCAAGGTTTGAAGGCCACAGTGTTGGTGTAGAAATCCCCATTTCCTTGAACTTTTGGTAACTTTGTTTGCTCCTCTAATGAGGAGAAAAATGTTCCTTTACCTTTTGTTTTCACTAGTAGATTGTTGTGAACTGAATAATTTCTTAAAGGTTTTAAAATGACTAGAAGTTTACATTTACCTATGATTGTCCAGATGGTTTTTATGCATCCAAAGGAGAAGTCCATCTCCGTTTCTTTGCTTTTTAGCACTTCAGAGTCCACAAATGTTTACCAGCTGGGCTCCATGTGATTCCACTCTCAGTATTTCAAAGCTTTGTAAAAAATGGAAATTGTTAGGGGTTCATAAGATTCCTCTCTTTTGGAAAGATGTGATTTCTTAGAGTACAAGATGCTAATGGATAGAAGTTGCAAACACAAAGACGGATTCACATATAGGAAATCTTCTAATCTGATGTACAAAACACAGAACCAATTCTGCAGTAAGCACACAGTTATTAAATGCCTTCAGACATTATTAGAAAAGAAAAATAAAACATTTTGCCAGATTTAAATGTAGTTTGATTTCCGTTCTGTTCTCTTAGAGTTTTAACTCCCTTTTGTTGTGTGTTATTTGTTAAGCTGCCGAGAGAAATGGATAACTCCAGCCTCGGAGGAGGAGATCAGATTTCATGTTGCAATCTCCCCCCTCCTCACTCCTCTTTCTTCATCCCAAATGCCCTTCGGTAGCATCTCGCCTTCTGTGGAATCTCTTTTATGTCACTTAATATCGTTTTTGTGTTCCCCTGACCATTTCTCCTGCCCTGCCTACCACCCTAACGCTGTGCTGTTCAGCCTGGAGCATGCTAAACACAATAAAGTCAAATTTTTTTTTAAGTTTCAGAATTTCCTTCTTTTTTTTTTTTTTTTTTTTTTACACCAAGACAACGTCAAGAACCAGCTGTTCCTGAAGCTCTTTCGCTTTGTCAGCTTATGTTTCTTCCATTATTATTTTTAAATTTTTATTTTACTTGAGCATGAGCTAGGTATCTTTATCAAGGTGTCATAAGGTTTTAACAAGTCATAGATTCACTTTCCTACCACTACCACAGTTTGTCTTTTTAATGTGATGTCACAAATACAGCTGAATTGACCAAAATTTCCTTTGATCGATCTAAAGTATCAAGTCACACAGCATTGTCCCTGCCCCACATATTGCTACACACAGCAAACTAGCTGAAATTAGGTTTAATATGATAGCATATCAAATAGTATCTGAAAGCCATTCTTTGCAATATTGTACAAATTGATGTTGGAATTTTATTTCTCAGCTGGAAAAGTCTTTATAG
This sequence comes from Poeciliopsis prolifica, assembly GCF_027474105.1. NCBI lineage: Eukaryota > Metazoa > Chordata > Actinopteri > Cyprinodontiformes > Poeciliidae > Poeciliopsis > Poeciliopsis prolifica. The sequence goes on from NW_026562542.1 coordinate 335,590, forward strand.
GTGTCTAACATTGTGTGTGGGTGAAAATAACCCTAAAATGTCCAGTTTGTAAGCTGAATTCACATGTGGGATTCCACTTTCTTTCCACTTTCCTTTATGAATGCATCATCTGCACATATTTGGTGCTTGTATGCAGAAGAGCAGTGGTCCTCAATTGTAACCTTGAGGTGCACCATTTTACATTTTTAAAATATGGGTCTTTTTCTGTAAAGCAATTTTCAACATCACTCCTGTGTTTGTATGTATATAAATGTTACATATCCAGTGTCTTTGCTCAACATTAGTTTATGAAAAAAAGTTCAAGCTTTCATGTTTAAAATAGACCGAATTAGCCAAAAAGGACAAGTTCACACTAACTCCCTGCACCACTTTTCCACTCCCATATTGTTCCCAGTCATGAATTATTGAGACTGGAGCCCACTTGTTGCAAAACTGTCATGACACACGGTGTCCCATTACACACTACACTTTCAGTACCTCCACTGCTATGTCTTCTTGTATGCAGTAATCTAAAAATCCCACAAACATCCATGTTTCTATACTTACACACGCAGTCTAATCTAATATTGACTTGTAATGAAAAGGTAGAAAAGCTGACTTCCTGCTGTACAGCTCTGCTACGCAGCATGATTACACAGTACGACTCCAAATACACTGCCTGTGCAAATAAAAGTTTCCACCTGGATTTAAATAAGCAAATAGAAAAAAAGCTCCCTTTGGAAAAGACTATGGTGACAGATATGTGTGTTTTAGCAGGCCCTAACTGAATCTGTAAGTTATTTTTTTCATTTCTATACCAAGTACATCATCTTGTGGTTCCTGGAACCGTTTCAGGAACCTCAAACAGTTTCATTAAGCATATACAATTTCGGAGGTAGGAGCTTTGAAGCCTGTGGATACAGTGCTGGGTTGCCTCACAAAAGTATTCACACCCCTACATTTTTCATAAACATTACCTCAAAAATTTTAAGACATTTAGCAGTACAACAGATCAAGAATAAAAGTACAGTGAACGTAATGAAGATGCATGATTATTAAACTTTATTTTAATATGTAGCACATATGTATTCAACCCCCTTTGATCTAATACCCCAGAATAGAATCTGCATTGAAATACCCACCTCCTAGAAAGCTGTGAGCTGATAACCAGTTCAACCAGAACAGTTGAACTGGTTAACGCAAAGATCCATTTGCGTTGACCTCTTAATGCAAATGGACTTTCCTACATACAAGTAAAGCCCCTGCTTGCAGCTAGCAAGGCCAGCTAGCAAAGTCTGAAGCATGTTTTAGCCAGATTCTTCTAACTTTATATCCTATTTTCAATGTTGGTTTGCCTTGTTAAAAAATACTTTTATAAATGTTCTTTAACACATAATTTTTTATCTTAAACAATACCGTTTCAGGCAAGAAACAGTATCATTTACCTAGGCAAGTGAAATTGTGGCAGTTCACTCAGTTATTTTGGTCTTTTTTTACATTTCATAGTGGAAGTAACATAATCTAGAGAGGTATTGATGCAACTGGTGCAAATAAGTTTCGTCCACAGCGAGTGGGGAGTCAATTTCCAGGTGGACTCTACTTTAGTAACGTGCCGTGGATGAGGAGTCAAACTGACATGCTATTGTCTCCGTCCCCTCCTCAGAAGGGATAAACTTCAAAATGGTGAGACTGATTCATTAAAATTAAAGAGAATTTCTAAATCACTTTAGAAATTCTCTAAAGAGATTTAGAGAATTTCTAAATCTCTTTGTTTTGCCTTTCTTCTTGCCTTTCTTCTTTCTCCACACATTTAGCCAGAGGACAAAATGTGTGGAGACATTCCTGTGATGCTCTGAATTTTCTTTGCTCCATCTGCTCTAGACACAGTCCTTTAATGTTGGACTCTTGAGATGCTCACAAAAGAGAGAAACTGCTCTGCGCAACTGATATTGCAAATTTACATTTAAGTCATATCTCTGACACTAAGAAGGTAAAACTGCATGTTGCTGGGGTAACATGAATGTGGCTCTTGTCCTCTCATTGTGGGGGTACAAATGTGTCGAATTTGGCGTGTGGATGTGGTTCATAAAACTAAACTCTCACAATTAAGTTTATAGGGTAGACCTAAATTCTATTATCTCAGAGACCCCTCTTTGACTACACAACTTCTGTAATTTTTAAATTTTTTTAGATTCAAGCCGGTGCCAGAAACATTCCTCTGAGATTTTGGATCCTAATAGGACATTTGCATCACATATTTTCTGCAGGTTTGATTCTTGCACATCAGAAATGTGCAATCATTGTTAAGTTTACAGTCATTTTTCATTCTAAAGTTTCAATCTCAGATACATGTATGATGACAAATATCACACTGTTGATTTTAAACACGCAGCAAGACATAATGGACATCACAGCTTAGTGTTTTGCAGAAAAGACATCAAATGACACATCTGAGTATGTGTGGTACTATCTCTTTATTGTTATAGTATTAACTGTAAAGGATTTGATTAGACTTCCAAGGCAGCAATGGCTTCATGGACATAATGCAACACTGCCAGGCAGAGATTTGTGTTGCCTTCAGAGTCATGATGGTATGTCAGCTTTACAATACATCTGCTTGAGCAGTGTTGAAGTGTTGCTCCTGTAGATGTGTGTGTTTACTGAAGAAAACATGCTTTATGAGTCTCCTGTGCACGTGGGTGTCTTTGAAAAAGCGCTATTCTCCCCGCTGTGAACGCACGGCTGAATTCATAAATGTCACTCCTTGTCTTTTTCAATCTGGGAAAGCTTCAGAGTGGCAGTGTTACCTTGGTTACTTAGTGTAAAATACAAAAACAATATTCTCAAGCTGATGTTGTTTAGATTAAAGCCGCGGTGGATCAGCAGTTTGTACTTCTTATTTTTACTTTTCCCTGAATGCATCAGATTTAAATTCGACTTTAGGCAATTTTATTAAATTTTCTTCTAGAAATGTTGCTGTTAACTCTGAGTCGTCGGGTTTGTTGTCATGCTGTCATTTCCTTGACAGACAGGACTGAGATGTTAGTGGAAGGCTCACTTCTTTACAGGAAAGAACAAAACATACTGTATATGCTGGAAAAAGCTGTCCATGAAAGAAGGAAGTGTTTTTTTTTCTTGATTCAAGAATAAAATTACAGTGTTTCCATAAATACTGCATGAAAATCACATCCCCTTTTTTGTTGACTTGAGTGTCACTAAGTCTCCACCACTGGTGAGTGTTTGCCTCAAGACTAAAGAAGTGATTTGTAGGAAAATCTTGACATGACTTTAAAATCCACCATGAAGCTTAGTGTGCTGTATATTTTAGGAATAATTGCAGTGCACAAAGGGTGATTAATGCTGTGCAGTTCTGTGAATAGAAAACAATGGGCATTCTTTGTGTTTTTCACCGTCCGCCTTGATGCTTCTCTGAGTTTATTCTTTGTGCATCAGTTAGTAGAAATGTTTTTAGTTACGGTGATTATGCAACCGTAACATCTGACAGTTCAGCCTTTCATATTGTATGCGCTGTGGTCAGAAACAAGTTGAATTTCTCTGCTTTAAAGATGGAGAATTTCTAAATCTCTTTGTTTTGCCTTTCTTCTTTCAGAGACTGATTTCGTAGAAACCTCACCGGTAGCTGAGAATTGTGTTGATAAACATTTGGAAATGTAGTGTTAGGTTCTCACAGATGATTAAACAAAAATGTATTTCCTCTATCTGAAACACGTACAGCTTTTAATTGCACTGATATCACATGTTAAAGAAATGTGATATCAAGACCAAACATGGACATGGGTCTCCTGTTGAGTCAGCAGATTGCACTTGTTTTAGGAATGACTGATATGAGATAATAACATCTGAATTTGTTTGGGTTTTTACATTAATATTGGACATTTGTCATGACATTCCGAATCTTTTGTCAATCACCATATTAATATGCAGTAGTTCACTAACAAAAAGGAACAAGTAATCAGTATTTTGGAATAAATGCCTCTGTTTAACCAGCTATCAAACTGCACAGGGAGAACGATCCTTTAAAGCAGACCCTTTCACAAAATTATTATTGACTGCTAGTGTTCAGTAAATCTTATATTTAGCTGTAGAAGCTAATTTGATGAGATATGAGTTTGTTTTTGCTTTGGATTTGAATCATTTCTGTTGGATTTACCCTTTAATTGACATGTCCCTTTTTTTAAGGTTTCATTGGCTCTAGTGGCATTTATTTGAAAGTGGTTAGACAGAAAAGTAGGTAATGAGAGAGGGGAAAGATATGCGGCAAAGGTCATCAGGCCGGGACTTGAGGACTGAGGCCTCCATATGTGGGTTGGTCTTTACCCCTGTGCCACCAGCACCCTGAGATTAAGAGTTTGTAAATTCCCCAAAACCTATAGAAATTGCCTCAGTTCTTGATGACCTATTTTGGAAATCGTCCATGTTTGAAGCCCCCAAAGTTATAAACTGTGCATCAATTTTTTTACCACAAAATACATAAAACTAGTTAGCATTCAAAACATTTAAAAGCAATGTAATGAATGTAGGGAGTTGTCCCAAAGCTTTTAAATAAACTTCAAAATGGTGAGACTGATTCATGAATCTTAAGCAGGAAAAGGAACAGCTGACACCAAGGACAGACTGGGTGGAACGTCGAGTTTCTATGTTTATTGCCATGTCTTCATCTTTCCTTCTTTGACAGAATGCATCTATTTTCAGAGTGGCATCATTTCGAGGCGGGGAACATCAGCTAGCAAAGAGACGGGGAACAAAACGGGCAAAACGGATTTCAAAATAAACGTACGTGATGAGTAATAAACAAAGGGCAGTAAAAGGCCTGCAGCCATGAGGGTACTTTCAGTGTAGGACACAACAAAACCGCAATTAATTTAGCTCTGGAGGCCAAGCTTGTTAAAACATATTTTAGACATGTGGCATTTGGTGACTCAAATAGAACAAGCCTGCGTCCCATATGGTTGTTAAGGACCCAGTCTGGATAATACAGGTACTTATTTAGAGGTCACATCTGTTAAAGTGCACTGGTGGGACATTATTGTTTTGAGCTAATTTAAGGGCCTTTTTATTTTTAGGTGTAAGTGGTGGAACGTCTAACACGTCAATTAAGCAGATGTAATTACTGGGAGTGAATAAAATACATCATAATCTGCTTGCTTTTATTTAAATAAAAAAAATCAACAAATAAGATAATATTGGTTATTAGAGGTTTCATGTAATCTATAATTATTCCAAATCCCTGTGTTTAAACCAGGTTTTATTGAATTTACACCTTTCCATGACATATAAACTATTAGAGGAACTTTAGAAAAAACATTTTAAATGCAATTCCCTTAACAATTCACATAAGGACAGTTTCATATGCACATTGTAGTTATGTCACATGGTAATTGCATTAAAAGTACAAATTTAATTTGCAAGTAAATTGGTGCCTTTAAAAAATTTTATGGCCTAAAACTAAGTTGTTTGAATTTGATAATTATTCTGACCCCACCGAAACAGTGTAAACCAAAAATAATACCCTAAAATAAACTTATCATTGCTTTTTGAAAATATCATCCTGCTTCTGCTGACAAGAGCTGACAGGGTACTTCAAGGTTATCAGACATCTGACACAGTTGTGCTCTCTGCAGGCGCCTGTGTGTGTGTTTTGTGTATTCACACGTGGCCAGCCTGTCAGTCTCCAAGACATGGCTGACAGACCTGTGTGGTGGTTATTGATGGCTTCAATTAGAGGCTGAATCCCCCTCCTTTAAGAGGACACCCTCACCTTGCACTACCTCTTCTTTGATTTCCCTGCAGCCACTTTCTTCCTGCGGTTGGTGTGGCTTTCTTCTGTGCTACTAAATATGAGATGTTGCTGAGATGGCAGAAAGCTAGATGATATTTTGGGGATGGTAGCGTGAATGCTGATGCAATAGTTGCTTCTCTTATGTTTCTGTAAACTGACCCTGTAAAGATCAAAGATATAAAAAAGTTTTCCCATACCTCCCTTTCCCACACACCTTCAGCTTCTCACTTTTGTGGACAACCTGCATTGTTTTTTTGCAATATTACTGTTTTACAAATAGTACACAGTACACTTTACTCCCATATTTTGGTCTATTATTTAATCTTACTCAAGTGTGGCATATGTCCCCCCTTCCTTTTATGTCTTTTCCTCAGTGGATAGCGGTTTCCCTTCCCATCTTTACATCCTTTGCTTCTCCCTATAGTTGAGTTAGTGCAGCCTGAGGCTCGCTGCCAGAGGCTCACAACTCCTTGTTAAAGGTTATTTACTTTGGCTAGTGCAGCTTAAGAGGCTGTTAGAGCGATTTGAGTGCTCTGGCAACGTAGCTTCGATTTATGTGCGCCTCTCGTCTTCATTTTCCAATTTTGCTACTGTAAAAGCTAGTAGAAACAATCAACCATACACAAAAAAGTTTTGCTGCTAGATCCTGTGTCATTCATTTTCTTAGTAAATGTGTCGATAGCTTTTATGTAAACAGATATGTAGCTCCAATGAACAGACTTGAGTTGCTATCAGGTTGCTGTGTCACTGCTTTTTAAAGAATCTGAAAATGAACTTTTGAAGACTTTTGTATTTAATCTGTAACAGAAAACCTAACTGTGCTTGTTGCAAACGCCTGTTGTGGTGGATTTACTTATTTGAAAAAGCAAAAGGATTTCCAACATGTTATCTGCCAATTTCTTTTTGTCTTTTTCTATGTAGCATATAAGTGAACAGAAAGTATTTATCCCAGCATATAATGAAGTCTGCCAAAGTGCTTTAATTGTTATATTTTGTCTCTTTCTCCTCCTCATCAGTACTCAGCTCAACATGTCCTCATGTTTGTATTGCTAATTTTGGTTGATTGCTTCCATGCACACAGCTGAACCACTGCTTCCTTTCGTGCTTTCTCGCAGACTCTGCTGACATCTCTAATGACACACACCCACACTCGCCCCAACCTCCCTCTTCAAGCACCCATTTGGAAGCTCTCCTTGCAGAATTTGGGTCAAACACCCCACTCTTACAAAATCTCTTGTGTTTCTGCGTGTGTGTGTGGGGGGTCCTGTCCGTCAAAACGGTCCTGGACTCTGTATACACCAGATATCCTGAGTAGATTGGTGTTATCAGTCTCTGCTTATTGTCACAGAGACAGTCTCTTTTTAGGGATGAAGAAAAGTGGCTTCTGTTTTCAAAAACAGAATAGTAGGAGCAAAACATTCTCAGCACTATTTAGTAGTCATGATAAAGGTCAAGATATTGAAGGAAGACATTTGAATATTTGATCTTTCAGTGCAGTAGTGTAATCTCAAATTGAAAAACACAGAAAAATGCAACCTTGAATTTGATTACAATCATAACATTCCTTCACAAGGTTAGCAGTTTGACACCAGGCCATATGGATTCATGTAAACCCATGAAACTGAAGCAATTTTAATTCATATTTTACATTTTTATGTTGATCAAAGTGTCGGGTAACTTAATATGACTTTTCTTCTTCACATCAAATCTAATTCTAAGGAGCTATTTTCATTCTTGATGCGAGAACAGAAACATTGTAAACGACATTTAAAAACATCTAATTTCCAGACTCGTATCTGTTGTGGCTATTTTACTTGTCTGGGTGTGGGAGTCATATTTACTCAGAGAGCGTACATCAAATGACTCATTGCATCTGTCTGTCTGGTGGTTCATATTTTAGATGTTTCTGCTTATGAGGTATAATTAAATTAGAAATACACCTCCTTTTTAAACTAGAAGAAAAACCTATATCATTCCCTCACCGTTTTAATGAGTCATAACGTTTACTGGTGGTTCTTATATAAAGCTAACATGACAATAAATGTTAAGTCTCACAATGACTGTAATGATGTCATTTTTCACGTTTGCATACTCCCGGGCTGGCTATAATTTTACAGTGTTTTTATCTGGGGAGACTCGGCTGCTCTGCTCACCACCCACAGAGCCTCATCTGTGTTCTCCCGTGTGTTCGCTGACTGTGTTTGCTTCAGCAGTGTGACGTGAACTCCCTCTAGAACAACGAAACCAACTTCGGTTCATCTCTCCGAGCTGCGCATTCACATGAGCAGAAACCACCGCGTGCTCCACCTCAGCAAACATATGCGGTTGCACGCACACACTCGCACAAACACGCGCACACATGCTGAGACAAGTTGCACACAAATGCACATCTACTCCTGTCATGAATCCCCTTCTCATTTCTTCCCTGTCTTCTCTTCATCATCCATACGCTCTGCCTGGCAGATTAGTGGAGCATACAGCAGCCACAGGGGAATGGATGCATTTGTGGCTCTTTAGCGCAGAGCTTTGAAACCTCTGGGAGTGTGTAACTTTCATTTGAATTTCGTTCTTCAAAAGGTCGCACTATTTTAATTCAATTTTCATTTTATCCTGATTTTCCCATGCTCGGTATATAATTGGCTAGGGTTATTGTACAGTTTAATTACTAAAACTTGCATGTCTTTTTTTTTCAGACAAGGAGTGATTTTTTTTGTTTTTATATAGAAACAGCAAGTAACTAACATCAAATAAATGTAAACTGTCTTTCAACAGTAGCTGTCTGTTTAAGCTCTCTGGCTTTTACTTCACGATTTGCCATATCTAGCTTACACCGATGAGTTTTAATATCTCAGTAGCAGAAACACATTCCCACAGCATGATGCTCCCACCACCACCACAGGCATGGAGTTTTCAAGATAATTTGTAGCCTTTGTTTTCTGTTGCATGTAGCGCTTTGCATATCAGCCAAGAGGTAAAATTACCCCAGTTTTTTCAAAAAATGGCTCATTCTCACAACTCCATCAATGTCAAATGTGTATATTTTATGACTAGACATGTTTTGGCTGGATCTTTATCATTTGTGCCATACTCTTTACATATTCAGATGACACAGTAATTCTTTTTTTTTATCAACTGTATGAACTACTGTTTGTTTGTCTATAAATGGGATCGGCAACCAATTACAGTTCAAAAAGCCAGTTTTGCTCTCTCCTCTACCAAATACAATTTATTAGAGTCACAAAACCAATTTGACCTTTAAAAAGGAGAGATTTGTCAGGTTTTATTAATGTACTGTGTATATAAAAAAACAGTTGGGTGGTGTTTGGTTTTTTTGCTCTTAAAAATGCTAGTCATCAATGGACAACTGTGTTTGAGGAGAACAAGATCAATATTTTTGAACACAAAAATAATAATTCACCTTTAAGATGTGAAGCTGATGGATAATATGCCTTCCTTCCACCTTCAGAGTCCTCTGTTGTGGAAACTCAAGGCAGATGTTACACTAAAAAGATAGTGGAACAAGTAAAACCACCTTGTATCTTTTAAAAACACCACACAATGTCTCTAGAGCCACAAACTGCAGACTGTTGTCTATCACTTTAAGTCCCAGTGCAATACATTGAGGTTTTAGACTGCAACAGGACAAAATGTCAGAAAGATTAAGACCACATGAATGCTTTTGCAAAGCAATGTACGTTAAATACATTTCTGTTTGTCTTTCTAAGAAGAAACAGTTTAGGTTTGTTTTTAAAGTAGATACAGCCACATATGTTTTGCAAGTTGAAACATTGTCTGTGTTTTATAGCCACAAGGCGCCTCAAAATTCATTTGGTTTCGTCAGAAAGGTCAAAATTACAAAGTTGAGCTAAAGTGCAAACAGTGAAGTCTTTCTGTTGTGGAACATTTGCTGGTGTGGTTTGTAGAATCAAAGGTGCTTTGGGCGAAATGCATCAGGGAGGAATCTCGCACAAAACTCGTTAATATAGGCAAAATAGACAAAAACCGTTCTGTCCTGTTTCTCCACTGCTGCTGCTCTGTGAGTTTGTGGAACTTGTTTGTTTACTTCATGCTGCCAGCCTGCAGCAATGAGTGGCTGTTGCTTCTGTTTCTTGCTGAAGTTTATCATGGGAGCTTGCTCCACACTAAACACTTTAAAATGCAGCATCATGGAGACGCAGAATAGTACTTTGTTGAATATATATGGCAATTACTTCCTGTGTTTAGCTAAGTATTTTTCCTTTTTGAAATAAGGCACTAACAGAAATCATAGAAACAAGCTTTTAGGAAACAATGTTGTCCTTTTTGTACATTGTAGCAGAGAAAAGCAAACTCTCGTAATTAAGTGAGCACACCTCAGTGCAATGTGACATCTTGCATGATCTAAAAAGCTCTCCGTTGTACTGTTTTTTTTCATTTCAGCACATTTTTGTTTGAAGGTAATCTTGTCAGCCTGGAGGACAATGGTATTGCTTTAGTTTCTGGAAAGCCTGCCATTCTTCACAGACTGTTTGTTTGTTGTTCTTCTGGCTAGAGGGGATGTGTTGCTCTCCTTCTGTCTTTAAAATACCTGAAAGTTGCTCTGGCGAATTCAGGTCGGGCAACATATTGGGTCAGGTCATCGCCTCCCTCTTTTTTAGGAAATCATTTTTTCTGATTTGTTTAGTTTGTGTTTTTCTGCACAGTTTCATTTTAAAATACCTGTGGCCAGAAAGTTGAACACATTTTATTTTTTATTTTTTTTAACAAAGGCGAAGTTTCTGGAGTTGTGATAACCTTGAATAAAAATACCAGTTTGACATTATTACACTATAAACACATTTTTGTTTTAAATGGTTTGAATAACAACTTTTCTTCTTTTATGCCAACCTCCAACACTATATTCCATTACCAAAGAATGCAGGAGAGAAAGGCTATATATGACACACTCAGCAAGGTGAAACAGACTCTATCCATTTTAGAAACAATATCATCAGAATAGTTTGCTGTTCATCCATCATAGTTGTCTATTTTTCCATTTGAAGGCCTCATTTTCTTGGTTCACATGAAGTTTAATGTTGCAGATGTCTTGATGTTGGAGTGTCGGTAAAGATGAAACTGTTACTGGGCTGCAGCTGCACATAAATACACATATAAGGCATTCATGTGTCCTTGCGGTTCATTCTGCTGTTTATGATGTCATGGTAGCCCATTGGTGTGTGTTTAGCTGTGCATGTGACTCCCCTGCCTTGCCCTTGGTGTGTAATAAGCATGTGGGACTGCAGCACATCTGTCTGGTGGTCGAAAAACCGTGCAATGCTGCTGTGCACCATTTTCATCCACTGCAGCCCCACCCCCCACCTGCTGGGCCCTACCAGTCACTTTGTACGTACACATGCTCCAGCAAACACGCCAAAGGACTAGGTTTCCACAGGGGTTGAGGACACCCACACGCTGACAGGGAGGCTGCCTTTGTGTCAGTATACGAACCTGCTGTGCTTTCCAGTCGCTGCAGTACACTGGCTTTTCAAGCGGCTGTGAGGAGTTAAGAATGTGTTCATTGAAACCAAAGCAACAATAAACTTAATACACTATTAGCAGTTTGCTTACATCATCAAGCTGCAACTGATGATTATTTCAATAATCGATTTATTCTATTCTGATTTTTCTGACTATTAATCAGATGACAAATTCTGCAGATTTTTCATATTACCACTTGCTACTAGCATGCCATTGCTTTCATTGAACTCTTGATCTTTGGTAGCAAACGATGCATCTGCAGCTAATAAATACTAATACCAACATGTGAACAGCTCAGCCCTTTCTGCTTGACTTATGATCAACACAGTGTAGTGCTAATCTGTTGATATATTTTTGGATCAATGATTTTAATGACAAAAGGTACAGGTTTTGAATCAGGTGAAGCAAAAATTATGCCATTTGAGGTATTCTGGGTAGAAAATTTTTTTATGTAAGGTTTTTTTTTCTTAATAGCAAAATGCACATATTATTGTACATTTTTGGCTTAGTTACCTCAAAAAAGATAATTACCTTTACTGTTTGTTGGCTGTATATTCCACTTAATTTACTGGTTACAATTTTTCCAATAATTGATTCCTCAGCATTTATGCAAGTAATAGTTTCAGCCCTAAGCTGGATATGCCTGATGACTGAGTTGTTTTAATATCTTTGGTTCTATTTCTTTCACTCATTTCATCATTCCAGACTAACTTGATCAGAGTCTTGCTTGTATATTACAGTAACTCTTCAAAATGTGTAATGTTTGCAGTTTTGTCAATTATCATACCATTAGATTATTACACAACTTATGCCAACAAACATGCCAATAAGGAGATGATTTATTACATCTCCATTTTTTGACTAAACTTAGAAATCCCTTTTCTAATCACAGATAAGCAAACTTCTTCATCAGACATTAGCATGAACTGATGTTTTTACATGATTTGAGGGAATTTTTCTGTAGTTCAATAACATCATCACTTCCTTTATATTTTCTGTGTGAGTCATGGCTTTGAAACAGGTTTTTTGCTCCTGCTCTCTCTTAATGCACCAAAGGTAAATGACACCTGTGGGCGTACAACAGTGCATATATATGAGGCTGTTCAACCTGCAGGGCCACGATCTACCCCCGTTGTAGTGTCCGGTTACATAAGCAGGCTAATGTTACCCAAGCAGCCCATGAAACTGGCACCTCACATTCAGTCACTGCTCCAGAGAAGGAGAAGCAGTCACAGAAAGCTTATGATCAGAGGGAAAGACACTTAGAAAACAGAGAGGTGCCTGAAAAGGTAAACAAATGACATCTCCCAGTTATTTAATTGGGACAATTTTTGCGAACTTCTATGCTGTTTCAGCAGCTGCTTGCCATATTTTCTGAAACGTGGATCACTTAAAGCCCAATTCTCAATTCCCTCATCCAGAAGAAAATCCCTGTAGGACTCGTCCTCCAATCTAAGTCCTACATGCTGCACATTTTCCTGCTTCTTTCCCAAATACTTTCTTTTAACCTAAACTGAATATATTGTTCCTCCCTCGAGGCACCAGAGAAGAAAAACTCATTCTTCTCCATAATCTCTCTGTAAGAAGCTCATGCAGGATTGTATCTCTTCTCATCTCTCTTACTTACCCATTTTCTTCCATTACTTATTTCTGACCAACTTTTTCTTTCTACATTAGCTTTTTTGTGCAAGAGCAGTACATAAAATCATTGATTTGTACACAGTTTGTTCTGGACTCTGGTTTCGCACATATCAAACTAAGCTGAAATATTTCCAACCCCTGTTTAACACAATTTCTAACCAAAAACCACCTGCCAAAGAGAAACAATCCCATATGCAATTCTGACTCTGAAATGTTCTTTGGGCCATTTTGAACCTGCTTGTTCTCATTTGGGGTTGGAAAAATGCAGTTTTCAGTTTGGGGGACAGAGAGATTGCTTCATTAGAAATACAATTGAAAGGTTAGATGTAATGAATCGGGCGGAGGGTTGTTTAAGCTAGTGTCTAAAGACCAAAAGAAGAGACACAGCACCTGCACCTTAAACAACTGGCTTCATTAGGTAGGAAGGTTTCTGTTTGAAAGCTGCAGATGAAGATGGATTGTGATAAGTCCAAACAAATATTCTAATCATAGTAAGAATTTCTTCAAGAGAGAAAAGTGCAAGGCTTGGAATGTCCAAGTTGGAATCCAGATCAAAGTCTTTCAGAAAATGTGTGGTGCCGCCTGTCCTCACAGTCTGATGGATAGAAAGTCCAGTGGAGAAATATTGAAGTGAAGACGTGGCATGATGACAAACTCATACAAAGAACTGAAAGCTGAATTTAAATTAAAATCTGCTTCAACAAAATATCAAACTAAGGATCTGCACTCTTAATGCATTTTAACAGGCATGTGTGGAGTTTGGAGAACCACTCTGGATGTTTCTTCTTTATTTGAAAGCAATGAAAGGAGTGCGATGATAGGCTGATGCTCTGGTAACCTTCCACCCTTCCAGAGACTGACCGACAGGTTTGAAACTTGACTTAATCACCCCCAATAACTCCCCTTTCGGGTTTCAGTTATGCATTTTTTATTGTATTTTTTTTATGTTGCCTTTATCACTCGGATTAAAATTTTTTGATTAAGATTTGCCTGAAAAGTTGATCAGTCCAAGTTTTGTGCGAGCTGCTTTTATTTGAGGTTTGAAAATATGTTTCATAGTGTTATCAGAAAGACACATTTGAGGTATATTCTCATTTATGTCATTTATAGCAGAGCTTCTGTTTCAAACCATGTGCTCATTAATGCAGTGTTTATGAAAGAAGCCATACTTTCCTGTTTTGAAAACACTCTCCGCTTGCACAGATGAGTAGGTGTTAACTAATGATATGACATTGAGTTGTTATGAAAAGAATATGCCTGCTTTCATCACCAGATGGTAGCAGAAAAAAAGAGCACACATTAGCATAGGTGTATGTAGTGTTTTGCTGTGCTTCCCTGCCTGGTCTTGCTTTCAGTCACTGTAAATATATTTATTAAAGATCGTATATCCATTATTGCTTGGCTTGGCCCCATGCCATTGTTCATCCTATCATCTAAAGTATCTGTTGGTATCCATCCAAAATGTTTGAGTTGTTTTTGAAGTTTATGGAAGTGGGAATAATCGTCTTGACCTAACTGTGGCGAGCTGTGCCCGTAACCTTCAGAGACGGCAGCTGCCAGACTGCCAAAGGAGCTGGGATAATTGAAATGACTGTCTGTGTAAACTCTGCTTTTCATCTCCCTAATTATTCACTGTCCTCATTTGGCAAAAATATGCCTGTGCATCCACATTAATGTCGAAAGTCTGAGAGGTCGCTGTACGTTTCCTGATTAGTGTGTGTGCGTGCGCTACTCAATCTTTTCACTGCTCGTCAGGGGCACACAATGTATGTCAATTGAATGTGCAGATTGTAGAATGATCATGGGGACCTGTGAATGATGGATCAGGTAATTGATGGTGGGGTTCTTGAAACTGGGAAACGGATTGGCACAGTTCCAGTGTAAAGAGGGGGACTGAAGAGAGCAAGTAATTAGAGCTGAACTGATACCAGCACATAAACATTGTGCAGCAATCAAATCGGGTGTGACACGCACTGAATGGATGTTGACAGCTAACTATATCCAGCTCATACCGCTCTGTTGTGTATTGTAAAGACATCTTTACAATAGCACAATCGTCTAAAACAGCATTTCCAAATATATTCTCCTCAGACAGCTTTCAGGAAATACAATGCTAATGCTGTAAAGAGATGCTGTCTTTTTTCTACATTTAGATGTTTCAAATCATATTTCCATGAAGGGGAAATGTTTGATGCCTACAGTTCTTCATATGATATTTTATGTTCTTCTGTGGCCTTTTTGTGGAGTTGTTGGAGTAATGGGAAGGTTCCCTGGTGCTCCATGTTCTCCATACATGGATAAATGCTTTTCTAGCTTGATGAATATCATTGAGTTTTTTTTTTCATACTTGTTCTTCCATTTAAAAAAAAAGTTTTTTCAAGGCATGATTAATTGTTACACAAGGTCTTGTGGCCTACTTCATGCTGTCAGACAAGTTCTGTTTAAATTAGTTCTTAATTTTACAGGTCTGGCAATAATCAGACGTCTATTTAGTAAACATTTGTTCATTATTTATTTAGATAGTGGAGAATAATTTTCTGCTTACTCAGGTAATCTAGGTCTGATGTTTATTAATGAAAAAATGCAAACACATTTTTTTTTTTACAAGACTAAAGAAAGGAAATCAATGAGGAAATATGTTTCAAGTATAGTGTCAATAAAGGTGTGTTGAGCATCCCTACAGGTAGCCTAACCGCTAACAACATCCTCTTCCTGTTAGCCACGGTATCCCTGGCAACAGTTACCCTGGAGACAGCTTTGCCGCATTTCTATGGTTCATTTAGCAAAGTCCTAATGCGTGTCCCTCTGAACAGCTACAGCTTCAGCATAAAGCAGCGGTTTACTGCCGTAAGCAGCGTTGAGGCTGTGGTTTGTGTTTGACCAGAGATTAGGCAGACCGGAGCTTTTATGCTCGTTCTGCTGTTCAACGATGATAAGCGCTGCTGCAGGCCATTGAGTCTGAGCCAGCAGCCAAGGGACATGAGAGTGTAAAGTTAAACTGACACAAAGCATGTTTGTTTTTGTGGTGTTTTTTTTTTTCTTGTATTATTCATTGGGGGTGTGAGCCCCTAGAACGCAAGGATGGCATATGCATAACATACAGTGAAGCAAGACTCAGATCTTTTTGTTTGTGTGGATGGACAACCAATAATTGCAGATGAAGTGGAGTTTTACAATCAGTAATCACTTTTGCTGCATTATTAGATTGATTTTCTTTAATAAATCTGTGTAAATAAAAGACTCCTGCTGCAAACCAAGACATGCAAATACAATATGATAACTTTTCAGATTGGATGGTTGAATTATGGCAGGATATTTACAATAATACAATAATTGTTCATCAAATTATAAAGCACTTTTTAGGATGTCGTAGGCAACTTAAACTCATTCAAACTAAAGGAAAAGAAGGAAAATTGTGTTTACTAGACGTGTTTTACAAATCTAAATCTGAAAAGTGTGGCATGCATTTCACCTATCCAGAGTAAAGTTTTGAATGTTGTCCAAAAAATGTATTTTAATCCCATATGAGCAGATGTCATGATGTTAAGGGTTTTGTGTAGACCGCCAGTCTCAAACTCAGGAGTTCTTTACATGGTCGGTGTAAATTGTATATTTATGTTCTGTTTTTTCAGTCTTGCTTTTCAATTCACATCCCTATCAGTTTTTTTTTCAAAGTTAAGTTTCTCTTAGAAAATCTCAGCTTCTTTTTCTCCCTTGGTGTTTTTGGTTCCTTTATGTTCTGTGTACTTCCTGTTTTCGCTATTGCTCCTATTTCTCTGTTCCCTGGTTTCCCTTTCTGACATATTTTAAGTCATTCTTGAGTTGAGTAATATTCAACTCAAGACTGAATATTCGTGAGTTGAATTAAAGATCAAATTCCATCAAATTCCATGGAAGTGAATTAAAAACAATTAAAAATTGTTTAGTTGTTTTAGTTTTTGTGATTTTCTTTTCCATTTATCCATTCAGCACCATTAGATTTCCCAGTATTTTCATCTACTGGTCATGGAGTGGTATCATTTGATTTTCAAATGATGGATTAAAGAGTGCTGTGTGAAATCTTTAACGCTTATAATATTACTTTTTTCCCTCAAAAAAACCCATAAGAACTTCTTCATAATACCACTCCTTAACCTGTTGTTGGGTAACTTTGTTGTCATGATTATGTGTGTATATGCAGATCAAATTACATGGAAGTGGACTTTTCTTTTGAAACATACACAACATTGGCTGCACTGGATTTTCTTTAGGGGTTTCAGAATGGCACTGAATATATATGCAAGCCACACTTTTCAGGTTTTTGAAAAGCCTTTATTTCCCAACTGTACCACTTTCATCTTTAACATCAACACATAAAACCATTAAAGTTTATATATCTAAAATGACATGGGAATTTTAAAGAGTTCAAGAGGAATTAAGGTTTTTGCAAGCTACTTCAATAAGCTTAAAGCAACAGAAAATTATCAAAAGGGACTCCCCATGAGGACATAGATGTGTGTGCAAATGTATGAACTTGTGAAAAGTAGTTTCTACCCTCAAGGGAAATGACACAACTCTCCTCGTTTGAATTTGCTTCAGTTTCTCCAAATGTTTTTCAGATACAGCAACAAAAATGACTAAAAATGGCATAACTTAATGTGAGCTTCAATTGGTTTAACTTATCCAGTTATAAATACTACAGAGGGTCTGCGTGGCTCAATGGTACGTAGACTATAGAGGTACCTATTCTGAGACCTTCTTTTTGTCAAGCTACTAACAAAGAAAAGTCTTTTGTGTCACAAAATCTAAAAAAACATCTGTGCACAACTCTATTGGGAAAACCTGAAAAGCTTTGATTTTCCACCTAGTTAACTATCTGTTAAAACAAAAATCAACAACTCTACTATGAAGTCATGAGTGTGGCAGGAGTGCAGTTGTTTGCCTTTTGCTTTGTTCCTAGGAGACAATCCGAACAGCACTGCCAGCAGCAGGGTAATATTATCTGCATTACGGGACTCTGGGGGTTGTAGCCAGGGTGATGTGATCGGAGATAACACCATGCCTGGAGCACATATTCTCTGATTGTTGACCATTATACTGTACAGAATAAATGATCATGCTGAAATTGTGCCTTGTGTCTGGGAATGATTTCAGCCATCCTGCTTTTTTCATGTATTTTTTTTTCACCAATGAGTGTATAGCCTACTGATTTGTGTTTTGGTCGAGCCACTTGTCTCCACATAGAAAAAAATAATCGACTTGCATTATGCTGATGTAATAGTTTTCTCGCTCTACAATTATTCAAAATATGTCTGGTTTAGCTTTACCAGTAGAGAATCAGCCAGTTCTTAAAATGGACTGTAGTTCTTTCACCTTTCATGTGTCATAAACAGCTTGTGCCGTAATCACATCCTAATTAAAACCTCAGCAGGTTCACAACATGAAAAAATGGCAAATTATGAACTCTTGTAGAAGCTTGTAGAAGCATTACAGTGGCAAACAAGAAATGTATTTCTCAGTGTGTAGCTTATTGTTTATTAGATGTTGAAGTGCTTTTAATGAACTATGACAAAAATCTAACTCGATTTATGTTTGTGTTGATTTTTCTAATTTATTTACAACTATATTAAACTAAAACCAGATGTCAGAGTGCACAACCTCCATCAAAATTAAAGACTCAGACATAGAGCTTAATTTCTACGTTAGTATTAAGTGAGCATTAGATTAACACCTCCATAGTGCCGTAATTTTTTAGCTACATTGCATTTATTACCTTATAGAGCAAATATTTCAAACAAAGAACTTTTTCACCTGAATTGTAAGTGAGAGTAAATTTTATTCAATCACTTTCAGCCAGCTGATCGGGAGTGTTCAGCAACAATTTGGTGGACGGAGAATGTTGAGTTAATGGAGTCTGAAGAAAATTCCAGTCACTGGCATTTTTTTCTCTCTTAACTTATGCAGCAAACATAGAAGGATGTAAAATTGTAAAAGTATGTGTGTTTTTTGGACACACATACTTTTATTTGCTGGTTACGACTGGATTTGGTCTCTAAACCCCACAAATACCAGGTGACCCTCTATAAACAGACACTGTGAACCAACTCATCCATAGACTCAGTATCAATCAATCAATCAATCAAATTTTATTTGTATAGCACATTTCAGCAAGGCATTTCAAAGTGCTTTACATCATAAACACAGAATACAAAGTCATGCAACATATAATAGACAATACATTGTTACATATTACATTTCAAATGAAACTCTAAACAGGTGTGTTTTTAGTTGTGATTTAAAAGAAGTCAGGGTTTCCGCTGTTTTACAGTTGTCTGGAAGTTTGTTCCAAAGTTTTGGTGAATAGATGCTGAAAGCTGCTTCTCCTCTCTTGGTTCTGGTTCTGGGGATGCAGAGCAGACCAGAAACAGAAGACCTGAGAGGTCAGGAAGGTTGATACAACAACAGCAGATCTTTGATGTATTGTAGTGCTAAACTGTTCAGTGATTTGTAAACTAACGAACAGTATTTTAAAATCTATTCTTTGAGCTACAGGGAGCCAGTGGAGGGACTTTAAAACTGGTGTTATGTGCTCTATCTTCCTGGTTTTAGTGAGAACGCGAGCAGCAGCGTTCTGGATCAACTGCAGCTGTTCGATTGATTTGTTGGACAGGCCTGTGAAGATGCTGTTACAATAATCAATGCGACTAAAGATAAACGCATGGATGAGTTTCTCTAGATCTGGCTGAGACATTAGTCCTCTAATCCTGGAGATGTTCTTCAGGTGATAGAAGGCTGACTTTGTAATTGTCTTTATGTGGCTCTGGAGGTTCAAGTCCGAGTCCATCACTACTCCCAGGTTTCGGGCCTGATCTCTAGTTTTTAGTTGTAATAACTGAAGCTGTGCATTGACTCTATATCGTTCCTCTTTAGGTCCAAAAATAATGACTTCAGTTTTGTTTTTATTTAGGTGGAGAAAATTTTGGCACATCCACACATTTATCTGCTCTAAGCATTTATTCAGTGATTGGATGGGTTCAGAGTCACCTGGTGACATCGTAATGTAGAGCTGTGTGTCATCCGCATAGTTATGGTAGCTAATATTATTTCCTGTTATGACCTGAGCTAGTGGGAGAATATAAATATTAAATAAGAGGGGTCCTAGGATTGAACCTTGGGGTACCCCACATGTGACCTTTGACCTCTTTGATAAGAAGTTTTCAATTGAAACAAAGAAATCCCTGTTCTTTATGTAAGATTCAAACCAGTCGAGCACCGAACCGGAGAGTCCAACCCAACTCTCCAGTCGATTCAGTAATATATCATGGTCGACAGTGTCAAAAGCTGCACTGAGGTCCAACAGAACCAGCACTGTGGTTCTCCCACAGTCCGTATTTATATGGATATCATTGAATACTTTTACGAGGGCAGTCTCCGTGCTGTGGTGAGCACGAAAACCAGACTGGAAAGTGTCAAAGCAGTTGGTCATCATGAGGAAACTATTTAATTGTTTACACACAGTTTTTTCAATAACTTTGCTGATGAATGGGAGGTTTGAGATGAAAACAGAATGACTTTTAAGCAAGCTTCAATCTACTTTGAGTTGCATCATGTTGTTTAATAAAAAGCCATCATTCTAAATTATAAGATTTCTGCTGCCTCCTCTTTCCCCAAGCAAGGAAACACTGATCTCACTGTTTTCTCCAACTCTTTAACCTTTAACCTTTGCTCACAAGTATTGAATGCCTCTTTACAGCCCCAGACACATTAACATGATCAAACGCCTGCCATTGTGTGATAACATTCCCCAAAAAAGATTGATTTCCATAGCTAGCGAAGCTCGTGAGCGGTTCTGTCTTCAAACTTTCTAGTTAGCAAACAAAATAAAAAGTTGACATTATAATCATCTATTGAGAGAAACTGATGCTTTATTTCCACTGTCTCAGACAACAGAGTGAGCGCACACGTGTCTTAATTATTTTAATTTAGCTTCTTGTTTTAGGTCAAAATTACCAAAATAAGTTGTGTTTGCTAAATGCCATGATCATGAGAGAACAAATATGTTAGAGTTTTTTTCATGAATGTCTTCAAAATAAGTTTACATACATTTCAAAAGTTGTTGTTTTTGTTTTGTTTTTTTTTAACTTAGGACTTGTTACAAAGAAACAAGTTGATGTAATGTATTGTTCCAATATCAAAGATGGTGGTTTGGTGGTCAAAAGCTCCAACAGGGTGATTTTAAACAGATAGTTGCTGGAAACTTGGCATATTTCATATTATGTCATGATGGATCTGGATTTGTTTCCCATGTGATAGTTATCTTTAACTTTTTATCTGCTATAATAAACAATATTCCCATTTTTTTAGATTTTCCAATATCATAGTGGCTTAAAAGGACTCTTCTTATATACTTTTACTATTTTATATTCGAAAATAAAGAAGAGTTAGATTTCTCTTGGATGAAATCATGCATTCAAAAGCCACACATTAGCAATGATAAGGTACTGACTGTTATTCTGAAAACCATGGAGATTTAAGTGGCAGCTTCAGTGTAGATAAAATTAATGAGGTTGCTCTCCTCCCACACAGAAACACGCGTGATGATCACGGTGCTCATAGGGCATTACTTAGCGTGTCAGAGGACTGAGGTCTGCCCTCGAGATTTACTGCTGTGGTCAGATTGTGAACTGGCTCCTGCTCCGTCAAAAGAAAAAGAAAACAGAGAGACCAAGAGAAATTAAGAAGAAAAACGATGAAAAGTTGAGAGAGAAGCAAAATGTTCTTTATAATGAATAAACCGTGCTCTCAGAATGTCTACCCCAATAAAATTTACCTTAGTCTACTTCTAAAGCATTTCTATTTTTCATAATATTTTATTATCTTTGGTTGTAAAAACAGATTTCTAATGAGCAGCTTCCATATTGAGTGAAGCTGGTGATTAAGCGTGCTATAATATTAATCAGAATGTCTGTGTGACTTTTCAGCAATTTAAGCACTTATTTCCCAGATATTGCTTCAGGGGCTGGAATAATGAGTCTCTTTCCTAATGACTTTAGCAGCGGATGGGGAAGACAGGGTAGCCGATTATAGAATCAAAGGTTTGTCTCCTAGGATAAGAACGGTAGGTGCGTCTACTGAACATCTGCCTGAGTTGAAAAAAAAAGAAAGGTCTCCTATTAGTCTTTTTTTGATTAAAGAAAATGTGGGAGGAAAACACAGAATGGAGGCATACTGACACAAATGTTTGATTGGTTGTGTCATCCATTTTTATAGTTTTCACGTTTTTTTTTTTCATTTATTGCTGTCTTTAAAGAACATTTCAGCAAGAAAGCTTTTTTCTGCACAGAATTCTTCCTGAACGTCTGTGGGTTTTCTTCACGTTCTGTTTTTGGACAATGGGAGGAGTTTAGAGTAATTGGTTACTTTAAATTGTGAGTTTGTGCATGGTTATTTGTCCTGCATATCTCCGTGTTGCCCTGTGATAGACTGGCAACTTGTTCACCCTGGAGATAGGCACCAGCCTCCACGCAACCCTGCAGGGATAACTGGGTTTAAATGATGGATGTATTTGTTGGAACGTATTTCCAAAGAGTCACCATCTTCAAAACTTACTTTACAAATAAATCCACCTTTATTCTTAAAATCAGCTGCTCTTATTCTGGGTTATTTTCACCAAGATTTTCCAATCTGATCCAAAAACAATACCTTGGCTTGATGCAGTTTGACTTGGGAGATGATCACATCGACATTCTTGTTTTTCTCTCTAAAGGCCATCTAATTGTCAATGTGGATGTAGCACAGTTTATGACTTTCTGTCTGACGTTTATTGACAGCATTGCCACATTCATCAAATTAACTACTGTCACATCGCTGTGCAATCACAGGAGGATTAGAGGAAGAAGAAAAAAAAACAGAAAATGGCTTGGTGGTAGAGCTGTCCCCTTTAGCAAAGCTGAAGATGTTCTTTAATTTCTGCAGCTTTCTTCTTTCACTTCTATCCCAACCCCCTTTCTTTTGTGCTAAATTATCTCTAAATTGGAAATGTAAAGGCTGGGGAAACACGGGGGAACACAATCTACTCCCTAAGCTCCATAAATGATACATTTATACAATATGTCTGCTAAGCAGTAACGAGAATTGCTGTTTATTTGGTCATCAGGGATCCACGTTATTTATCTCCAGCATACAGACTAAACCTCCAAAGAATCCACTGTACCCTTTAAGCACGATGAATTTGAATCAGATCTTAGGTGGGGTGGGAGGGCGTCTCAAAACACATCTTATGATTATGTTCTCCTCCCTCATCAAAAGGCTGGATTAGGAAGGAAAGCTCTGAGTAAAGCCAGCCTCTTATAGGGCTGCACAGAGCTTTGAGGTAAGTGTGTGAATGTATTTGTGTTTGAGGAAGAGCTTAAATAATGTAATGTTTGAATGACAGTCCTGTTCTGAAGGTTCAATAAAGGCGTCAGCAGGCAGAACAGATTTATGACTGGCACTCTGAGGGGAAAGCCTGATGGGGGGATGGAAAGAAACTCGCTATCGAGGATATCTTATTCCTCCTTTGAGAATCACCTCCTTGCTTCAATATCATGGCTCTCGGGTGCTGTATTGTCTCTGGGCTTTCTTCTGATGGTTACACTTTTCACCCCTTTTTCTTTTTATCAACCACTGCAATTTGTTTGTCTCCTGGCCATATCTTCAACTCAAACAAAGCCTTTAATTCTGTGTATATGTGAAAATAGATAATGCAAGTCAATACTTGCTTGCGTTCGCACTACAGCAGCTTGTCGATATGCTGTAAATGTGGCCAAGACGGAGGAAAAACAAGTTGCAGAGTAAAAGAGTTATCTGTAATGCAGGGATAAAATGATATGAAAAACAAGTACCCATATATCTTGATTTCTCATTTCCTTATCCACACCAACACTTCATGGTTTTGTAAATCTATTTTTGATTAATCAGCTCCAGAGAGTTAGATTTTAAGATTATTATTAATATTTTAATATCGACAGTTGTACAAATACCAGTTCCCACATTCAGTGGCCTCATGTCACCATCAGTGTCATTAACACTCAGTTAGGCGGATGCCAGTGTTACTGTAGTTCTCCGCCTTCTGCAGGAACGTGCCCTAACTGTTCCCCTCCCAAATGCTGTTTCCATCCACGCATTTTAGAGGAAAGTTTACACGTGTGTTTTACTTTTATTGCTGGAACTTGAATTTGGTTTGGTTGAATTTGGTTGCCTGTTTTTGTTTTGTTCAGTGGTATTTGGTGCTTATATTCTTTATGTGAGATGTCCATGGAGCCTGAGAGGAGGGGGGGGGGAAACAAAGATGTCAGTAGAGGCAACAAATGGGTGAAAACCCACGTAAAATATTCATAAAAAGTGATGTAAAATTAAGAAGAAGAAAAAAAAGTGGTTCAGGCCAATCTGAACCAAGACATGATGTAAACATAGCCATGGAAAAATAATTTCATTTATGTTTAATTACTTTTATTTACTATCATAGCACCCATTTCTATTCTGAGGTGTTTACAACCGCAAATAGTTGTTTTTCGCCAATATTTAAGACTTTTGTGTTTTCTTTGGACTCTGTTACATTAAAACTGCATCCATCATTTCCAGAAATGGCATTTTTCCAAACAAAGTTAGAATTTAAATAGTAAAATGCTCTGAATATGTTCAGTGTTGTGAAGAAACAGCTGCAAAATTATTTCTCAAAAAGCTCCTTTTTTTTGAATGCCTGCTACTATTAATGCACTGAGGCAGAGCTAGAAAACCCAGAAAGAAAAACATGCTAGTACCGCACTCACTCATTTTCGACTGGGTATTTTTAAAAACCCCACCCGGTATTTTTACACCACCAATGACTCTGCAAGCGTCACACTGGGAACTATGGTTTGCTGAAAGGTTTGACATTGTGGGAAGAGGCTGTTTGCCCCACACAGAGTTTCTGTGTTGGGTTGTTTCCTCTGGCAGCATGCCTTTGGTCAAAGAAGGCGCAGCGGGCATCACCCATCAACAACAGTGAGCTTTGGAAATCATGGGTGGGCATAAGGCTTTGACACTGAATGCCCTCCTTCTGTGTGTTGTTTACTCAAAGAGATTGTTGCAACATATGAATGTTGTGGAAAGGTAAATTTGCAATAAAGTTGAGCATTATGTTTTAGTGTGACACTTGTGAATTCGTACAGTGTGCAAAAGCAACTACAGAGCATATAATTAAAAAAAACCCACATATTTAGCTATGAAAAACTTTTAGGCGCTTCAAAAAGTTCTTTTTAAGAGTTATTTTTCTGTCTTTAATTTATCTGTCACACATCCTGCACTGATCTACTGAACAAACAGCTCACTGATCTTTGTTCTTGTTCTGGCCATTTCAAGTGAATCATATATTGCTGTATAAGTAATTAATGTCCATTGTTAAAATTCAAATCAATAATACATTTTAATGATCCAAACTATATCCTACTTTTTTTTTTTTACTTTAAGCAGTTTTGAGTTTTCGTTCTCAGGTGTTTCCTTTTTATGGTTTATGGTGTATGAACAAAGATGCAGGAGAAATTAATTTTATGTGCCCCAGTTTCCTGAGCTACTCTAATTAGAGTTGGAAATTAACTCTACCAGACTTGGCAACCTTCTGAGAGCGCGAAGCCAATCAGTAAATGCAATGCACAACTTCATGTCTTTGTCTCAATGCACTGCCGTGCAGAAAACCTCAAATAATGAGAATTAATTTTGATTTGTAGGTCAAGGATGCTTTGATGTCTGTAATAAAAGTGAAGGATTTTATGCACATTTTGTTTTTGCACAGGCTATGCATTAACAATATTTAAGTGACAGTTTTTAGGTCTTGGTAAGCAAATTTTAATCATGGTTCTATTGCAGGAACAAGTCTGCAGTTTGACTTTACCATCTATCCATCAATCAGTTCAGCAGTCCCTTTCCTTAGAGCCCCAAATTTAAAGCCTAATGACTGTAGAAATATTTGCTGTGGATTCAATGTGAACTTTAGTATTTATACTTTAAGAAATGGCTAAAAATAAACCAAGAACTCTGGAAGCCTGAATCAGGAAAATTAAAGATTTGGATGCTCCGCTAGCCCAAAAGTCACATCAGCATCTGCATGTCAGAAATGCTGCAGCATCAATTTCAAAAACCTTTTAAAGGTCTTAAATTGCTGTTTGGGTTTTTGTCATTAACAGATGGCCATTTCACTGGAACTCCTCCAACGTACGGTTACGATGCAGACCGAGCAGAGGAGCAGCGGCGGCACCATGACATCCTGCCGTACATTGACGACTCGCCGTCGTCCTCGCCGCACCTCAGTTCCAAGAGCCGTAGCAGCCGGGATACACTCTCCTCAGGATCATTGGAGTCCTCCAAGTCGGTCAGTGTGCTATCATGTCTTCTCATCAGTATTAGCTGATACTTTTTTTTTACTTTTCTAGTAAAAACAAACTAAAGGAAGAGGTGAAGAATACACAAAAATGCCTGAAAAGGGCAAATATTTTTTACCTTCTAACTTTTCATCAGCTGACGGTTCTCGAGGCCTATCACTTTAAATTAAAACATTTCTATAAAACATGTTTTTCCACCCTACTACCTGACACCTAAGAAAGAAACAAATTAGCCTTCAGAGATTGATTGCTTCTGGGAGAGTTTTTGGCAGAATTATTCCCCATCCCCATAACTTTACAACCATCTTTATCCTTCCAGCTCTCTTCTTTCTGCCTTTCTGTTTCTGTAAAAATAGATCCAGCAATATTTAACATCTGACACTCTTTACATGTTATTGTGAAAATGACATATTAGTTTCATAACACCAAAGAGCTACTTTTCTTAATTTTTTGTGGAAAATGGAAGGGTGCCAGAGTTTAAAGTAATAGTCTAAAATGGCTTCTGAGCGGTGAAATCATTGTGTTGGTTGTCATGAAGATGTTTTAGTTCGTAACCTTTCAACCTTACTACACCTGGAGAGCATTCATAATACACAAGAATTGAAATAAATAGCTTACATTTGACAATAAATAATGGATGTTGCTTTTTTTGTTTGACAGATTTAAGTCATCCAAAACAAATACAATTATGGCAGCGTCATCCTTTCCTACAGTTATGCTGAAACTGATGGAGGTGCAGAAATGTCAAATTTTTATGGGGAAATTACACAGGTTGTGAATTCAAGAAAACATTCTAGTGCGGATGTGATGCCTGTGACTGTACAATTGTAATCACATGGTAGCAAAAGTGTGCTATGTTAGCAGTACCGTGATGATTACATTCCCTCTAGGATCCCAGAAATGTTATGTTTGGTCTTAATTGATTGTAAAAGGGACATCACTAAGATTATATACTCTAATTCTTCAAAGTAAATTTGCAAAAGTCATCAATGTCTTATTGATGTCTTATGCAGGATGCTCAAATCCATTTATTATTTAAACGTATTTCTCTACTACGTAATCACGTAACATATTTGCTGTTGTGTCTGAGGAATGTTTTCAGTTTCACTCACTGCAGTTTTTGCTCCAAAGCAGTTCCCCTCTGAAAGTCAGTCAAATATATGATGCAACACTTAAACAATCCTCCCTTAACAAATTCCCAGCGGTGTCAAACAGACTTTCATAGGCTGCCAGAGCAACTATCGTTTTTTTATTTGCCCTTTGAAAAGTCTTCCACAAACATTGCTCCTGCCTCGTTCTTTAATTTATGAATCGGAGCCCAAACAGGCTCAATTTGGCCCAGTGTGAGCTGATGGTTTTATGATGTCAATGTGGTGACTCACCATCAGAGATGACTTGACTTTTGTCAGTGGCTCCTTTTTTCTTTCCTCCTATTGTGACTTTTCCTCTCATTAGAAAGTAAGAGGAGAATAGGGGTAACTGATCATGAAGACAGTTTTATTGCTGCTGGAGTTGCAGAAGCGTAAATCAAGGACAGCTTTCTCCCTCAACCTATAAAGCAGTTTATTTTTTTTTTTAGCTTTGAAGTTTGACTACCAGAACTGCAACATCATAAAGCCTCGTAAAGTTCACCATTGTTGTTTTCATATTATACTTTTGGTGAGTCATGCCCCTGCTTGCTTTGGCTACATGTAACTTTGACATAATAACCATAAGAAGTTAAATCTTTCTAGAAAATCTGGAATTGTTTGTATTTCTTGCACCTCGTATTTGTTCGAGGTGCAACACGGAATAGCCAAGCAAACACGAACATAGGAGGGAATCACAATAGGGATAAAAAAGAATCTTGTTAAAACTCTGTTATGGAGCTGCCATTTTGTTTTTTTTTGTACTGATCTGACTGTTTCATCTATAAACCTCAGTCCCCCACAAACAAGTTAGAAGCAAATCAGGTCATGAGAGCTTCTTGTTTAGGTGTGTACCTTTAATGCTGCACACAGACGCCTCTTTAAGTTGGTCCCGAAGACGGACTCATTATTTGCCAGCATAATGAATAAAAGATGGATGTCTGGGCATCTACTCAAGTCTTCTATATTCTGTCGTCTGAATGGATGAAATAATGCTTAACCTGAGTCCTTTTTTCTGGTGTAACCATTTTCTCCATGTTTGCTAAGCCTTTAATGCTACTTTATAAGCATTGAGGGTGATGACACATTTTTATTCATTGTCCTAGCTACTTTTTTGTTTTGTTTTAGGCCTTCATTATGAGCTGCTTTAGAGTGTAGTAAATCCATTACATTTTATTTTAGCAACACCTAAATGACAGCCCAGAAAAAAAATATTTTAATACATTTGTATACATACTTTCTTTATATGTGTATTTTAGTGCCTATATATAATGAGCAATAGAAACATACAATGCAGCGCAGAACTCTAAACAATGTCATACATAATGCAGAAGCTGTCAAAATCCATCGTCAGACTGCTTTCATGAAAGGGGGTGTAAGAGAATAATAGAAAGAAATAAGACAGGAAAAGATCACACTATTGAAGCATAAAACCTTTAAAGATGAGGCTTTGTTACAAGGCCTATAAAAAAGTATCAAATTTCTTTTTTATTGGCCATTTTGCCTTTTTAATTACTTTTACAAATCAATCATGATCAATACAATGTAGCTTTTTTTTTTTTTACAAAAATCAAACTCTTTAATGTCCTGCTGAAAACTGATTTCAATAAAATAATGACAATTAAATAAAAACATGGAACAAAAATTGATCGACTTGTAAAAGGACCAAGCAGGGCAAAATGTCCAAGGGAGTGAATTCTGTAGGCAAAGCACAAGAAGAGGAACAGACTGTTTCATTGTTTTTTAAGTGTGTAGTTTGTGCTTTAAAATCTTAATCACTTCTCACAGTTATTCAGTTATTCTCACTTTTACATAAAATGTTTGATTGTTAAAAGTAAGTACTGATTTATTTTTGTGCATTTGTGGACATTGTGATATGTGCAATGTTTCCAAGTTAATGATGACTGTTTTGCAGATTGTTAGAAATAATAAAGAGTCAGTCATGATGTTCCTCTTTATGTTGTCTTTGGACAAATATGCATAGTGTGTTTTTATGTTTGTAGTGTTAATAATTCCAGAAAAGGAAAGGAAAAGCTAGAAGTAAAAGATGTTTCAGAATTAAGTGGTAGTGCAGGGATTCGTAGGCTGAACATTTCTATGCAGTACAAATTATAGATGTTGGTGTTGGAGCCACATGCGATCCATTGCGATCTTTAAGTTCATTGTCTGGAGAACGATAGAAGCATATCTATACTATCTAAATAAAATTAAAAAGATGTAATTATGAATGTCTAGCTTTAGTGAAGTAGTATTTTTACAAAAATCATAGTAATGTGACTGTTGCAGGAGTTGCAACATAATGCAAAGTGTATTCAGTCCTGCATTTAAACTGCAGGTTAACAACACCGTCTATAATAATCCCAGAGGGTTTCATAATCTACTCAGCCTCAACTGTTCCTTGAAATCTGCATCAGCATCTACTTATGCAGTGGCCATGGAAACCGGTTTCAAACCCATTTGCCCCATCATTTTAATAAATGCATGTACGCCCACAGACATCGAAGCTCTCCCCGTATGTGTGCGTAGAAGGCAGGGTGCAACATATTGTACGCTATTTTTGTAAAGCAACAATAAGTAGCGCGATTCTTATTGAAAGTACTGTAAAGATTTGCTTATTTATTGAGATATTACTATGATAAAGAGAAATATTGACTTACCTTACTTGGCCCTTGACTCCAACAGCCTGAATATGCTAATGTACCAAACTGATTTAAATGTCCTTTTCATATAATCTTTTTTACCATTTTCCGTCGATAGCATATAAAATGTGACACTATATTGCCAAATATATTTGCTCAACCATTAAAATATTAATTTCAGTTGTGCTAAGCACTTACACAGCCACAAGCTCCAAGTCATGCTTTGTGAAAGAATGGGATCTCAGGAGCTTAATAATTCCCACTGTAGTGCCATGACAAGATGCAGTGGCTCCAGCTGTTAATTTTTCTTACTACTAAATGTTCGATAATGAACTGTTAGCAGAGGCTAACGTTTCATTAGCCTCTGCTAAGATGTTGCTTGCTTTCTGCGGATGCAGTAGCTGCAGACCTTCAAACTTCAAATGGACTTCAGATAAACAAAAGTTAGTCATGTCAGTCAAAATCAGGTGAGGATAGATCTGTGAATACATTTGGCAATATATTGCATATGCGCCACTGAGCTAGTTTCACTATCTATTGTTGCAGGCACTAGTTTTATCTATATCACACTTGACATATTTTTTTCTGCTCCCTATTCAGATACGCTGTTTAAATATTGTTTTTAAAGTTGTCTATTATTGTTTTGATCCATCTCTGCCAGCTTATTTATTACTTCCTATTTTTTCCCCTCATTTCTCCTCTTCGTCATTACCTACAGAGCTGAAATCCCTCCACCTCCAGACTGGAGCTTGTGTGTGTGTCTTTCTTCTGCATGCACATATTTAGGCCCCAACCTTTTTTCAGCCATGGGAGAAACCCTGTCTGTTTGAGTTATTTCAGAGTTTGTGGTTAAACAAGACCGCCGGAGGAGTTTCTCTGTTGTTCTGTTTTCTCTCATGTCTGTGCTCCTCAGTGAGCTTTGACTCAGCTCAGGGGAATGGCGGAATGGCAAAGCAGCCTAGGATGTCTCTCTTTTTTTTTTTTGTAGGATGTTTTTGTTTCATTGAGCATTCCTGCAGCTCCTCCAAGGGTAGCCAGTAACTATAGACACTCAGTCTTATTCATCACCCTTTTTACATCATTGATGAATGAGTTTTAGTTTATCAGTCAAGACATTTGAGGTTAATCAAATTTTTCTGTTAAAAAAACAATATGGAAGCAGGGTTTCATACAGGTTGGACTATATGCCATGTATTTAGGTTGTCAGGAGGCAAAACATTGTTTGATTGCTTTGATTTTTATTTTTTTTATTTCTTTTTGCTTTTGTTGTATGAAATAAG
Source organism: Poeciliopsis prolifica (assembly GCF_027474105.1). Classification (NCBI taxonomy): domain Eukaryota; kingdom Metazoa; phylum Chordata; class Actinopteri; order Cyprinodontiformes; family Poeciliidae; genus Poeciliopsis; species Poeciliopsis prolifica. The sequence continues at coordinate 366,928 of NW_026562542.1, forward strand.
AGTTGTTGCATTTTCTTTTAAGCTTTAGACATGTTTCTATTCTCCACAGACTGAGTGTGACCTTGAAAAGGGTTTGGAGATGAGAAAGTGGGTCCTGTCTGGGATCTTGGCCACAGAAGAAGCATACCTCAGCCACCTTGAGGCTCTTTTACTGGTGAGTGAAACTGCATTGCACAACATTAGTGTCTGCTTAAGTAAACTCCAGGTTACACCTGGTCAAACCAGCAACAGTGGTCATTTTTCTCTCCTGATGTTGCCAACTTTCAGTCAGTTGTTTCAATTTCAGCACTTCAGACATTTCAACAGGTTTCTGCAAACCAGTGATAAATTACAGGTATTTGAATTGGATAATTCGATTTCCCCCTTCTCATATGTTTCAATATACTGTTGTGTATTTAAGGAGACCTTACACCAGTACAGGGAGAAGGAATCAAAAATTGACTTTTGACTAACTAGCACAATTTTTACACTGGTTTATTCAGCTCTGCTACTTTATTAAATCAGCTGAACTGAATTTCTGTTTGTCTCAGCCAATGAAACCATTGAAGGCAGCTGCTACAACATCCCAGCCTGTTCTCACAGTGGCCCAGATTGAAACCATCTTCTTCAAAGTGCCTGAGCTGTACGAAATCCACAAGGAGTTTTACGACGGACTTTTGCCCCGCGTCCAGCAGTGGAGCCACCACCAGAGGGTCGGAGACCTCTTCCAGAAGCTGGTGAATACAATCTGAGTTCCTATCAAAGGAAAATTAAAGGGTTGGTCTGTTTGTGGTTGTAGTCTGTGTGCAGCTATGACAGCCGCTGGGTCCCTGGGTGTAGCCGCGTGACGTTACCCCTAATCAAAGTGACAACATTGGGCAGCCAGAAAGGTTGACAGCAGTGGAAAAGGACATTTGGGGTTGTACAGTGACATTTATGTTGCCTGGACGCCCTCCCAAAGCAAACCAGCAGAGCTTCAGCGGCTTTACTTACTGTAACATCTCATCAAACAGAAAGATGTCAGAAGCAGAACCGGCCAGTTAAATTTGATAAATCGGCAGTAAAAGCAGATTTGATTTTTCTAGTGATCTTCCTCTTTGTGATTTCAAATTTGCACAAATTAAATCTGGATTGCCTTTACTTCCCCTTTTCCACCCAAAGAGCTGCTCACTCTCTTCTGTCCTGCAGCAATTTCTTCCAAGGATGTCAGGGCCAAATGTACAGTACAGTGGTTCTTTCAATCATTTTCACAGCAGGTCAATTAACTCACAATGAATCATTTGTTAATACTCTGAGAAATACAGCTCCTCTCCCACTGATCTCTCCCTCATGTTCCTCATCTAGTCCCCCCCAGACTGGTTGATACTCTGACGTGCACATGCACACAGGCCACACAGACATGCGCACAGGCCTGCCTCACAATGCCCCCTTTCTGCCTCCGGCAGCTGAGGCCATCACAACGCTGTGTGCTTTTTGTCTTCAAGAAGCTGCTATAAATAGGAGCTGCCTTCACCACACACACGCACAGACACACACACACACCCCCCACACACACACAATCTTATTAATGTATCTCTGAAGACTGCCTTTGGGCTTTGGATGATAAATTTTGATTGAATTTGTATTATTTTCTAGTAGATGGGCACTTGGAAGAAATTAAAATAAATACATTTTCTTTTGCATATTTATTTTCTCTTTTTGGTTGCTTCTGAATTATTTTCAGTGTATGCATTTATTGTTGGTTGAGCTCAATACATTGCTCAATAATTGTTGAGAGTGGTTCACATTTTAGCATGCATTTAGCATGCGTTCCTGTTATTTCAGTTTTATGGGTCCCTTACTGGAAGAACTCTAGTTGTTAACATACAGATCTGGTTTAGATTCAATGCAATGAAACTTCTATGTTTTTCATTTTTAGATTTCCAATAGGATGGCAACAATCACAAACTATGCTTACTTTGACAGATCTGATTGGTACAGATCTGATTGGTATAGTAAAAAGGCATTGGTTCAGATGTCAGAATAACAATGCATTTGTCCTTTACCACACTGGCAAATTAGAAGCCAACTTCAGCTTTTTGTTAGTCCATAGTTTATGATCTGAGCAACCTACAGATAGAGTAAAAAGATATATAACATGATATGTTATTTCAAGTTCAAAAAGAACAAGAATTAGTCATAAAATAATGAGTATCACAGTTGTGATATTATTGTTATTGAACAATGGACACTGTCAACTTTTCTGACCTGCTTGAAGATGAAGCAGATATTTACACATTCGAACTGTTTCTATCTTATTCCCTTTTTCGTAAAACTGTTACACCTCTGCTGTTCTGAGGACAAGGGAAAAGGAAAATTAAAGGGAGTAAAGGAGGTGATGCATGCATTCTCGTGGGGGCGGGGACGTCCGTGAAAGGATGGGAGCCGACAAGCCAAGTAGATTTTTAGGCTGCTGGAACTCTTGATAGAGCTGTCTCACCATGACTCCTAAATCTGCAAAAGCTTAGGAGTCATGAGACATCAGAACAAGGAAGATGAGAGAAGGGATGAAAAGAGGAAAAGGCAGAGCGTCGCTGACAGGCTATGAGAGTGAAGTGTCAGAGAGAATCGTTTGAAGGCTGAAAATAGGGCAAAATCACAGTTGTGATCCACATCCTCCTAAACACACGCCTCAGAGATGGGAATCTGTTAAACTAGTGTTGAATTTGTTTTATCAAAGATGAGTAAAAGAAGATGAAGCTTTTCTTTTTAAACTGTGGCTGTGACAAGCTTTCAGTTTGCTGTTGGTTGTTAGCTTGACTGTATCATAACATTGATCAATAATTCCCTAATATCTCTCGGACAAGCCTTGTCTTTAAATTTAAAATGTCTCTGAATTAAACTTACAGTAAGTGTCTCAGCTGCTACATAGACTTCATCAATCTCCACTATTATTGCCACTTCCGGTAAAAAAAAATTAATAAATGAAAAAATCCTACACAGTTGTTAGTCATTTTAGTCCCTTGCGACTCAATATCTTTGTATTCTTGCTTGTTTTCTCCCTTAAGAAACAAAATCATCCATAATGTGATGCTGAGGGTCATTTTCCCCCCCAAATTCAGCTCATAAAATTTGGAGCTGGAGGCAACAATGTTATTTCACTTAGACCTACAGCTACAACTAGCTGACATGATACATGCTAGTTAGGGCATCTTGCTTGGATTATGCCCCCTGTAATAATAAGCAAGATGAAAGTATTATAGCCTCAATACAGCCAGAAGCGTTAGCTTGTATCTTGATACATTTAGCTGTAGGCGTAATTGAAACATACAGTACCTTTTCCTGTCGAGATGAAACAATGCTTTCTCTCGTCAGAAAATGTTTACAAGACATTTGAGCAGTTTACCAGCCAAAGCTAAAGTCTGCCGTTTTTATGTAATGTCACTCGGCTGTTTTCCTAATGTTGTTCTCTGCAGTAAATTACACAGCGACTCTAACAAATTGCAAATCCCAAACTGAGAAATCCAAACACCGAAGCATGTTTCTTCCATCTCTCAAAACCATTTTCTGCCCGACTCTATGGCTATGATCCATAAGCCTTCACGCTGTCGTATGGGGATGTGGTTGTGGGATATTTGGGCGACCCGTTCCCTCTGCGGTGAAACTGTCACGCTCTGAATTGCCCCTGCAGTAGTGCAGATTGTGTTGCCTGGGGAAAGATTTTGAAAGCAGCACCTTGCTGCTTCTTGCTGCTTTATGGCGCAACAGCATTTTTGCTAAACAGCGTTTTAAATCTGTTTTAACTTGGACATAATATACAGCCTTCAGTTTTGTGGCATATAATTTGAAAGTTGTACAGTTGCAGTAAAAGAGTGCGTGAACTAGTTGCAGATATGAATTTGAAATAATTTTTCTCCAGAGCGGAAAAGTTGTATGATATTGAAAAACAAGAACTTGGTGCTCAAAGAGCAAAAGCTCAAAAATGTTAAAATCCTATTCTCAGTTTTGAATTGCTATTTTTAGATAAACTTACTTGTCAATTATTTTTTGACAAAAGGTTGTGAAACATTTTTCATGTTGCAGTCTTAATAAATATCCAAGCTCTCATTTCTAATTATTGGACAAAATGAAAATAAGTAGGTCTTTTAAGATTAATTTCTAAAAAAGTGCATGAAAGGTCTCAAATGCTGCCACCTGAGATCAGTTTTGCAAGTAAAATTTCCTGTTCGGTATGTTGAGATGGGAAGTGCTTACATGTGTGATAAGCGTTTTAAAGGTGGGGGTGGGCGCATGGGGGTCGATCTTGACAGCTCACACAGGGCCCACCTCCGCTCCACTGTACGCTCTCCTCTCTCTGCTTTTGTTCCGAAGAATTGATCGTCCTTTTGTTCTCCGCTGAGATGAATCTCAGCTCTGGCAGACAAGCGTTTGCTGGAATTTAATTTCGTCATCAAGCTTCCTAAATGTGCTATCATAGCCTCTGTTACAGCACTGGTTAATTATTCCACTCAACACAGACCAGGTCTCACTAGTTGCTATAGCAGCAAGCGTCTAGGACCACCATAGTAAAAATGGGGATGTTTGACCGTCTGTCTTCTTTGCTGGCTGTTTTGTTCGATTATGTATTTCAGATTCTACTAAACTAAACTGTCTTAGCAAGAAATTACTTTGATTATGTATGTTGCTATTTCAGCTTGGCTCTTTTTAAAAAGCAAATTTTGAAAATTTACCAAAAATCTTTTTCCTTTCCCTTTTAATTTTTATGTGCTAACTTTTCCTCTCCTTCTCAGGCCAGCCAGCTTGGAGTGTATCGAGCATTTCTGGACAACTATGAGCTTGCTGTAGAGACAGCGGAGAAGTGCTGCCAGGCCAACTCGCAGTTTGCTGAAATCTCTGAGGTGAGACTGACCACATAAAATAGACAGGTGGTGCTTAGGGAAGTGGTCATCCAAGATGTAACCGATCTGGTATTCTTTTCTCTCTTGGAGCTCCAAGAAAATCCTTTGGTCCGCTTGTTTGGTCTGGACCAAAACCAGACCAAAGGTGCGGTTTGTGTTCACATTGTACTTTTTTGCAAACAGATTGTAATTTGTAAACAAAGCCACACATGTGACAATCATTGCTCCCATTGCACAGAAATGACTGGACCACAACAGAGCACTGAACTGGAAAGTAAACAAACGTGGAAGTCCTGTGTGATGCATTTGTGGTATTAGATCTGCAATGCCAGTTTGTAAGTCAAAGCAGCCATTCAACATGGATTTTGCAATGTGAAAACAGGGTCCCCAAATGTGTGCAAACTGAATGAGACGAGATGCTCTGTTGTTCCCTGTTTGAAGTGACTTAGAAAATATTTTTGTGCTGTTCCACTGAATCAAGTTCCAACAAAACTAACAGAAAACTTCTCTTGATTCATAAACTGGGTTCTTCACTTTATTGTTATAAAGTTTGACTGTTTCAGCTGCTCTTTGCACAGTTCTGTCTGAGCAGCATGCGTAGCGATTCACATGACACAAATGGGAATGAATTACCAACATAGTTTATTTTTATTTATTTATTTTTTACAGCAAATGGACAGAATTTCTCAGTTAGCTTGACCACACTGCTACACATGAGTTGCTCAAAAGCAAACCTAATTGGAAGAATGTATAACTGTGACTACTGAGCAGTCTGGTGACCTTGATGCTCTTGATTCACAACTTCTACCTTTTTTCCCAACCCACGAGGATCTTTCTAGTACATAATTTTTCATCTATGTTTTATGGAGGCCTGCCAGTCAGCATTTAGGTGGGCATCTACATGACGTACATGAAATACATAATGGAAGACTTACTAATGGTCTAAGTAATGATGAATAACTCTGAGCCATTTGAGAATGATAGTAGGGCCAAAAAAAAAATCTGCTGATGGTTGAATAATTAATCTGGAAGTGAATGACTTTTAGTGGTTGAAGAAAAACTACATAACGTTACAATTTTTGTGTTGTTTGTGCCAACTTAATTTTAGATTACTAATTTCTTGTGTTTTTTTTTTTTTTTTATCCCACCAGAACCTGAAGGTGAGGAGCCCTAAAGACTGTAAGGATACAGCCAAGAACTCCCTGGAGGGTCCGTCATATTAAAGTTACTTTAAATCATAAATCTGTTTTGTTGTATATTGCATGCAGAATGAAATTTTCACTCTATTTTTGTCTCATTTTACTTTTAGCTTTACTGTATAAACCTGTGGACCGGGTGACACGCAGCACTTTGGTGCTACATGTAAGCAAAATGACTGGAAGCATGCTTTCTTGAAGTCACAGCTGTCTATCTATTAGAAACTGAGAATTCAAATTGTTGTTTTTTTTTCTAAGATATCTTTTGTTTTTTGATACATTACTCTGTCATCTACTCAAAGGACTTGCTAAACACAGCCCACCAGCCACCCGGACCACCCGCTCCTGCAGGATGCCCTGCGGATCTCCCAGAACTTTCTGTCCAGCATCAACGAGGAGACGACATCAAGGCGCCAGTCTCTAGCTGGGAAGAAGGGAGAGGTGAGTGTTCAGAATGCAAAGCAGTAAACTAGTACTGCTGTTTTTATCCAAAGAAACGAGCTTGGAAGGCAATAGGGAGCTGACTATCCTGTCCAGGGATCCTCTGTCTCATGTTCTGGCCAAGTTGAAGCACAAAACAGGAACCTGAGTATTAGCTAAGGCTTCTCTTTGTTGCTCCAAATCCTCCAGATAGTTTATAGGGGCTCAGCAAAGGCAGTTTCTTACTCAACCTCTTTGATTTAATAGTCATTCTGTTGACATAGAATGTCTTCCTTTATAATTTGAGCATATTGTTTAGGATTAATGTTTTTTTTTTTTGTTCCAAGATTATACCACCTTCATGTTTTCTGCTTGCCCTCAGTATAAATTACTCATACAAAACAGTTGTTTTCCCTTGTGCTGCAAAGTTTTAACTAGAACTTCTGTTTGTGGGCTTGAATCACTGTGGGATGATTTCAGAAATGTTTTCTGGCCTGTCGAGGGACTACTGCTCCAGGATTTCCATTCTGGTACCGCCTGCAGTCTTGATCATAGAAAACCCAGGATGTGCAGATTTCTCTGCCTTCTCTAAATCTTTTCATGCAGTTTTCTCTATTATATGAAATCTCCAAATTCATTACATTTTGCCTTCTTTCTGGGTTTTTGAATCAACTCAATTATTTGTTACATTTCATCAGGAACTCATAATTGGTCCCTTTTCTTTAATAATTTTTTTAAATCTTTGCTATTCTCCATGCTTTACTTTTCCAGGGCCTTATAAAATTAATCAGACCTTTAAAGTTTATACCTTTTTTCACATTTTGTCATCTTACAATCACAAACTTTTGTGTATTTCATACAATTTTTTGTAACACAAAGTTGCATATATTATAAAAGGAGTTAAGTACCGCCTGATCCTGGAGGAAAACCTGTAGAAAGCTGCAGAAGACTCGAGAGGTGAACTTCCAGCAGGACAAAAACACTAAACGTACACCCAGAACTACAGTGGAAGAATTATATCCGTTTATGTATTAGGATGGCCAAGCCAAAGTCTATAGACCCAGCTTGAGAATCTCTGATACGATTTTAAAATAAGTATTAACCGGATGGACCCAAGTACAAATACATAATTCACAAGCTTTTCAGCTCTGACTCACAACAGAACAAACCCTCTGATGAGCAATATTTTTTTATTTTATTTTATTGCGATATTTATTTGCAAAAAATTGTGAAGACTACATATTGTTTATCTTTAACTTAGGTTAAAAACTGAAGGGATTAAAAAAACAACATAAATATCGTAACAGGACAATGGAAATATTAAAGCACTGTGTAGGGATGTCTATTATTTTGCCAATCGTCTGATTGATGACCATGTGCTTTAAAATGACAAAATGAACATTAATGCAGTTTTTTGGCTTATATAGGCTTTCTGTCTTTGTTTGCTCCTGTGGTTGAAATATTCCTTAATATTTTCTTCCATATCCCGTGTTTCCCCAAAGTAAGCCTCTATGTTTTTTAACCTATGTCAGCTAAACTCACCTTCCCATCTTGGGAATGATGACATCACAAACTCAACCTCCAAATGACTTTGAAGTCACCAGCAGATGAGTGCACAGGAGCCACCAATCTGCAGCCTAAAGCAGAGCCCATGTCCTTATATGGTCATAGCAGGGTTGCCTCCATGAGACTGATTCTGTCTGTTTGCTCAGTATCTATCAATCCCCCTTCCAACCCTTCCACCCGTCTTTCGAACCAGCGCACACAGACTTGCCCAACCACCCGCTCCCCCACCAGTTTCTCCCCCCTGGAGATGAGTTGATGCACATGAATGGATGCCTTGATTGATAGCCTTTGCCATACACAGTGCCTTGTAACGTGCCACCAGTCCACACTGACTGGCAGATTTCTCGTTAATTATTTATTAAGGTACATGGGAGGAGGCGAGACGCCGGGGCTCCTCCCCCCGCTCACAGGGGGGTCATTACTGCACCCTTTCCATTCACACACACTTCCCTACTCCTGTTCCATATGTTAGAGAAACATACACACTCACAAACACACACACATTTCCTTTATTATCCCTGCAGGCCTCAGTTTCCATCTCAGTCAGTTCAGGCCCCAACAGCAGTTATCAAATATTTATCATGGATACATGAAAGGAGCTTTCTGAAATCAATGGGCTTCATTATATTACACCTTACAAAAGATAAAGTAAACAATAGGCTGGAGTTGTTGTTGTTGTTTTTGTTGTTGTTGTTTTTTTGTCTCTTGCCACAGAGAAGCTGCTGATTTTCATGTAAAAACTGTGCATTTTAACTTCTACACACATTTTCTTTTTAAATAAAAAAATCAATATTAATTCTCTTTTCTTAGGGTTTAAGTTGCATGTTTAGAGTGTGGAATTTCATTTCTCTCAGTTTCATGTCAAGCTTATTTAATTTGTCAGTGATAAGGAAGTTAGCCAACATGGTAGAAACCACAAGTGTATTTGTGTTATTGGCTAAAAGCTAAACAATTGGAGGAGCACTGAAGGGTAATCATTCCCGCCATGCATAGACACTGAGTCACTTCCAGCTTGGTCAGTGACGGTATGATGAAACCGATGAGTACAGGTGGGCCCCCAGAGGCCCTGGCCCCGCGCCATAAGAGTGGGGGTGGCGGCAAAACAGGAAGCACTTAATTAAAATGCAAATGACGGCTCTCATGTCCTCGCTCTGCTTTGTTTGACTTTTGTATGAAAATAAAAATGCTGAACCAGAAATGCACACAGTCATTTACGCAATTCCCCTTTCCCCGCCCCAGAAAAATGTCCCCCAGCCCGCACGCACACACAAGAACACACACAAAAAACTCACACATGTTCACACGAGTGCAGAGGTGCCCTTTAAAGCTAATGCTCTAAAAATAAACCATCCCATTACTTGTGCATTAGGCTCTTGGTGAGGCTCCTCCAAGAGTTGGTCAATATTTAATCTGTCCATGAGCATTTTTTTTTCTTTTTTTATGCGACGGTCAGCTGCTGGAAAAATGGGTAAAGATGCATTTCTCTTCCTGCCTGTTAAATACTCTGGCATCCTTTTCTCTGTACTGGAGGAATGCAGCAATAGTACCTTCTAAAGTTATTCATACAATTTGAAACTCAGAACAACAGTTTTTAGACTATTTGATAGGACTCTTATATAAAAGATAAACCTAACATTACAGGTAGCTGTGAAGTGGCAGAAAATATCTCAGTTCTGTCCTTTCTTTTAAGTGCACTAACTTTGTTGTTTTTATTTCACTATTTTCCTTGTCTTTAATTCTTTTATTTCTTGTCATTTTGTCCTTCCTTGTATTTTACCTCCCTTTCTTCTGTCCTTCCTTATGTCTTATTCTCTTCTTTTCCTTCTTGCTTATGTCCATCTTTCTTTTCCTGAACTTTTCTTCATTTTTCTGTTCTTTAACCGGCCTTCATTTCCGTATGTTTTCACAGATTGTAAATTTAGAGCCTCTCCACTGTTACGGCGTATGTCATAAATTCATGGAGAACTTTAGAATTTTGTATTTTAAACATACTTTTAAAATTAAATATGAATTTTTAAAAACCACTACAGGATAATCTGTCAGAAATAAAAGGTAGAACAATTTTCTGGTGGGGGTGCCAAATGGTTTCAAGGGTTATGTAGGTAAAGTACAATAATTTCCACATCAAGCTCTAGAAATTGGGATTAAAGGATATTTGTGGATTCCATGCACAGTGAAATACTTCTTGTCAAAAAGCTTAGTGAGGTACAAATGTCTGCTGAGAATCTGGTGGTGATACAAATGCGGGTTCCAACTCGACACAATATGAAAGCAAGTAATCTTGAAGTTATTCATCACAGGTTATGGCTGTTTTACGTTCAATATGTGGAATTAGATTCTGTATTTTGATGATCAGGGAGGCGATAAGTGAAGTAGAGATGGGAATGCGTTGCTGCAATGACACACGGGTCGGTATCTACGTAGAGTAAGAAGCATCTGTGTGATATTTGTTCCTCAGGGATCTCCTCTGCGGCCTCATTCTCCTCCCCGTTTCCTCTCAGACATCGTTGCACAGGTTCTCTCTGTCATTGCTCCTATTTTTCTGCATCTTAGTCACCCTTCCTCAGCCCCCTCCTTACATTCACAAGCTTTTCAGCTCTGACTCACAACAGAACAAACCCTCCGATGCGCAAAATTTTTTTTTTATTTTATTTTATTGCGAGCACGTAAATGTTCTCCTTCTGTCATTAGCCTTAGCTCTACTCCAGTTTTCTCTGTTGGTGATTGACACGCTGGAGAGGGGAGGAGGAAAAAAAAAACCAAAGTAAAAACAGAGAGGGGAGGTCAGAAACACGATGACAGGGATGTAGTTGGCTCTGAACAAACATGATGTCATGCTTCGCGGCTTTGCTGCTGGTAAGGATTGTTTACTACAGGTTTGAAGTGAGCGGGAACAGGTTGCACAGTAATCAAACTTTAACTGTTCAAATTTGTGTCCAAATTTCTGATTACATGTTTTGTGCTTTTTTTCAAACCAAAAAGCTCTTAAAGTTTCCTTCATTTGCAAACAATCTACTAAGTGTGTTTATTATCAAACTTTTTTCAGTTTACTATCATATTTGTGCAAGAACACAAAAGGATTCCTCATAAGTAAACATCTGTCACCAAGACAAACCCTCAGATTCAAGTGAGAAAACTGTAAAATTTCTACAAGATATAAAGTCAAGCTGAGACAAGAACAAGATCAAGACTTCAAGAACTGTTTTCACTTTCCTTCCCACAAGTAAAACTGAGGTTAAAAGTGAATAAGATTGAGCCATTTACAACCAAACTGTGGTTTTACATTTGCCTA